>NW_005054338.1:2460438-2491371 GCF_000277835.1 Geospiza fortis | reverse complement strand
TTGTGCTTAATTTCCTTCAAAAATGTACACAAAGGAATTTTGAAAGGCATTTTGTGTGGTTGAAAGTTTTAAAGGATAGTTATGATTTGAGTTTGTGGGAAGTAAAATTAGATATAGACTAAAATTCCAGTTCACAGCAATTGCCTAATGACTGGTAAGTCTAAACCAGGCCAATTTTATTTGACTTCTCCAGACAACTGCTCTTTCTGGCTTTCAGAGCAAACTTACCAATTTTCAGATAAAATCAATTCTGTTAGCCACAGTCAAAGGTGGTGGCTAAAATTAGAGTTAGCTTGCAGCTCTAGCTATGAACAGACTGCTGTCTGTCCATAATTACTCTAAGAGGATTGTGCCAACTTTAATAATGGCTTATTTTGTTGAAATATGTGATTTTACTTTTTTTTTTAATAACACATTGGAGTTCTGCTTGTTGAAATTTTTGTTAGGTTTCATTTGGGTTGTGGGATGGAGACTTGGAAATGTCTTGAGTTACAATGTAGTACCTTCAAGGTAAAATATCTTAAGCATTGATACACTAATGAAAGCAGCATGCTAATGTTGCAGTTATTTCCTTTCCCTGTGTTTTGTACTCCATTTGTATGTGTTCCTTTGCACTCCAAGTACACTGTTGATAGGGGAAATAATGAGTTGGCTTATTGGGTAATCTCATCAGAAAGTGCAGCCCTGAAGTTTGCAAAGGTCATGCTTGTCACTGAGCTGGATAGGGGCAGAAATTTCTTAGCTGTCATGGAGGGCATGTAGTAAATGACATTTCAGTAATATAGGGAAACACATCCATATTAAAAAAGCAAGAGTTGCATAGTCTACAGGTAAAAATGATGTTCCCTGTCCAAAACCAGAGTTCTTAAGGAATCAGATATTGTCATTACAACTGAATAAAGAAAGTGACATACTTGTGGGGCAGACTGCAAAAGGAAGACATTCATTTGAAATGGTATGGTGTGGAATATTTGTACAAAGAGACAAAAAGAAGTGAACGGGGTAGAAAGAGTCTCTGAAACGTTATCTGCAGGTTCTGAAGTGTCTGGCTGAAGAAAGTCCACCTTTGTCATACCTGGCTCTGTGTTAGTTCCTTTGGTTTTAAGGAAGAGTTTGAATAGGATTATGGGGGACAAATCATTAATGTAAAAACTGTACAATTGGCTAAAGAGGAGAGACACATTTTTCGAGATATCTGTAGTTTCATGGGATGTGGCAAGCTTTTTACTTATCACAAAGTGCAGTATTTTCTCTTCAAGAGGTGCCTTTGGAGGAAAAATAAAACTGTGAGCAAGGCTCACAGTGCTGTTTTGCTTAAACATGAGTACCAGAAGTATGTCCTTAGTTCAGGGTGTTAAGTAACTTTTAATAAGTAGCCAGAAAGAATGGGCAGTGTTGTGGCAGAATCTAAAGAGAACATTAAACTAATATATTCCACCACTGGTTTTGGAGCAGAATGATAGGCACCATTCCTCCCCAGACATTTTCTTTCTCTACTAGAGCAGAGATTAAAAGACTGTCAATGGTAAATTTAAACAAACAAACACAAAAAAAACCAAACCCCAGAGCAAAACAAAAAGTGGATGCCCCATCCCTTGTGGGGGGTGTTCATGGCCAGGCTGGATGGGGCTTTAAGCAACCTGGTCTAGTGAAAGGTGTCCTTGCCCATGGCAGGGGGCTGGAGCTGCCTGATCATTAAGGTCCCTTCAAACCCAAAACATTCTATGTTTCTATGAGCTTAGATAAAAGGTAAGATAATAAAATTGTCATAGAATGAAGTGGTCACTGAAAGAACCATTTGGTTTGGGTTTTTTTGTGGCGTTTGGTTTTGGTTGGCTGGTTGGTTTGGGCTTTTGTTTATTTGTCTTCTTTTTTTTTGGCCAACTGTTAGTTTGACAGGTCAACACAACAATAATTTTTGACTCCAGTTAGGCTGTTAGTGGATGTTACAGCTCCAGTGAAGGTTTGTGTGGGGGTTGATGTTTGTGAGGCAGATCAGCCATGGCCGCACGCGTGCCCGGTTCTAACGGTCACTTCCTGCACCCTCGGGGCTGCACCTGTGCTCCACCACCCAACACCCTCTGCTTTGAGGAGAGCACTGCTGTCCTGCTCTGCTGCTGCCTCAGCTCAGCCACTTGCTTTGTCAGCTGCTTGGTTTCTTACACCATTGGTGTCCAGGCTCTTCAATAAAGCAAAGGGGTTCCAAAAGTATGTATGCAGGAATGAAGTTTACTGAAGGTCTGTGAACCATGAATGTGTCCCTCAGAGGACTCAGTGGGACACGTGAGTGAGTAGAAAACCAGGTATTAGGAAAACCTATTCAGCACATGTAGTTGTCTCCCTGTAGTAGGGAGCACCTTCTCCCTGTCTTCTTGCAATCTTTTTCAAGTGTAGATCACTCATGTTAAATATATAGCTGGGAACATCTTGTGTTAAGTAGAGATATGAACCTGAACAGAAGAAGAGGTCAAGCGTGGAAATAAATTCCAGTCAGTACTGGATGATTGAGAAGTCCCTTTTCTCTCACTCCCTCTTGTTTGTAGAGGTGGTGCTTGAATTCACTTGAGAAATGAGAAGAAGAAAAGTACAGCTTCGGTATTTTTAAAGAAAAAAAAAAGAAAAAAACCCTTACTCTTTAAATTCACATTAGCACCTGGAAATGAGTGGCTCAGCCCTGTAATCGTCTGCATCATCATATGATCTTTCCCTGACCAGAATATGGAGTAATAAATTTTGTGATGGCCACATCATACTTGAATTTTTATATAAATGTTCTTACTGTTTAGGACACGAGTTCTTGAGTGGCAAACAAACTTTGAAATGGTTTAATAGAGCCTTATAGTTAGTCCACGTACTCCTGTGGACCACTTTTGGAAAAGAAGATTGATTTCTCCATAGACCAAAGCCTCTTCTCAGTTCTCCAGTGTACTTTGTGGTCACAGCAGCAAGCGCGTTCTGGTTATCACTGAGTGGTTCAAAGATGCAACGTGGGTGTGACGTGCCCCTTTGAAAAACCATAGCTCTGCAAATAAGCTTTCTTTAGCCATATTGTGTACATGCTTGAAGGGATTAGTAATAGATTTTTGGGTTTTTTCTTGCAAGTCATTGGAAAGCAAAAGAATAAATCTATTTTGATTTCACTCGGGATAGATTAATGGGTGTCAAATGTTACACAATACTTGACATATCCACTGCTGCTAAGTTGGCCGTGGCAAAGGGATTACCCGATAATGAATCACCAAGCTCTTTAGCCATTTAAAGGGAATCGTGCCACTTCCTTGCCCTGGCAGGACTCTCTTCCCTGCCTGGGACCTTGCTGAGACAGTGCGTGTTCGCGTGTGGAAAACTCCACACAGATGTGCAAGGCTTGACAGCTTTGTGTTCAGCTTCTACCTTGCTAATTGTTTTCGTGGGATTATTTGGATTGTGTGGAAAGCTTTTTCCAAATCCCCTTTATTACTGATGTTATTGTTGCCAGCAGGAATAAGATTAAAGGTGCTTAAGTCTGTAGAGTTGTTTCTAATTTGTACGTGTCATTTCAGTGGCATTTGAACAGAACTCTGTCTCTTCCCCTCCCTGATCCCCTGTGGTACTGTGCTTGAGTTAGGGCTGAGAAGCCAAGCTATTGGAAGAAAATTCATTTTGTTCCCTAATTATTATGCTGGCACTCGGGAGATAATTTTTCCCTTCATGCACTGCCAATTAATATGCAAATGAGCTGATAAATATTTATACCGTGATTTAAATTATGCAGGGAGCGCTTTCAGTGTACTCTGCAAATGAATTGTTCATGGACTTCAAAGTGCTGGCTGCTGTGCTAACGAGAGGAGATTTGCATAAGGCCCTAATCAGGCGCATACTGATTAAGCTTCATTATGGAAACTGCCAGCTGCAATCTTTGTTTCTATTTTATTACAAAAAGGGGGACTTTTCACGCTTCAGTCGCCTTGACAATGTCAGACACAGCTAGTAGGAGAGACTAAAACTCCACACAGCAACTGAAGTTTCCCTGTTCAGTTGAAGATTGCTATGGTGTAACTGAAGTTGTATTTCTCCCCCCACCTCCCCACTCCCTTTCATGTTCAGTCAGAGCAGTAGTGTAGATTTGATAGAAATTGCCATTCTCCCGTTCCTTGGACTATCTGAACCTGTAGAGGATACCACAGCAATGCTGGACTGCAGCGACTACGTTCTAGGTGGGTACCAGCTCAGCTCTTTCTTGTGGACACCGAGGCTGGGAGATTGACTATGCATAGAGGCTTAATCACATATGCAGAAGGTATTTGTGGGGCTGAAGCTCACCAGTGAATCGGCAGCAAATAGCTGCCTGCTAGATGGATAGCTCGGTCTGTACCAGGGAAATACATGCTTTGGTTGGTTTGTTCATTCGTTTGTTTGTTTTCCTTCTTTTCCCTGGCTCCAGGAGAATTTGTTTCCTTTGCACAGACTTGGGTGATATTAATACAGACCTTTTGCTTTTAGGATTTCAGTCTGAAAAGCATTTGCCTTCTAACAAACACTGGGCTTGACTTGCATATCTGTGTGTTATGCATTTTAAAGCATTAAAATGAATGAGAGGGAGCCTAAGTGTTGAAGGAATTTAGTAACTGTATTGAGCCATTCCACAACAGAATGTATGTTATGTCTGTGTGTTTTTAATATAGCAAGGTTCTTCGTGTGTAATAGAAAATAAGGGGGAGTGCACAGTGGTTGCCATTGATACCGTTGCGAGCTGTGCTTAAGGTTACTGGGATAATATATTTCCTGTGCTGAGATTCCATCAGGACTGCAGAGCAGACATGCCATAATTCCTTCTTCGTGTCTTTTAAAGTTATTTATAGTAATGGATCATCTCAATTTTACAATAGGCTTTATTTATTTTCAAGGCTTTTCCCCCCAAAGCTCAATGTGTATATATATACATATATATATATTTTTTAATTATTATTCTTTTCATTCTATCATATAAGTTCATGTTAGAACTTATATCTCTAAGTAAAAGAATATTTTTTGAATGGTAAATTTTAAAGCAGACGTTTGAGTATGTTTGTTTCTGAATATGATGTGGTTTTTGAAAATGAGTTTCTAAATAATTCTTGTCATGTTTTCACTCACATTGAACTTTGTTTTTCCCATGCACATAAATGAATCATTGTTGCTGGTGCAAATGGAATATTAGGCAGTTCCACTTTAATGGATGAAAGGAAACGGTTAATGTTATATACCATGTTAAGATTTTCTTTGCTTTGCCAGCTGTGTGCAGTCTTTATAGTGCTTCAGGTTGGTCCGGTGTCCACTGCTTCTTTCTCCTGAATGCCTTTGGAAATGTTCCTGAGGGTGTGTGAAAGGCTGGCACAGCACTGCCTGGCGACACCTCAGCCCTGCTAGCAGAGTAGCAGCATGGAATGTATTCACTCCTGAGAGTTTGATTTCAATCATGCACCTGCTGCTTTCGATCCTTCCTTCTGGGGAGTTTGTTTTTAGATAATGTTGGCAGAAGTTGTAGCCCGGGGCCTTTATTTAAAACCCAAGGAAGATCTAAAGGAAGAAAAAAAGGTGAAGGCATTAAGGCTTGGGGTTTTTTTAGCCCACTTCATTTGTTTATTCTTTTAAGTTTGAAGCAGAAATTGCATGAGCACATATAAACCAAGTAGCCTTTTTATTCGACACAGAATGGATCGGTAGGTTGAGTATCCCGCGGATATGAGCCTGTTTTGCTGGTAGCAGTTTTGTGCTTCAGATGGATGTCATACCATTTGCAATGGAAATAGCTGCATTGTTCTTGATGCTTTACATGCAGAAGGCCCACAGATTGAACAAGAAATAGTCAGCTGGTGAAATAATGGATGCTATCCTTCGCTTGAACCTGAGCACAACCAGAAAGATGTTTCTTCTCCCAACTTGCTGCTTTTTTCGATAGCAATGTTTGAGGTCTTTGTTAAGGATGGATCTTTACAATAAAATATTCTTCATTTAGACAAGCTTTTGGTAGTTAAGTAAACTTTGTGTATGTCTAGTACTAAAAAACCTATTCTAGAAGGATGTATTTTGCAGCATAGCCTTACAGAAAAACATGTCCTGGCTTGCTTTTTGGAAAGAGATCTGTACAGTTATAACTTCATGTGACTGAGCAAACTTGCTCATCATGTAGGAAGGCTTCTTGTGTGAGCTTCCTCATGGGACAGAACAGTGACTGCCTTGCTTGAGTTCTGCGCACAGGACAGCTGTGTCCCCTCTCTGGGTTTAGTTTGTTTGGCTTTTTCCATCATTAGTAGCCTGCACCTTGGCTCGAATATTTCAATTCCTGCAACAAACTAGCAACAGGAGGGCCTCTCTTGTTTTTCTAGCATGAATTTTCTGAAGTGATTCAGCAAATGGATTCTGTGTTTCTAAGACAGCTTTCTCAACCTGTACTCTTCCCTTTTGTGGTCAGTTGTATCTTGAGTTCAAGCTATTCTTCTGCTCTGGGCTTAAAAATTACATTCTATGTCCAGCAGCCTCTTGAGTTAGCCTGGTTTCCACAATCAAATGTATTTGACTTATAAGAACTCTTTACTCATTTTCCTGTTGGATGAGGACTCTTCATATTTATGTCCAAAGCAAAGGACTCCCATTTGTTGTTCTCCAGAGTGAAATTTCAGTAGCCACCTGTGTGTAAAGGAATGCTGCTTATCAAATGCTTGTTGCCTATAATCATTCTAAACAAATGTGCTGTTGCCACAGCAATAAACTCGATTTAAGATATATACAATGTCTAGATAGAAGCATAGATCTCTCACCAGAGAGGGCCAAGTCAACAGCAGACATTTCTGTATAGTCAGTGGAACCCATGTTCTGTTTCTAGAGTGTGAATCATGCTATCCAGATGTGGAAAATGACAAAATAAGGAGTCTAGAAGCAATAGGTTCTGTACCTGCAACCTTAGCAGAACTTTTGTTTCTCAAGACTCTGAATTTGTAGCTTGAATGTGCTAAGGAGAGGTTGTGAAAAACAGGGCAAAACTTGCTGAAGTGTGCGCCAACAGCACTCAGCTGCAAAGTTTCTCCTCATTCCCTCCCCCTTTCACAAAGGAATTTAACACATCTGCCTTTATACTAAGGGTAACCCTGATAGTCCAGATCTCTTTTACACGTAGCTGAATATTTGAAAGATTTGAAGGAATAGGCATAGGAACTTTCTGAGGAGAGTTGAGGCTCTGGAGATGTTGTATTAGCCTGTCAGGGGAAGTTTTGTGGTTGTTAAGAGTCCTCTGAATTTTCAAGGCTCTGTTGGGTTCAACTGCCACAGTTGTTCATGTGGAAAATATATTAGTTTTAAAAATATTGATCACAGAATCATTGAATGGTTTGGTTTGGGAGGGACCTTAAAGATTATCCAGTTTCAACCCTCCCTCCAAACCCCCTGCCATGGGCAGGGATACTTTGCTCTAGATCAGGTTGCTCAGAACCCCATCCAAACTGGCCTTAAAAATTTTCAGGATGGAGCATCCACCACATCTGTGGGCAACCTGTTCCAGTGTCTCACCACCCTCACAGTAAGAATTTCTTACTAATATCCAGTCCAAACTTGCCCTCTTTCAGTTTAAAGCCATTCTCCTCTGTCAGTACATGCCCTTCTAAAAATTCCCTCTCCAGCTCTCTTGCAGGCTTCTTTAGGTACTGGAAGGCTGCTGTAAAGCCTTCATGGAGTCTTCTCCAGGCAACGCCCCAAGTCTCTCAGCCTTTCCCCATGGCTGAGGTGCTGCAGCCCTCAGATCACCTTCCTGGCCTCTGAACTCACTCCAACAGGTCCCTGTTTTTCCTGTGCACTGGTAGGAGCAGGTGATGGCACATGGCAGTAGTCCATCTTCTCATTTCCAGCTTTCATGGACTGCCAGGCAGTCTGGGCATTCTTGGAACTGTCTGGGGGAAAGATGCAGCACAGTTAATGCTGCTGCTGTATTCTTCTTCAGCCTATTGGTATTTTGGAAATCACTGCTTTGATGAAAGTACATGACAGAGGTAACCTTTTAAGCACCTAGCGAGAGAATATCCTGGAGTAAAGAGTTCATTTTAAGCTCATTGAAGTTGCTTTTAGCTCATTATGGGAATGGAAGAGTGTGCTCAAGGATTTGCTTACACTTCATTTTATGAGCTGTTCTGTCTTGAGATTCTTTTTGTAATTTTGGTTTGTGATAATGTGGCACACTGGGGTCGGTGGCAAGGAATGAGGAGGTAATAAGCTGGAAAGCTGATGCTGTACACAGAACATCTGTATAGATTCCTATATAAGGAAACTATATTCTCTGTCTGCCATCTGGAGAGGCCCTCTGCATTGCACTGTATTCAGCTGACAGGCTTTGAAACCAGGAACAGACTTTTCAATGCATTCATCCAGAGGGAGAAAGAAGAGGAATTATTTTATGTTTGTATGGTTTTGCCTGAATATATAGGAAATATAAAATAACTTAATGTCTGTCACATTCCAGTAAAATAGAAATGCAGTATTTGGAAAATGGCATCCGTTTAATTATAATGACTGAATTTCCTTTCTTTTGTTGGGGTGGGGCAGGGGGAACAAACACAAGAATAATGTAGGCCATGATGGTCAGACTTAATGTTTTTGAATCTTGGTGTAATCATTGTTCCTTCTTCCCCTCCTCCTTTTTTTTCTCCTATGACTTTCATTGTATTGAAAATTAAGTTTCTACCTATCATTGCCCTCCAGCATGCTGTCTTTTATTCCCTTAATACCATGTTTTCACATATGGGAATAATGTCATAGAAATTTTTGAAATAATATTTATCTGGAAGATTCAGTATCGTGTTCTGATTTTGGTTGTTCTTTTTTTTTTGTGTTATAAATCTGAATTAGGGTAAAGTACATAGCAAATTTGTGCTGTTCTGTACTTCCCTTGAACAAAAAGGTATGAACAGATTTGGGGATTTTTTGCTGTATTGCTTTATCTTTCTTTCTGTTTTAATGCAGACTCAAGAATGAACAATCCGTCAGAAACCAGTAAACCATCGATGGAGAGTGGGGACGGGAACACAGGTAGGAAATGATCAATTGGTGCAGATGTATTCTGGTGGAATTGAATGGATATTAAAAGCAAAATTTCTTCACCTATTTAGTGGGATTTTAAAAACCCACAAAATGAAACAAATAAAAAGCTACACCCTTTGATTTCAGAGACCTGGGAATACTTTTGTCATTAACTGTACTGCATACAGGGCATTATTCATACCTACTTTATTGGAGCACCATCCACACTTTTTATATAAGATTTCCCTTCCCCATTTTTTAATCTGTAATGTTTCTGGTACTACCAAAGCTCTGGTGGCACTAGCTCTCCATAAATAGTCTCATTTTTTCCTGGCAGAGCATACCTTTGGCACTTCTAACTTCATCGTTTATTTTTGGGTTGAAATTTTCCCTGGCAGATGTGGGCCACTGCCTGATCCTGTTTCCATTTTAGATTTCATTCAAGCTGTCACAACAGTTCTCAAGAACAAGTCAAGCAGAGAAAGCATAATATATCAATTTAAAAAAAAAAAATTAGCCAGCTTTATTGTAATTTCTTAGTGTGTTAGAACAGAACCTTGAAATTTGGTGGGGAAGAACAGATTTTGTGTCAGGGCCATTCCGCCTTTTGGCGCACTTTTAAGATGTGACCAAATTCTAAGCCATTGAAGAAGCTCATTGAGCCACTATAACTTGATCATGCTATCTCATGCTTTAGTTTCTTTCTGGAGATAATATAATGCTCATTCTGAATCTAAGAGAAATGACAGTTCTGAATGGAAAGTAAGTAGTTTAACCTAGCTCAGAATCTTTTCTCAGCTCAGAATAGCATTTGGGAAGAGAAAATTCTGATGAGAGGGAACTTGTTGCTTTGAGAGAAGTCTGGTTACCTTGTATGAGGAAAACAAGTTTTCTTCTTCATGGTTTGATAATAAGAGCTTTATTTTAAACTCTGGAGTTGTGATGAAGTTAACATTATTTAATTTTCTTTTTCTGAGAGGTTGGATTATTTCTGCCAATATATGGGTTCAGTGAAAAGGAATTCTGCCTGCTTATTACTGTGTGTTTTGTTGCTGGCATTTCAGGTTTTATAATTGTCATTGTATTTTAATGGGAGTGGTATCAATTTTTTTTCTGCACAGAAGTGTTTTATTATGTATTTAAGGGTCTAAGATTATATTAAACATTATTTCAAAAACATATGGGCTGTAAATATTTCATGATCATAAACAGCATCGAGGGAACAGTGGTTTTAAATATCCCTGTGGACTCCTTGTAGCTGGGGGTTGTGTGTAAACTTCTGAAAAAATTCAGATTTCCTCCCCTGTGTGGCCACAGTTCCCTGCATGTGCTTTCTCCAGAGCACATTCCCAATGCACTTATTTTAGTGCAACTTTAGCAGTTTCACCTCAAGTGAGCTGGTAAGGAGGAGGATTTGTTTTATTCAAAGGTAATCAGTCAATTATCACAGGAGCATTGCATTTACTTCAGCAGAACTCTGCTCTCTTAGGCAAATATTTCATCATTGTGAAGGTGGGGGTCATGACATAAAATGGATGGATTGTAAAGCTGCTTGTAGGTCCTTTCATATTAAAAGGGGATACAATGACTGTATTTTTTTATACTCTTAACATTATGTTAAAATTTTAACATTATGTTAAAATTAGTTATCAAAAAAGTTTGATTCTGACTGGTGTTTAAAACTTTTGGAATTTTGCTTCTTTAGTTTAAATGTTTCCAGTCTTTCCTTCCAGTTTTGTATCCTGATTTTTAAATTACATGAGCTAAAGTAATCTAGAATTTTTGAGGACTCTCTGTTCTGCAGTCATTGCTTTGTTTTAAAACGTGGTACTCTTAAACCCCTGGAGATAGTGATTGATGGCATTTGTGATGTTCTTTGGGAGCTCAAGCATCAGTTGTATTAGTCAACTTGGCAGATGTTAGGCTCTGAAAGGAATACTCAAAGAATGTAATTTTAGGCTTCTGATCGGGGTACTTAGATTATGGTTCTGGGCTCAGTGCATACTTGAGTGAAAAGAAGTCAGCTTTCAGCTCGGATGCTGAGGAACTGGAAGTGCCATTGATTTTCTGTCAGTGCTTGTGCTCCCCAGATAATTCCTGATGATGATTTTTATAAACACTCGGAGTTCTTATTTTTGTTACTTTCTCTAACTGTCTGCTTTCCAGTGACATTTGTAAATCACTTGAGTCTGCTGTGTAAACACTAATAGTCTATCTTTTAAACTTCAGTGGATGCTTGTTTGGGTCATTCCTGTTTTAAACTGTAGTGAGATAATGTGTCTTGAAAATGTTAAGAGAAATTACCGTGGAACGTGAATTTACATTTGGCAGAGCTGGTGTTCTCAGGAAAAAAAAAAAGTTACCATTGGTTGAAGATGACAAAATCAGTAGTTTTCTGAACTATCAGCTAAGTTTCATGGAAGTTAATAAACTTGGGTTTTTTATTTTGAGCTCTGAGTATTTAAGAAACGTCATAAAGTCCCCTAATTATATTGGCCACAATAAAGTGCCTGAAATATACTATGACTTTAAATTTTTTGTGGTAACTGCACTTTGCTTTTAAGCATCTGAAAAACAAACCCATATTTCAGACCAATTAAAAACAACAACCAAAACATATGAGTACAGGAGCTGTTGGATGGCTGTTTTCTTAAGAACATGTATTGACCAACTGGTCATCAGTATTGCACAGTAAGAGAAATCTTTTCCAAGCTTCAGTTGTGGGCAGACAGTCTACATAGTATCTGCTGGAGAAAAGAGAAGTAAGAAAAATATCTTACCTTACAGTAAAACCCTTTTGATCTCCTTTTTATAGGCAGCATAAAATTTTCCAAAACATCTCAACCTTTTTGTTTGTTTAATACATCTTCTCTTGTAAGAGCTGTGTGAATGCAGAACTGTGAAAGCCAAGGTTATAATGACTATGGAAACTGTACTATTATGACATTTGTTGACATAGCAGCAAAACAATAATTATTGTAAGTGTAGTATTTGGAAGGATTCTAAGGATACTTGTTTGCATTGTTTCATTTCTAAAGATTGATTTTTCCACTTTCCATAAGAAGGAAGTCTGTAGAAGAGAGACCATGAGCTATTCTTCAACTGCTAAAATCAGGCAATTATCAATGCTGAACTTGGTATCAGGAAATGTGGATAGGGAAACAACAATTTCTGAGTATTGGGGGTATTTCTCTCTCTTTCAGCAGAAGTGGAGAGAGAGAGGTGACTTGGGAAAATACGGTGATGGTGCTGGGAGATATCTCCCAGAGCACAGTGCAGATACTCCAGCTGGTTTTGAAATCATCCTTCTCCTTGGCTGCCTTCTCTTCCTGAGTTCTTTCTTGCATCTTATTCCACATGTACCCTGATCTGGAGTTCCTCACTCCCTTTCTAATGCAGTTTACAAACTCAGGCTGAAGTCTGATGATTATAATCTGGAATTTTGAGAGTAAGTTGTTCTCCTGACTGCAGGTGCAATGTTACCTTGCCTGCTCTACTGTGTCATGCCTTTACCCTCTGCAGGTACAATTCCAAAATGCCATAAAATAATCAGTGTTCAGTTCTGTTCCTTTCCCTGGAGTAGCACTGTATTAGTCTTCATCCAAACCAACTCTGTGCAGTAGCTGAGCACATGGCTGACTATATGCCAGAATTTAAACATGCTTGGGTTACACTGGACATCAACTGTAAGGGTGAGATTCCATCCCATAGCTGGCTGGGGGTGGAGCACCCAGACCAAAACAAACTGGTGGACTACCAGAAGGGTCAGAACAGGGAGCTGTCCAAGATGGAGCTGGAACCAAGAAGAAAGGAGAGATGGAACACAGAGAGTTCCTACTCTTTTGGGCTGTTTTTGGTGTTAGTGAGCTCTAGCAGTTAGGGAAGTTGGGATGAAGATGGAAAATAGATTAATACCCTGGACTGTTAAAGTCATGATACATGTGATTGTATCTGCTGTGTCTGTTAACCATCACAGGGTTTTGTATTTAACTCTTACCTTGAGCAAAAGTGGCATTCTGGTCCTTTCTGTCCTTACAATATGCTGACCTTCTGCTTCTGACAGCTTCGGTATCCAGCTCCGTATCAGATTTCTTGGATTCTGTGGGAGTGGTGCCACATCCTTCTGGGCACCTTAAAAGCAAGGCCTCTCATACGCTGGACTCACTTCATTTTCCTTGCTCTTCTTCAAAAGACATGGACATCCTGTGATAAATGCAAGCAGCCAGTGTAGCATTCCTTACAAAATTAAGGCTGCATCCAGAAGGGAAGAGACATTGTGCTTCCAGACACCAAAGAGAGTTTAAGATGCAAGTAGTAGAACAGAGAGTAAGCAGGTGTGATGTGGATTTTTTTCACCCTGAGTTTGGTTTTGGGAGGCCTGGGGAGAGGGAGTTGATGTCTTTCAATTTAAATTGATTTAAATTTCAATTTAAACTGATCTCTTTAAATTTAAAGAAAATGTTGTTTTCTCTCAGTGCCTAAGTTGCTTGTTGGAAGCCATTAAGATTTTAAGCTCAGTCTTGGAGCTTGTTTTGTTCTAAACTATCACCTAAGAGGCTTTTTACAGATTTCCATATTAAGGGACAGCAGAACTCCTAACTGGAGCATTTCTTCTGCACACTTGCACAGTAGTTCTCTTTTAACATGGTATCATGATTTTTGAGGCTCTTTGTGGAAGATAGTTAACTAGAACAGCTTCACCTATTTACCTAAGGTGAGGCCTGCAGCTGGTTCTCTCAGAAAGATACATTTTTTAACCCCCACAAGTTTCCTATTGGAATGAGGAGTATTTGCCCTCCAGTAGATTTTCTTATCTGTATTTTTTTCACTCCCTGACCATTGAAAAGCAATTCAAAACCTTTGATTAAATGAGGTGGTAGGTTGTTTCCTTTGACTTTTGGTAGCTATTTCTCAGGAATTATTTTTATATATTTAGCCAACTGCTTTTTCATTCCCTTTGCATTTCTGCATGGAGAGAATTCTGAAGTTTATTGGAAAGAATGAAGATAGATGAGATTCTTCTGGTTCTTTCCAGCAGACCTTCTTATATACCATTCTTTGGAGAAAGGCAACCAAGTTGCATTCCTTCAGGAGCAATTCAGACCAGTGAGAGTCCCTATATGCACTTTGAATTGGAATGTTAGACTAATGTAGCAAAATAATTTGATGCAGTTTAAAACTGGAGTATTTTTAACCCATCTGTGGATCTTTGGCTGCATGTATGTCTCTTAAGTTTGTAAACCTTGGCCCAAAGCATAGAATTGAAAACTTGGGAGTCAACCAAATCTTCCCACACAGAACCCCCACCAAAGATGCATCAGAGGGCCACCTTGGGTATACTTTACATGGATGGTAGAAAGTTTGATATTATGTCAATGTTTAATTGAACAGTGGCTCAGTCTTTGGAAATGTGACCCATATAAGCTGTTTGCAGGTCAAAATAGCAGTGTGAGGTATTGGACAGTCTATTTTACTAATCACATTTTATGCCTGCTTGCTTTTGCAGATGTTTCCAAGGAATAGCAACCACCTGTTGTTGTTCAACAACGGTGACTTTTGCTCAGTAGATAACCTAGGTTTTTATGGCAAAGAATGTAGATGATGGAAGGAATTTTGAAGTAGGAGTTACTATGCACACCTTCCTGTGGGCACTGAACAAAATCTGATTGTCATGATGAATAAACATGCAAGTCTAAAGCTGGTTTAGCTTCATTTCAGTCACACAATTTTAAAGATTGCATCATCTGTTCTAGAGATTCCCTGCAGCCTAACACACATGGAGTCTCCCTTCCTGTGGGTAGTAATAAAAAAAACCACCACTTGTTTTTTTCTTTTTCTTCTCACTCTCAAATTATTTTGTGAAACATGTAGGAAAATAACCAGGTTTTAGTTACATGAGAGGAAGTGAAGAAGCAGAAGCAAGCCAAGGCAGTTATCTTATCTAATGAGACCTCTGAACAAACTTTAACAGAAATGTAGAGGAGTCATTTCTGGAAAGAGTAAAACTGTGGCCCACTAGTGCTGTATATAGATGGGACTTCTGTTTTCATCAGGTGTTATTTTACGTGTCCTTTAGGAGAGGTGGCTTTTATATGAACCTTGCTGTTGGCACTTTCTGCATTTGTAGTTAATCTTCAGCTGTTGGATAGGGGGTGCATGGAGAATGGAAACACAGTTTAATCACAGCAGCAAGCGCCCATTTGGTTCTCAAATGGTGTAGAGTGTGATGGGATAGTAGAGTACATAGAAACACGGGTCATAGAATTGTTTAGGTTGGAGAAGACCTTTAAGATCATCAAGCCCAACTGTTAATGCTGCCAAGTCCCCCTTTAAACCATGTCCCTAAGTGCCACATCTACACATCTTTTAAATATCTTCAGGGTACACAAATAGATGATGGAAGCTAAAGAAAGTATGATGTTGATTTTGTTCAGCTGACAAATGCTCTATTACTGAAGCCTTGACTCTGCTTCCCACCCCACTTTCATTAAAAAAATGCAATTCTTGTTACTCTCAGAGTGGTTTTTCACTATATAATGTTGAGAGAATAGCAGGAAAGTTGGGTATTGATTGTTATTCCACTTACTAAAAGCAGTAATTAATAGTTTTCAATATCTCTCTTTCTCCAGGCACGCAAACAAACGGCCTGGACTTTCAAAAGCAGCCTGTGCCTGTCGGAGGAGCAATCTCTACAGCCCAGGCCCAGGCCTTCCTTGGGCACCTTCATCAGGTAAGAGAAGAGACATTTCAAACAGAGGAGACTCAGCTGCCCACGTTCTCTTTTTCTGTGAATGATGGAGAGTCATTTATTGGAACATAAATCTGGGTACACCACCTGGTTAACGAGCACGGATCAGAAAAGTCCTAATTGTGGCATTCACTTCATTGCATTAGGGTGCAGAACATGTCAAGATAGGGTGAGACCTCTTTGAGAGAACTACAAATCACGTTTTTGGGGATTTGAGAATTTCTAAATGTTGTGGTGTGGTTTTGAGCAGCTTATTGTTTGTTTGCTTTGTTGTTGTTGTTTTAACCTTAATGGAGATGCCACATTGAAAGGCAAGAAAAAATTTAAATTTTTTAGGAAAGGATTGTATTGGCCCAATGGCTACCAAGGTTCCAAAACTGTCACTTGTCTAGTTAAAAACACTCTTACAGATTAACTAGAAAGAAAGTTGATTGTACTTACTAAGCATATATGGCTTGTGAGGTTTTCTTTTTTTACAAAAAATTTATTTCAGTGACCTGTTTGTCAGATGATATTCAGACTTCTAATACTATCCCTCTGTTCTGCTGCTGCTGTGTTTAGGGAATCAAAGCTGAACTTCAGATGCAAGCTGAAGCAAAATGGGGCATCCCTAGGTGAAGAGAAGTATAAGGGGCATTTTTTTGTAGTTTTTTTTTATCTGCTCGCACTTGATGTATGAAAACAAATGTCCTAATTTCTTTCCCTTCCTCTGCACCAAGTTAAACTTTAAAATACTGTACCTAATTGGATGACCTTGAATGTTTGAGGTCTGAGGTTGCACAGTTATTGTGGTATAATTGAAGTACTGAAGCTTTTATGCCCTCTTTTAAGAGCTCTGAACTGCCGTTTTATTGTATGGAACATTCCACACGTCTTGTCACATAATTGCAATTTTCCTAGCAGATTGGTTTATATAGGACTAAGGGAGTGCCACTGTTTGAATTTGCTGAACCAATAGGCTGTTGTAGGCTGCCTTTATGTGGAGAGAAGCTGACTAGTTTTTATGGCTTGCCAGTGTGTGTTTAACATGGAGAGAGATACTGCTGTTCTGCAGAATTCTGTGTGTTTGTTTTAGTCTTTGTTTTGTTCTATAGATTGACCCAGGACAGTAATTGGGTTTTGCACAGTCCTTTATCCTGCTTTGGAAATTTATTTATTTAAACAGTTGTCAGGATCTTTATAACTTCATGTTTGATAAAGTGTGATTCATTTCTTGAAACTGGTTCAAAGGAAAATCTCAGGTATTCTTTTATTCACCTGCAGGTGTGTGGGAATCTATTGTCAATCTGTCCTCTGGTAGTGAGGCTGCTGTTAGTGGGGTGTTATTCAACCTTAACACACAGTGCTTTGCTCTAGACTAATGCAAAGTACTGGGCTGTAGGCAGCATTCAGCATTTCTAATTTGGAAATGTTGGCTGTGTGGTGAAAGGGATGTCCAAATTGCATTCACAGAGATTTTCAGGAATGTGCTGGCTGTACCTGAGCAATCAATATGTATTTGTAGTCTTTTATGTGGTGTTTGTGTAATTTTAAAGTATTATTTGGAGTATATAGTTTGGATGTCAGGGTGCTGTTATTTAGGCTATTCTCTGCTGTTAATCCATGGTAAAAGCACAGATTATATCGACTGTGTCAAACTGTATTTTGCTTCTGATGTGGAGGGGCTTTTCTGGGAGTGTTTGCTTTGATGTAGATCATGCTTAGTATGTCTAGTACCTTTATCTAAAGCAGTAGGAAATATTTCCAAGATGACTCTTCCAAGGTTGGTTGTTCAAAATATTCAGTTATTAATTTAATGTACTGCAGTTTTTCCTGTGCCTGAAAATACGTGGACTTTTCTATGTGGGGACCATATAGAGGTCCTCCATCTAGAGGCAAGAGTGCTACATTTTGCTTTGCTTTATTGTATCCTTACATGTCACCTGGTTTTCAAATGAGCAGTGGTTTTCAAACATGTCCAGAGATGGAATTCTCTACAGGCTGTTACTCTGACCTTTGAAAGTGTTGGTAATTAATTACAGAACATTCCTTCTTTATAACTAGGGGTGCTGGTAGAAACTAGGCGAGACTGATTCAAGTGGGTTTCGGTAAATGAAAAGATAGCATTTTTTGTACATTTTCCTCATTAGAGATAAAAAAGCACTCCAAAAATCTCACTTTCCGAATCATCCATTTTTCCTTGCTGCTCACCCACAGGACCACCTTTGGGCCTGTTAATAACAAAATCAAATTCAAGTTTTAAGTATACCTGAATCAATACAGCTTTTGTAAAGTGTCTCTGGTGCTCTGCGTTGAGATCTTCTTTTCAGTGGCTGAGGGCTGCAAATACTTGAATGGGTTAATTTGAGGGAGTGTGGTCATACTCAGGGTTCTGTGCTGTGCATGTGCTTGCTCATATCAGAAAGCTGGTGAATGGAGTGTTGGGCTGAGACCCATTCTGAAATGGGAGTAGGATGACAATGAGTAGACCCTAATGCCCTGCCCTGGAGCCTGGATTTTTCCTATCCAGTTCAATATGCTCTGTTTCAACTCCGTCCATACTATCTACATCCTTAGGCAGGGATACCTTCAGTAAGAGGTAGATAAACAACGTTGTGAAAGTCTTATACATCTGTTTCAGCCTGGAGTACAGCCCCTGTTCCACTGATTCAGGTGTTAGAGGGGCATGCACTGTTCTCGGGGGAGTTTTTTTGGAATGCGGGTGGGGAGATTGTTCTTTTTACATTATTAGTTTTCTGTGGATTCTACATTTTTTCATTTCCATTTTTGCACTGTTGTAGGTCCAGCTCGCTGGAACAAGTTTACAGGCTGCTGCTCAGTCCTTAAATGTACAGGTAAAGACAGTTACCTTCTGCTGCTCATCCTTCTCTCATCCCAAACAGCATCAGTAGAGATAGTTCTTAACCTATGATACCTTACTCAGTTTTTTCAGTCTGTCTGGTTTGGCAAGTGATAGGTATGAAGGAATAACACTTCTACAGCTGTAAATCAGGTTCAGGATTTGTAAGCATTCAGGCTTTGGAGTTGTTTAAAACATGGAGTGACCATAAGTTAATGCTGAATTTTAGTCAGGCGTGGTATCATGCAAACCTTAAAACTCCAGGAATATTTCATGTTCTTCTGTTATTAACTTGCTTTAAACACATAGTGAGTATTACTTAGCAATTTGTCCTTACTTCTAGTAACTGTATAATAGGAATATAACGTAGCATTAACTATATAATATGGCTAGTTCAGACTGCTTGTGTAAATAACACACAGCGATTTCAAAGTCAGAGTAATTGTTGTTTAATAATGTACGTGAGGCAGCAAAGCTTTCAAACTTTCCTATGATGCTGAACACTTCAGTTTATCTGTTAACATTCTACTTCCACTCTGTACTATATTAAGGGGCAAGGGATGCAGTTTTATTGAAAACTGATTTCAGTATTGCATGTTATTTAAGAACGTAGGTAGTGCATTACATGAAATGCAATAGAATGTGGACCCACTTATACATAATAACAATTTGGAAAGAAGAGGAGGTATAGTGACCTTCCTTTCTAAGAGGAAGGAGGCAGAAAATTGCCTTGGTTGCCATGGTAAACTTCCATCCCTGAGAGAGATGTTGGCAAACAGGCTGTATCTCCAGTGCAGAATGTTTACAGTCCTGTGCTGTAATTATCGCTCAATGACTGGCAGAATTAATCAGAGCCTTTATGTTAATTAGCCCGCTCTGCAGTCCCCAAAACAGGTGGTGGAAAATATGCAAATCTATGCAGAATTGTAATGTTCTGCATAACCAGTTTTAATTATCATAAAACTCTCTCCCCCTCTTCATGCACTTGAATTTCCTCCCTCTTGTCTTCACAATTTCTTCTTTAAAAATAACCAAACAACCAAACCACAAAAATAAATCAAAATAAACTTGAATCTTTTAAAATAAAGCAGTATTCAATTAAATAAATGCATTGAGTACTTAAAAGCACTGTGTATATTATATATCTTGCTGTAGGTAGAGAAACCTGTGAGGATTTTTGAAAAAAGGTTCTGTATAAGCCAACAGTATGATGACTTAGAGGTACAGGATGGAGATAGAGAAAATGGAAACACAATCTCCTTTCCCTCGTTCCATTGTTCAGGATTTTAGGCAATGAATAATTTTAACAACCTTCTCTTTCTTCATGGTGAAAGGTAGCATCAGCTTCAGTTGCACGGTGTAAAATGAAGTGAGACCTGAAAATAATGTCAGAGAGTTACAGGAGACCAGAGAGTCTCTTTGTTTTGTTTAAGCTGCATTACCTACAGACGTGTTTCAGCAGTCGTAGCTGAGATGGTGGGCACACAGAGCCATTGCTTAAACACACTCTTAAAATAAACCCAAGGGCTTTTCGTATGCAGATGAAAGATTTTTATTGTGCAGTGTTGAGATAGCAGCGTCATACATTAACATCTGTTTTACACTATAAAGAGTTGTATTTTTTTTTGACTAGTCTAAATCTAATGAAGAATCTGGGGACTCTCAGCAGCCAAGCCAGCCTTCCCAGCAGCCTTCAGTGCAGGCGGCCATACCCCAGACCCAGCTCATGCTGGCCGGAGGACAGATCACCGGGGTAAGAGTTACCCAGGGATGCTGCAGTCCCACACAGGTATCATTGAGGGGCATTGCAACTGCCTTTAATAATAGTATGAATTTCAGTGGAAGGGGCAACAGGAAATATTTGGCTAGAAAAATAAGCAGACTGTAATATTTGGGGTTTGTCGCTCAGTATTTGCTTCTGAACATCAACAACAAAGAATTCTTTCTCTCTGTTCTCAGTATCCCTTTTGACCCTGCAATGAAATTAAAACCTGTTGTTTTACAACAGTTACAAATGAGACAGTCACTGATGTCACAAAGAGAAATTATTTTTTTTCAAGATTAAAACAAGGCATGGGAGACCAAGACTGAATCTTATAGCTGGGCGAAGAACAAAAATTATGGGAATTGTTAATTTTTCCTCTTCTCAAACACATTTCTTTTTAAGTAACTCTATTAGTACTTTCCTTAAGCCTGTTGAACCCTTTTGTTCTAACCTACTGATTTTGAGGGGTTTTTAATTGCAGCAGTTTGGGAATATATATGGGATAATTGTTGTTTTAGACTTTCTGGTGTTTCTGAATTGTTGTAAAGGCTTTCAGTCATTTCAAAAAAGCAAGTTTTGTGAATGGGCTGGTTAAAGAATTTGCTTCCCCATAATCAGTTTTGCAGTATAAGAGTTTGTGTGTTAATAAGCTTAGGGCAGTTGCTCCGACAATATATTTATGACTTGAAGTGTTAGGTTAGATCATCCTTACACTTGCATGAAATGACTTCCTAATCTCAGGCTCAATTGTTAAATCTTCTCCTATGTTACTATGTAAATAAACATCCTATTTAGTTTTCAGTCAAGCATTGAAAGTTTTAAAAGTGAGACTGTTTCGATGTGTTGTTAAAACCTGGCGTATTTTATTATTTTTTGTATTCTCAGAAAATACTGGTTTGTTTTAATTCATGATTGTCTGCTGTAGTGAAACATTCAAAACTCCAGGCCTATGCAGATACGGGTTGTAGTAAATATGGGCATCAAGATTCATTTACATGTAAAGGAGACACTGCTGCCACCTGTTCCACAGAGATAATGTGTGCTTGGGAAAGGGAAGGGATGTAAAGTTGCCAACTCTATTCTATTAAAAAAAAAAAGGCAGATGGGGAGACTTGGAAAGAAACAAATGGAGCTCATGTTCTTTACTTATATCTTAGGGCATAATGGAAATGATGGAATATGGCAGGGATTCATGCTAATGTGAAGCAGCTGGGGCGTTATCAGTTTGTTCAGTAGCCATAGACAGCATTCCTGCTTCACATTCATCTGGCTAATCACTTGCTGTTCTGCTGGGTGTAAATTTCCTTTCAAATCCTGGCAATACTGATTCTTTTCTTTTGCTTGCTACTTAATTGCTTTTCCCCTGAAACTCCTGGTAGAGTTGTGAGGAAAACTTCGGAGCAGAGTTAGGTTCTGTAGGTTCCAGGAAGTGCAAATGTTGGTGGTGGTGGTGCAGTTTGATTTGTGTCAGGCCTGTGGTAGGTTGGTTCCCACATTGTATGGAGTAGCCAGCTGTCCTTCCTTCCTTAAGCTGTCCTTCCTTAAGGCCAGAGCCCTTGGCCAGTTAGTGGAATAGCCCTAGGACTGCCTGGTTAACATAAGTAGTACTGAGCTATCTAATGACTTTGTAGCTGAAGTGGCTCTTCCCATGATTAATGGCTGTGTTTTCTAATTGTTTATAGCTCACGTTGACGCCAGCCCAGCAACAGTTATTGCTCCAACAGGCGCAGGCCCAGTTGCTGGGAGCTGCAGTGCAGCACTCAGCCAGCCAGCAGCACAGCGCTGCTGGTGCCACCATCTCGGCCTCTGCTGCGACGCCGATGACGCAGATCCCTCTATCTCAGCCAATACAGATTGCACAGGTGAGCCTTGAGGCTTGAGAGGGTGGAAAACAAAGGAGGTTTTTGACTGATTGCACCATTCGAATGAAATTTGTTGTTCCTCGCTCAGTGAGTTGCTAGAGTCCTCGAGTGTTGTTAGTCTTTCCTCGTGCATCCTTGGATGGTGAGGTTGAAGTTTGATAGTCTTAGTGAGCAATGTGTGCCAGCTGCTCCTCAGTTCCGCTAGGCTTCTGAGTTTGTACCAGAGTCTGAGTAGATGCTGTGTTTTCTGAATTTTCCTCCTTGTAGTTAGGGTGAGAAAGGAGAAAAAAGGGTATGGAAAGATGCCTGCAGAAGTTGCACTTGTTGAGATCTGCATGGATGGGAAGTGATGCCTTTGTATCAAAAAGGATGCCTGTCAGACCCAAATGATGCTTGTTAGAAGCAAAATGATAGAGCTGAAGAATGGCAGTTTGACTTGACCCGTTTGTGTGCTATTTTGGCTTGGTGTTTAATGCTGCAGGTTCCATGACCAAGAATGGGCAGTCTTGTGTGTCTGGAGAGAAACTTGGGGAATGAGTCTGGTGTTGGAATCTGTCCAGTCTTATGGTCTGGTACTAAAGACTTGTCAGTTCTGAAGAACTGCTCTCTGTGGATGTTCTGCTTACTAGAAGCAGGAAGGAACCTCCTGGGTCTTCCAGGACTGGCTTAATTCAGTGTGGAGATTGCAGTGGCACTAACTCTGTGCTGTGTGTATGTAGTGTGGAAAATCCTTAGACCTGTGGACAAGGATAATCAAATGTGCAGCTTAGACATCTTGGATACTATGAGTAGGTGATTGTCTTGCTCATGCTGAGGTCCATCTTTCCATAGATTAAAGCTCTTGGTACATAATATCTGTTTTCTTAGTCTAGCTGTGCAAAGTGTGTGGGGTATATAATCTTCTAAGCTGCTGCTTCATAGAGTGACCGAGTTCTTTGAGACTGTCTGATGCTTTCTGTTCAGGTTATTTTCTCTTGCATTCAACTGGGCTGAAGTGTCCAAAAAGTGAACATAAGGTCTGATTAAGGACAAGAATGGAAATGTTGCAATTGTCTGTGAAGTCCGGTGGTGAAATGTTCAGTCCTTTACTGTGCTGGTCCACTAGCTGAATAACAACTGCCTGGCTGTGGTATCAGGTTTTCATTAGCTGAAGTGACAAACTTTTGTGGTGTTGGTCTAGAAGTTCTGCCCTCTCTGGCTGTCCTTAGAGAGGCCAGAGTGGTGCCATTCTGTTTTTAAAAGGCGAGTGCTGATATTGCTGTGTTGGTGAGATTCCTCCCGCTGAAGCTCTTGTTGCACTGGGGGAAGTCACATCACCAAGTAATACCTTTTGTAGGAAAGGAATCCACTTCACTGGCATGATGTAGAGATGACTGAAGGATGTAGCATTCAAGGAAACTTGTAATTCTCAAGATCATATCTCAGTTTTGTTTCTTCCTACTTCCTACTGTCTGTAAGCAATAATACAGACAGATTTCAAGAAGAGGATGGGCAATGTCCTTGTCAAGGAAGTTGTTGGTTATAGCTTTTGACATCTTTCCATGCACCTGTCATGGAAGTTCCCACTTGATGGGATGTGAGTCTTTTAACATATATGTAAGCAATCCATAGGTGTGCCTCTTTTCTTCCAGGTGTGCAGCTTAAGATAGCAAGGTCTGCTTCACTGAAGTGTGGTGGGCTAAAATTTCCTATTTACAAAATCTGTATCTTGAACTGTCTGGCCTTAGGTTTGTCAAAAGGCCACCAAAGCAGTGGATACCAGTGTGGTGCGTGTGTGAGATGTTTCTAATCCTGCTCTCCCACCTCAGTGCAAAGCTCTGAAAATGTGTGAAGCATTTACAATTGTTAGTTTTGTACTGGCTTTTCCTCCAGAACTTAAAAAAATGTTCAGAGAAGTGTTTGAGAGGAGTTTAAAATATCAGGCATGTGCTGTCAAATAAGAGTTTCTGAAGGCAGCATTGTCTGATTTGTGCACAGTGAGCTAAAGGCTCTCTGAAAAATAGTGTGTGATCTTGTAGCTGCCACATGCAGAACAAATTAAGGTTGTGCTTGTTTTCTGACGTTTCTAATTACTTAAATGTTTGACTTTACAATTAATGTCTTTTAGGATAGGTTATTTTGATACATAAATGAGCTTGCTTGAATCTTGTTAACTGGTCCTTATGATGAAAGAGCAGGGCATAAATTGTGCAGGTGTTGGATATAATTTGTGGTACTTACGGAAAACATCTACCATCTAGGTTCATGGGTAGATAGCACCATGCTTTTTGATCCATCTTGGCAAGGATTTGTAAGCAGTGCTCAGCTTTGTTTGTGTTGCTATTGTAAATATATAGCTGATTATACAAATAGCTGAATGTTTGTTTTAATTGATGGGTTTTGAATAATTGATTAACTGGCAGGTCTCTGCAGCAGGGGAATTACCATATTTATTTTAATTAACTAATTGCAAAAGCATGACTTCTTTAATGTGCATTGCAGTTCACGTAAGGTATCTGCTGCAGCAGCCTGGTGAGGAGCTTGTGCTGCTCCTGGAATGACACTAAACAATTGTGTTTCAACTTTTGGGGTTTTTTATAGACTTCCTTGTTTTCAGGATCTGTGCTCTGTATTTATGTGATGTAAATCTCAGAATGATTCAGGTGCTTAAGTTTGTGCTGAAGCTGTAATTGGAAATAATGGTATTGAATTTAGAAATTTAGAAATTTTTTTAAAACAAAAAATCTTCCTCACAGCAAGACATAGCACTTGACAGATTATTCTGCTGAGGTAGGATTTGGATTGTTTTGATCTTTCTAAATTGCTAGGCAGCACCAGAAGACATGCATGTCTCCCTGAAAGTCTTCCCATCTCTTTCTATGTGCTTGTGCTAGCATACAGATTTTAACACTGAGGAAAAAAAGATCAGTATAGGAAAACAGTGTCAGGTTTGTTTGTGTGTTTGCTATTGGGAGATTTATTGTAATAGTATAATTAACTAAATAAAAAAACTTTCCCAAGGTGGAAATAAAGTTGAATTTCAAATGCATTTGAGAGGCTGGTAGGGCTATTTAGGAGTGATTAGCCTTGGAGGTATCATTTTCATTTTGTGTTGCAGAATTATATTTCTGTATTTAAACAAGACTTAGCCAACATACCATTTACCAAGGCAGATGCACAGAATAAGATTGCTTATATCAGTTCTCCCTGAGGCCTCAATTTAAAAACAGTTTTCTCATATTAAAGTGTAAGAGCCTGATGATAAGAGCTGTCATGTCTTGGCTGGGTAGCCAGTGTTATGAATACCATAGTCTTAAACAAAAAGCTCTCCTCCTTTGATCTTACAGATACACTGCCACTGTTTCTTTGTATTCTTTCTTGCATGTAACTCCATCTCCTGTGGGGGTGCTTCAAATCATCTGAGATCTTCTTGGTCATCTGGGGTGATTTCATTTGTTTGCTTTTGATTGGGAGAGGTCCTTAACCTGTCTTTCCATTGATACTTTGTTCTTCCACAGTGTCTTCCCAACTCTTCCTTTTGTGTTTATGGGTTTTTTTCTCTTATCTACCTGTATTTTCATCCTGCAGCCTCTCTTTATTTCCTTTTCTTCTGCCCAGTGTTCACAACCTGAGTCAGCTTGCCCAGCTCTTTACATTTCTGTTTTCAACTCTGCATCCAGTCCTTACATCCATTCCAGTATGAGCCCCCTCTGAGCTGGAGGGTCACCACAATCTGCAACCAGCTGAGCATTGAAAATCAGTGAATAAAGGAGTGGAGATCCATGTTGTGTTGAGCTCAAGAAGTAAGAGGTTTGGTAGCAGTTCTGACCAATGTGATATTAGGATGTGAAGTCATAAGAAACATGGAGTTCCAGGATAGAGCTGGAGTAATTATTGGTCTCTTTCAAGAAGGAATTTTGCCTTGATTTCTTTGCAGTAGTTGCATTATTTCTGCAATTTTCTGTAAGCAAACAATATTATTGACTTTAAAAACACTTTTTTGCTCATGGGCACTTTTTAAAATTTTAGCATTCTCTTATAAAATGGAAGTTTCCATTTCTTAAAGAGCGTTGCTTGATCAATCCATCTGGTGTCTGTCTACCATATTATTACACTGCATGCTTTTGACTTAACAGGGCTAAGTAGCCCAAGTGATTGATGACCAGTGTCTGTGTAATGCAGGTTAAGTAGTCGTTTTCTTATAAAGCCTGTCTATGGTCTCATAAATCAGTGGACTCCCTATTTTTTCCCCTCCCTAGTCTTCCTTTCTGACATTCCCCACCCCTCATCTCCTGAAGGAGATTGTTGCAACTTCCAAGTTAGAGTTTTAACAGATTTAAAATAATGTATTGTCACAGATAACAGCATTGTGTAAGAAAGAAGTTCTCTTTGTGAGTCTGTCTTGACTTCTAATCCACTGCTGGCAGTGAATGGCCTGTCCCGTCCTCTGGTTAAGCAGGTTGTGGGAATGCTCAGTAACCTGTATCAGCCCAAGGGGCAGCTTAAGGAGCAGCTCTTTGTTCCTCTGGTTCACTTGAACTCAGGTGTGTTTGGGGCTGTGGGAAGATGAGCAGCTCCAAGCAGCCACACCGGGCACTGCTGCAGCTGAGCACAGTTTCTCTGCAAACAGGGACCTGAGTGGCTGCCCTGAAACAGAGCTTTGGGGGAGTCTTCTTGTCTGCTTGGTTTGGTTTGTGTAATGGGAGTTTGCAAGTGTGGGAAGTATTTCATTCAGGCCTTTTTCCACCTGTTTGGTGAGTATTTTGAAATAGATTCTTCCTGGAAGGATGGAAAAATCCAATAAGTGTGTTTAGATCGTTTTCATGGATTACCACTGTTATGTTGGCTGACTTCACAGTGTGTTTTTTAAATTTCAGTTGCTCTTGTTATTGTGTTGTTTGGAGATGAAAAGAAAAAGGCTGTTTAGGGGGAACGATTTTTAAGCAGTTCTCTGTTTTCATTCTCCAGCTAAATGTCAGGTTGAAGCATTTTTCTTGAAAACTCAGTTTCTCAGAGATTAATATTTTACATTGAGACCTGTCATTTAATTATAGATAATTAATAGTCCTGAATGATTTAAGTACATAAAAGTAGGGTTCTTCAATAATGCAGTGTTTTGGATTATTCCTTTTAACCTTTCATTATAGTCCTATCTATTAAGCTTATTGTAATTTGTTTCAGAACAAATGAAATATATTTACTAATTGAGTTAGCTACTTTCTGAAATTTGAACCAAACAACCAGAGTGCAAACAAGGAATCTCTAATATTTTGCTTCCTTGTTGTTGATTCAAATGGTAATTGCAGACTGTTGTTACAAAAAAAAATAGCTCCCAGCTAATATGCTTGATTTGTAACAGAGTTCCATCCTCAAAAAATAAGTTTGAGAGATCTTTGTGTTGGGAAGTTTAATGTATTTGAAAACTCCTGAATTTGTGGGGAAAGAAGATTGATTTGTTTGTTTGTGGTTTGTTTTTAAAGCAGAACAGTTCTGGATATACTTTGCTGGGTTATTTAGTAAATAACTTCGGTTTTATGAATGAAAGTGAAATTCAAATTGCCATTTTAAAGGATATTCAGTAGCAAGACTTCTGTGTTTGACATATTTTTTCTCTCAATGTTAGAGTATAGCTGGCTGATAGGAAATCTTATATTGGGAATTATTGCTGACTTACATGTCTAACACACAGCTCTTTCTTTTCTTTATTTTTTTTCTTTTTTTCTTTTTTTTCCCCTTTTTCTTTTTACTTTTTTTTTTCTTTTTTGTCTTCTGTCTTTTTTTCTTTTTTTTTTTTCCTGGTTTTTTTTGGTCTTCTTTTTTTTTTCCCCTTCCCGTTTCCTTAAGGATTTGCAGCACTTGCAGCAGCTTCAGCAGCAGAATCTCAACCTGCAACAGTTTGTGTTGGTGCATCCAACAACCAACTTGCAGCCAGCACAGTTCATCATCTCACAAACGCCGCAGGGGCAGCAGGGTAAGTGCTCCTTGCCACAAAAGCAAATCATACACAGCGGTTTTTTAGGGGAGAAAGTGAAACTCAGGTGGTTCATACCAGTGCCCAGCCTTCTCCTAGACAGTGGCTCCCAGCTGGCCTTTTCCCCTAGGTTTATATCCTGAGTATGAGACTGGGTGGTGTGGAATATCTTTGGCCAGTTTGGGTCAGCTGCCGTGGCTCTGGCCCCTCCCAGTCTGCTTGCTGGTGAGATGTGTGAGAAGCTGAAAATTCTCCTTCACTCTAAATACTGCTTGGCAATAGCTAAAACATCAGTGTGTTATCAACATTGTTCTCATCCAAAATCCAAACCACAGCACTGTACCAGCTATTAAGAAGAAAATTAACTCTATCTCAGTCAAAGGCAGGACAGACTGGGAAAAGATTACAAAATCAAAAGTCCTTGTGGGAGTCTGGAAAAGTACTTAAGCCTAAAGAGCATACAATGAATTTTGTCATAAACTGAACTAATAATTAACACCTTGGGAAAAGAACTAGAATGCTGGATTTGTGTAACAGCTCTTATAATAATATTTTGGCAATGCACTGGGTATGACTTACATGCCAAAGACAGACGAGGCAGTGGTAGGTGGTGCTGTGTCAGAGCACTTAAGTTGTTGTACAGTAGCTTTGTTCTGAGGACTGATGTGTTCAGGCTGCAATGCATCACAGTGCTGATTGCACCCCATTTGTTGATGCCCACGGAAAACTGCATTTAGCCATGGCTTCTTATGCTGATATACTCCAATGGCCTTTTTTCCCCCCTTTCTCTTCTACATGAACTCTACTCAGTTGTTCAGGTCTGGTAATCCAAAGATTCTTGCTCAGAAGGCAAATCCTGTTATGCTTGAAGAGTCCTGCAGAGCCTGGCTGTCCTATAAAGCAGCTCTTTGCACCTCATTTTTTTGTGTTCTTTTCAATTTTTTCATGCATCATTCCTTCTTACATACTATGACTTGGATAGAACTGGCTTTCCATTACGCTGAAGGGCTCTTGCTGTCTGAATGCTCTCACATTTGAATAAAGAGTTAGTCAAAATTACCTTCCTTTTAATAGGACTTGATTTAGGAGAGATTTTATACCAGCACTGGAAGAAAATGGCTGAAAGGCTATTCATGAGAGCATTTAGTGATGTACGGCTTTCTTAAAATGAAGCAGAACTTGTAAACTTAACATACTCTACTAGAAGAAATCAAACCACTGAAATTTAGTTCAAAAATCCTTCAAAATAGGTGCTTGGGGTTTTTTTTTGTTTTGTTTTTAATAAATTCTTCTAAGAAAACAGCAAGCACAAAAGCATTGTTTTGAAAAACTCATTGGTATTGTTGTCTGCCTACATTTTCCAGCTAATTCTGCTGGTTTTATAAAATACCTTTGAAGATGCTTTACAGAAAGGAAAACTAAGAGAAGCACATTGTATTCATCCCCCAAAATGAGTTGTTTGAATTATAGAAGGGAAGGCTTTCTTGTTTGCTTAAAATCTTCTGAAGTAGAATAAGTATAAGATGAGATTTTCACAGTGCCTTTTCCAGAGGCCATCTCTGAAAAATCATTTCTTCACTACAATTTAAGACCTGCATATTGCTGTCATCACTGACGCAGTGCAGGTAGAGACATCATGTTTTACTGGTAATGTGCAGCCTGGACAACTGAATAGCTCAAAAATGTAGGAAGATTTATATGCTGAATTCTGACCATAGGCCATTAGTGTGTGACAACCTTCCAAACTGAAATGCTTGAATAGATCTCATTTCCTTTATAAGCACTCAATGATAAAGCAACATGTATGTCATAATACCCCTTATATCACTTTTTGATATGTTTTTCTTGCAGTGTTTCATGGTTATTGTTAGAAGATCTCAAACACTACATTATTATTTATGAGAAAGATTGAGAAAGTGTGTATTTTTATTTTGTTATTTCTTGTTGTATCTGACTTTTCCATGTTGTTCATGTCCTATTGCTCCATTACTCAGCTTCATAAAATAATAAATATTCTAAAGAAACTAGCATAGAATTTTCTTCAAAACCAATGGCATTCTTTTTTTTTTTTGATGCTTCATTGGTATTGCGTGGAGCTTTATATATGTACACATTTAATAATGAACATAAAAATTCAGATTTGTGTATAGATTATGTATTCTGGAAGAAATTTGCTTTACAGACTATGCTACATATTTTGTGTATGCCATATAGTCATGTAAATGAGAAACACTGTTTTTAAATGAGAAGAGTTTTGAGGGAAATAAGTGAAGAATTGTGTAGCTAAACAAGATTATATCAGATGTAAACATTTGGTGAAGAAAAATGTTTTACTTGAAGAGGCAAAGGGTACAGAGAAATGGAGTTATCAGCAATTGTATTTAGATTGTTGAAGGGGTTTAACATTGTGAGCCGAGATCCAACTTTTGAAAAAATTTAGGAAATTCAATACCTAAAATATTAATCAATAATCAGGATGTTATTCTGCTATCTTTCTTCAACACACACATTATAGCTCCCAGCAGCAGATAGGAAATTTTCCCCATAAATCCACTGCTGTATGTCTAATGTAGTCACTTCCTTTTCCACATGATTTCTGGCTATTTAGGGGCTTATATGAAACAAATTTTAAAGTTCCCATTTTTCATGGCTGGTAATTGATAACATTATAACTGAAAGAATTGTTTCAAACCTCAGCAGATATGGAGAAGATTGAATGGAAATAGAAATTTGGAACATTTTCTT
>NW_005054338.1:2442665-2460396 GCF_000277835.1 Geospiza fortis | reverse complement strand
GTAATACCTTTATATCTCTTGTATCTGTTCTTGTATCTAATAGAGCTGTCTCTAAAATAATCAATTTAACATCCCTTACTACAATTAGAGCTGCTTCTTAAAAATATTACCCTCATCAGGTGACTGTTCACCTTTTTACTTGTGAGGTATTGCTAATTCAAGTCGTATCAGTAAAAATCTGAACAGAGGGGGAAATGGTGCTGTGTTTAATATAAATTAATCTTGCAAATAGGGGTTGTTGAGATCTAAGCAAAGACTGTATCACAGTGAAACTTAGAAGTAGTACTTACAAAGAAAATATCTAGAAATGAAAATGTGGTAGACAAGCTACTAATTAACTATAGACATTGAAACTGGATCCTACCTAGTCTCAAGTTATTGCTATTTATTATGAAAGACTGCCTTTATGATTTTTTTAATGTAGAGTTGCCTGGGCCAAATCCTATCCTGTTTTCTTCTTTCATATGTGTTCTACAGATTTTGAGACCTCACTCATGTGGAAGTCCTTGTAATGGCTTTGTCTTGAAAGCTAACTTTCAGTGAGGGGATGAACAGCTTTGGCAGAGATAAAGCAGTCAAGTTCTCACGTGAAAAAATTCACTCTTTTGGGAGATCAGTTTGGGATGAATTATGCATTATGCTTCTGGGCCAACTTTTAAAAAATTATGCTGAAAAAGTCTGTGCTTGAATGTTTGTTTTATCTTTTGTTTAATTTTAGATAGAACTGAACCCCAGATCAGTCCTAAGGGACTCCTGGCTGGCAGGAAGAGTTTTTTGGCTTGGACCATTATTCATGCTGCTCTTAGACATTACAGGAAAAATCCTTAATGACAATAGATCTATTTACTATAACTATTAAAAAACCAAAAAAACCTCTAACTAAACTATCATACTTCTGCATAGATCCTTATCTGCCTCCATGCAGTCATTCTTTTAGAGTGACACATATGTGATTTGTGTGCCATATTTAATGCAATAATACCACTAGACTCTTAAAACCCAGGACAGAGGGTTAGGAGTATGATCTATGTAAAGTATACAAGTACAACAGCAGCTTTTATAGGTTCAAAAAAATCGTGTGGGTTGGAAGGGGCCTCTAGAGACCTGGAAAAATTGTTCAAAGCAGGTCCAATTACAGCAGCTATTCAGCACCTCAGCCAGTTGAATTGAACATGTCCAAGAATGGAGTTCCTGCAGCATTCTCAAGTACCTTCCCCAAGAGTTGACTGCTGTCATGGTAAAAAAAAATTAAAATTGTTTTCCTATATCCAGTTGGAGTTTTCCATGTTCTGATAGCCATTGAATCTCATTACAGTGTACCCTCGAGCAGAGTCCATTTCTATCTTTGAAGAAAGCAGTAGGATCTCACCTTAGTCTTCTCATCAAGCTAAAAAACCAGCTCACTTACCTATTCCATCCTGTTGCCCACCTGTTTGTCCAGCTAGTCTAGACCCTGGCTTCTGGCCTGTTGACCGCTTCTCCATCTTTGGTATTGTCCACAGACCTGCTGAGAATATATTTTGTCCCATCAGCCTACTTGGTAATAAAGATGTTAAGCAGTACTGGTGGCACTATGGGTCTTTAAGGAAACAGCAGTGTCTGAAATGCCAGGATCTCAGCAGGTGCCTAAAAGATGTGTGTGTACTTAGAAAAAGCAGTGCTATGTGCTCTGTGAGTTCCGTCACTGAAGTTACTTTGGACCTCAGTGATTTCAAAAGTAATGAAAGAGAAGCTCAGACTGGTTCAAGTCATGTCTTAAAAAGGCACAACTGCAGCTGCCCACCTGTGAGAGCCAAGGAGTGCCCGGTGTGTGCCTGTAAAGGTTGTGATCGGGGGAGAGATCAGGGGATATATTTCCAAAATATTCCAGCTGCTTTCCCCATCCCCTTCAGTCAGATGCAGGTTGAATTGACTTGTTCTGTCTCCAGTTTCTGCCTGTGACACCTTGTGTCAGCACCTCTTACATAGGATAAAATTGTGTAAAAACCGAGTAGATTAAATGTGTTCCGATTATTTTATACTGGTAATTCCATTATAATTACTTCAGACCATGTGAGTGAGAATAAAATTAGGAAGAGTGTAGTCATCTTGTGCTCTTTAGCAAAATTGATAATGCTAGAAAAACATCCTCTGGGATTTCTCTGGGGACAGAAAGTCACAAAAGGCCAGTCCTAATGACTCTGATTGCAGTCATAAGACAAGTCAGTAACTTGTAATCGATGGTGTTACCAGTGGACTAGAACTCAAATGTCATCACTGGCGGCTGCCTGGTTTTCATTTGTTTGTTTACTGCCCCTCTGCAGTGACAGTGTGATGGGTTTGCCCCTTTCTCTTTCAAGCTGTCAGTTTAAAATTCACTGACACTGAATTAAGGTAAAAAACTCTGCACTTAGAGGTGACTGTTTACTAATTAATATTTAGATTTGGGCAACTAAAATCATCTTTCAAGTGAACAAATATTTGCATTGTATAAAGCAATGTGTAGCTGTAGTAGGTGGCTCTCTTGGAAGTTCCTTGAGCAGCTCTGTTCCCTCACTGTGGTTTTTGAACAACACAGCTGGAACACGTTGATTATGTGGTGCAGCACAAACTCACATCGTTGTCTGTGGTGTGCTATTATGTTACATAAGCAGCTGGCTGTATTCTGTAGGTCCTGAGCATCTTGATAGCAACAAGATTGTTTAACATACATATTTAGCTCTTTGTTAAGCAAAAATCAAGTATTGCTGTCAGATGATAATTCTTCTATGCTTGTGTATCCCTTACTGAGGATACATTTTCTCCTTCTGAACCATAGTAATCCCTCTTTCCATGTCTCTTATGGCATTAACCTTGCATAAAACATCCAGTTCTTCACTTGGTATTTATCAAGTCCTAAATTCTGTTTCCCCTGCCTTTATTCTGCTAAGAGGTAGATCAGGCAGCTGATGATGTTGAATTTAAGTGCTACATAGTTGATGGTGGCATAGCTGTTCATCCATCTGTTGTTCCCCCTGGGTTTTAGGGACTAGATATATTGAAGTGTAAGTTTCATTAGTTGGGTTCTTAATTATTATAGTGGAAATTGATAGTTGTAGCCAGGGGGTACCTAAAAAATAACAGTTAGCATTTTTCAATGTAAAATGGAGGGATTTGACTAACTGTAGGTATATTTTTGTCAAGATTCTGTCCCTTAAAAATAGATACGTTTTTGCATTAGAGATGGAAAAAAAAATTGATAGTTTCTAGTTAAAGTATTTAGAGGTGCAGGTATCTCAATTTCCTCAGAGATTTAATGAACTGTACAATTAGTGGACTGTAAGGGAATTTGTTTGTAGATTGACAGTATATTATACATACTGGTTTATCAGTTGCAACTGTTCTTTGATGTTGGCACTTTTGCATAGTAGTAGGGGTTTTCTATATTCATTGTAGTGTTTATTCTATTTGTTAAAATTGAGCAGTGTTCAGTATCTTACCTAAACTTTAATTCCAATTACTTTTCCAAAAGATTCCTACTTTATTTGACCCAGGAGGGAGTTTTCTAGGTCTTCTGGTGTGGTGTGCTTAAGTCTGCCAGAAAGCTTCCTTCTTGTTAGGCAGCTGGCATAGGGTGATTTTGAGAGGAATGAGGGTGATCACGAAGCCAAATTTGTGATTTTAATTAGTATTCAGTTGTTGAATTTGATCTCATTAGTGCTCAGTATTTTAAATGGCTCCACAATTCATGGCCAGCTCTTGGTTACCAGAAGAGGTGTATCCGAACTCTGCATACTGAAAGGAACAGTAAGTGATTCCTGCACACGGAACTGGGATGACCTAGATCATTACCAACTCTTTCTGCAGAGGGCACTTACACACACTTCCCCCTCCTTCCCTTCCATCACCACTTACACTTCAGGGAAGTGCAAGGGGATTTGGGGCTGAAAACTACAAAGTCTGAACATATATATGAAACAGAAGCTCACATCTCAATTTTTTTAAACTTTCCATCATTTGGCAAGAGCCTTGTTTTATCTCATTTCATGTTTTAGTGTTTTTGAATGACAAACCAAACACTCCCTTTTCTCTCTGCAGGTCTCCTGCAAGCGCAGAATCTCTTAACGCAACTACCTCAGCAAAGCCAAGCCAACCTCCTGCAGTCTCAGCCAAGCATCACCCTTGCCTCGCAGGTCAGGCTTTTCCCCACACTTCTTGACTTGCTTTGAGGGGATTTAAACCATGGCAAGTGAATGGACCCTTTGTATTAGTTACCTGAATAGGTGTTGTAGCTGTAACTGTGCATTTGTCTTTCTAGCTATAACAGTGCATTTGTAGCTCCCACCTCAATGTGGCTCTTTCAGACTTTAACATTCTAAAGTGGATTTTTAGCTGGAAATTTTCATGATTGGTACCTTGAGTTAATGGCCCTAGAGCATCGTTTGATTTCCTGTAAGGTTTTCTTGAAAATTCAGAGGAGCAAGGTGTGAGCTCCCTCAAAAGCTCCAAAAGGGGTTCACTGACAAACCTCTTTCTGAAGCTTGCAGTGGTAATCTATCTTTATTTTAGTGTAGTTATTTTGCAATCACTGCTAAGTCACTGACAGTCTTATCAGTTAGCATCTGTGAAACTGAAGAGATTGTTAGAAATGAAATATTCGAATATTCTGATAGATGTATATTAAAATATTAGAGCTCTGTGATTAAGTTTTCAGACTATAAGAAAAGCAATTTTAAGGTTGCATGTGCCTGCAAATTTAGTTGTGCTTGGCTCTGGGTTTTGCTGTGCAGTTTAGTTTCATGGCTGCATGCTGTTTCTCAAATACCATGTAATATCACACAGTATCTTCCTGCCACCTCGGTTACATACAAGAATTTTCTAGTCTGCAATAACGTGCCTGAGTCTATCAGAGTCTTAGAAAACTACATTTTCTATTATACCACCTCTAGTCGTTTTCATGGACCATGTGGAAAATGGAATTTGTCTCACCTCTAGCTCATACCTCAGCTTGCAGGATGATTCCACACTAAAGATTATTCTTTGATTTAAAAAAAAATATTAAAACCACTAAGAAAGAATAAATTATGTAAAGTGGGTGAAATCAGTGAAGACATATTGCAGTAATTACCCACTATGATTAATATAAATTAAAAAATATTAAAAACCTTTATGTGTGAGACATGTATCTGCAATCCTAGAAAGATCATATATGATTACATTATTTCTCAAGTAATGGAATTATAGTTCTTGACCTCCCTCTACCATCTGCTGTGCACTGCAAAACACCGCACTAACCCAGAAGGAAAACAACATAAGGAGTTATGTAAAGACTGAGCTATATGTAGGCCATTTCTTTTAGAAGAGCCTTTTCTGAACCTTTGCATAGACTTTGCATAATACTCTAGTGCTGCCTGGACTTGAGGCTGTTCTTGTTAGCCCTGAAGGAGTCCAGAGTTTCAGAACCAGGTGTAGGACACAGAGGCATGAAGTCGCCTTTACTGAAGAGCCCCAGCTAAACTGACTAGAGTTTAACTGGAGTAGATGATTTGTCTCTGCATCTCACCTGATCATGGCATGTAAGGAGGTAGAGCTATGCACTCAAAACATGTTTCCAGTGTTCTTGTTGCACATAAAGCCTGAACTGTGCAATACCAGATCTAAATATATTTTGTTCACCTGTGAACATTTTCCAAGATGATCATTTTTTTCAGATGTTTATTGTAGTTGCATTGCAAAATGCTTTAGTATGCCAATATTCAGGAATAGTGAACCTTCCACAGACTTCCTAGAAAATTACCTTTATGTAGAAGAAAAGTGTGACCTAAAATGAATAATTTTCTGCAGATTGCCTTTGCTTAATTTCTTGTGTCACCAGTATGTTCATTTTATTGTTGCAACTGTCGACAGAAGGGTTAGAGGTAAACCTAGTCTTTCTTTCCTCAACAGTTGAGTCAGTCACAAAAGATGGCATTGGAGGAAACTTGCCATGTTTGCTGTGTCTGTATCTGCTCACTCTTCCAGGATTAAATAGGGGATTTGAATCTTTTGGGCTGATGACAATCTGCCACCTCACAAGACCAGTAGATCCAATTATAATTATTTTCAAAAGGGATGAATGCCAAGGTGTCTATAAGTGATAGGCTGAACACACTCTATTTGATATACACCTTTCTTTGAGCAGCTTCTGCAGCAAGTGAAAGTTGTTGGTTACCATTGAATATCTCTTACGACAGAACCATTCAAAGCCTGTCATACTATTGTAGTTTTCTGGACTGTATTTGCTTGTTCTGGAGAGGAATGTTAATAAATGGAGGAACTTCCAGATTTCAGGAAACATCCAATCCACTGACCTATCTCAGAAGAACACCACATAACTTTTAGGAATTTAATTTCTGTTGATTATCCTCTTAAGTCTGATTTTCATCCTTTCCTTCCTGTCTCAATAGCCAGCAACCCCAACACGCACAATAGCAGCGACCCCCATTCAGCCACTTCCACAGAGCCAGTCAACACCAAAGCGAATCGACACTCCCAGCTTGGAGGAGCCCAGTGACCTTGAGGAGCTTGAGCAGTTTGCCAAGACTTTCAAACAAAGACGGATCAAACTTGGATTCACTCAGGTGAGACTGCGTACCTTAGTGCCTGCCAGTGTGGAACCTGAGGTCTCATCTTTCAAGTCTGGGGGGAGACTACAATTCCATCATTTCCTAGGAGAACCTGCTTAAATAGGGTTATGCTCTGGCCTTTATGTGGGGGATTTCTAAGAAATAACAGAAAAAGCCATACATCCATCTTACTTCCCTGTTGGTTTTAAAGCATAGCCATTTTCCCAGCAGGGGAAAACGTGCATTTACCAGCTCCAGATGTCATTGCATGTGCACTATTCATTCCATGGGATGTGACATGAATGGGACAAAGCACTTTAAAGCTGCCTTCAGAAGTACAAAGTTCCAAAAATCATACAGTACAATTAACTGCTCTGTGTGTTTAAAAAGTGTATCACATCTGTGCAGTTGCTTTGGATGTCAAAGGGTTTTTATCTCTCAAGCGTATTTTCCTATTAAACATCAATGATTTCTGTATTTAATGCTTTAGCTAAGGTTCCTAAACAAAACCTGAAAGGACTGTCACCTTTGAAGTTTTCTCCTTACAAGGGTGAACTGGAGTTGTGGTTTGTTTTGGTTTGTTTAAAAGCTCAGAAATACCCATAGAGCAGAAGAAAAATAATCTTGAACATAGTGAAGGTGGTTGAATGAAGACCACAATTAAAAGTACAAAGTGCATTTATATGTTCCATTATTCTGTTGAAAAGAACTTGGTTCCAAGAGTCCTTTCTTATTAATATCAAAATTATTTTTCCCCCCTGCAAAATTAAAAAATCTCCCCAGGTAAACAATTAGTTTTGGCAGGAGTCCATGGTTAAGCATAAGCATGATTTTACTAGAAGAAAGAGCATGTAAAAATCAAAGTATTTAAAAGTCCCAGCTCAGAGCAGTCAGTCCAACGTATGTGATGGAATAGAATAAGTAAATCTACTCTAGCTGAAAGTATGTGCTGAAGTCAGATTTATTTTTCTGGCAAAGTCCTAAATTGAAAAATCAAAGTTGATAATGAGAGTTCCTGGCAGCATCTTAATTATAAGTCAAGAACAGAATGTTCTTAGTCAAATGAAGTGCATTTTGCTGGCATGTGTGTCTCCTTCCCTCCCTTCTTTCCACTAGAGGGAGGCACAGAAATACAAGTGATGGACACACACAAAAGCTCGAATAGAGCAGCACAGAATAGGGTAAAATACAATAGCTTCCCTATAGCCTAACAGAGGAGGTTCGTGTAGATCTCTCATTATTATGTTTAATCTGCCCTGCTGTGAGATGATTATAAAAGCTCAACTAGACTTTTTAAGCTATGTGTTAACCTTTCTTTATTGACCTGGTTATGAATTTTCATGGTGAGGAAAAATGAACACAACTGCTCAGGCTTACATTTCAGTATTTGCTTTTCAGATTAAAAAAGGGGAATCTTGAGAATGTGATAAAATTGCATTCGGTCATTCCTATCCTGCTCTGAGTTTGTATGTGTGTAATTAGGCTGTTCTAATAACTTTAACCTAATTGCATAATTGAATGATAATTAGAGACCCTGATTACTTTGGTGTCCTATAGTTGGATAAATAGACTGCCTTTCAGAGGATAAAAGAAATTTATTTCCAGCAGTACTGTAAGCTTTTTCAGACTCACCCCACCCCTGCCTTTCAAAAATAATTGTAAGATTTAGTTTGCATTGCAAACTAATCACTTACTGCATTCTGTCATGTGAACAATAAAACAGGTTTTGAATTTCAGCAGTTCTGCTTCTTCTCCCACCCTGAAATGTGGGTGATGCATTTAAATCCCTTTGTTTGTTTTCCTTAAAAATACCTCCATGTTTGACACACAGGGACACAGTGAGCCAACTGCACCTTAGCATCATTGCGGGCCTGGGACTAATTGCTCAGTACAGATTCAAGAGACATGAGTGAACATTTTAGACAATGTTATTTTTATTCTGTGAAAGGTATTGCCTCTGCTAGACCATCTGAGCTTCTTAACAGACCAGTACACACAACATTGATGTACCTTATAATCAGTTGCAGTTCATTACCAGAGCTTCAGTCAGCCTACAGAGTAGATCAGATGTGTATAAAGTGCCTTTATACTCTGTTCCAACCTATCTGTGGGCCATCCCAATATATAAAATTCTCATCCCAATATGTAAATTCCTTTGCCTGGAGCTCAAATGCTGCCACCTTTTGGCATTGACAAAGAAATGGTTAACTATTCATTTTAAATCAGAAGGCAAATGTTTGTAAGAACAACATAAGTCCAGAATTAAATTTAGTTGGGGGACTGGAGCAAATTTCATAACTCTTTCCTGCCAAGACATAAATCAACTTATCTCTAAAATGGTTTACATAGCCAGGTTTTCTTCTTCATAAACCTAGAAGAGCATCCACGCTACTCCTCTTGGAATGATTTATGAGTTTTAAAATGCACAGAATCCTGGCATATGAGTAGAGGCATAAATGTGAGTTCCCACGTGTTTCCTCTGATTGAAGGGCACACAAACCAATTGTTCTGGTCCTTTTCTAGGAAGGAAATTGTTTTCTTTGCTCAACCTGCACAATTTACTAAGCTTCCCAAAGGTTGTTTTCTTCCTGGCTTGTGTGTGGCCACTCTGCATGCTGTCAGTGTACTCATACCCAGCTGTGGTTGTGCAGCTGACCTCAGAGAAAAGCGAGCTTTATGCCCAGCCCAACTAACCCATTCGCAATTAAACTCCACTAACTGTGCTCCAGCTTTTCAGCCTCTTCTTCCACACTTCTCATACTTCGTTTTGTGCTTAAAAAAATAAAAATCTAAATAAAGCTGCTTTAGACCAAATAGTATACTTGAAATATAAGTGCATTTTTTTTCCAAAGGGCAGGATCTTCCAGCTTTAAAGCAAAGCATGAAAATACTACGGTGTTTTTAATGGCCACAGTCAAGAATGGATTGATTTCTTTTTTTTTAAACGCCACTTTCCAAGTGTCTACTTACATAGCTATATAATAAATACACAAATATTAGGATAAGCAGAATGTCTGCTAGCAGAATAGCTAGCTAAAACTGAGTTTAAAAAGCAATAACAGATGTAAAGAGATGATAATCTGCCTGTAAATCTCCTGGATAGCTTTCTGGCAGATGGGTAATGATAGTCAAGACTGCAGTTAATCATTACTTGAAATGGTTCAACTTCTTATCTGCTTTAAAATTTGTATCTGTTGGGGAGAAATTTGGTTTGAACCTCAGAAGATACTTGCAGTTCAGATAAGAATATTTCTGCATCTATTTAAATGTGATGTATGTTTGCAGACATCTTGTCCTGAGTATTTTCTACAAATTTGGGGAAGTAAATTCATTGCATTTTTGCTTATTTGAACTTCCAGTGTGAAATATGCAGAAAAACTTAAATCTGCTCCCAAAGAGAGCTTGGCCTTTACTTATTTTAAAAAACTAAGAAAAAATTTCCAAGTTAACATTTAGTGGAATGTGCTGCTCAGTGATAATGCTAAGAAGACAAAGCATCAGGGATTTCCTGGAAAGAGTTGCAAGGTTAAACTGACTGAGGTTTGACATTTCTTTATGATTATTGCTTTAGCATGAATCTTGGTAGTGCTGAGAAAGCCTCTGTGAAACTGAAATCCCACACAGCAAAGGTGTCACTAAGAGAACACCAGAATGTGACAGGATTCCTTGCTTTGGAAGTGCCTATGTCAGTGAATCCCTTTTTTCTCTTTCTTTGTCCAGGGTGATGTTGGGCTCGCTATGGGCAAACTCTATGGAAATGACTTCAGCCAAACTACCATCTCTCGCTTTGAAGCCTTGAACCTCAGCTTTAAGAACATGTGCAAGTTAAAGCCACTTCTGGAAAAGTGGCTCAATGATGCAGGTGAATGAGTCTGTGTATTTCTTCACCTACCAGCCTACCAAAATCAGTAGGATCCTGAAAAGCTGCTTCGTTTGTGCCCTTATGGTTTTATGAAGCTACCAGCCTTTGTAGCTGCCCATTGGACAAATGAGGGTGTAGAAATAAGGGTCCACAGTTCCCTTTCCATGTGCCTGTATGCATCCAAAATAGTTCCTGTATGAACTTTCAGAAGTGTGTTCTCTAGACAGCTGAACCATTGCATGGGATGAGGTACAATATGTGTCATGGTTTTCCTCCTTCGTGTATGTTAATGCATATAACTTCTAATCCTCTTCTAGCTTTCTTTTTCAGATGTGTAGTAAAGGGAGCGTTGCATGATTTGTTGTTTCAGTAGGCAGAGCTTATTGCATCCATCTCCTTCCATACCCCTGTGTGCATTCCTTTTATCTCTCTCCAGTGGTTCAGATAAATAATATTTTTCCCTGTAGGAAAATTTTTTTGTGGGTTAGGTTTTGCTTTTTCCCCTCCCGTATTAGTTTTTTTCCTGGGATACAAGTTACTCACTATGCCAGTGTTGGTAGCGTTCTTTTTTTTTTTTTTTTATTTCCCACCAGCAAAAGGAGCTTGTTTGGTGGCACTAGGTGTGAGGAGAGAAAGTATTTGAGAGTGCTGTCAGCCAGATTTTTCTTCCAAGTATGCAATTGTGAATAGCGTAAAACTGATGGATATGTTAAGCAGATGGCAGGGATGGTGTGTGCCTTCCTATTTTTACCAAAATGGAGAGAGCTTTATGCTGGCACCTACAGCATTCTCTGAAATTTCAAAAGTAATTTCATACAGTGTTGAAAATTTGTCCTGCATTGAGAAAAGGAAGTGTCATTCTGTTGTGCTGACAGGAGTTATCATTAGTTGTTGTAGGTCTGTGATAGAAAACATAAATACCTCCACACTGAGTGCTCAAGTCCACAGGACAGTGATCCCCAAACCTTCCAGCAACATTGGGTGAGTCCAGTGCTGCAAGGAGTGTCATAGGGGTTATTTTTCCTGCTAGCCTGAAGAAATACTTGTAGTTGTCTCTCTGAAGTTGAGTGAACAGTGTCGTGGTTCTTCACATCCTGCAAGCCATTGTCTTTGGCTCTGACTCAGTTCCATGAAAATCTTTGGAAGAAAGATTCAGGTGACTTCAGAAGCTTCTGTTTTACTTTTAGGTAAAAGTAGGCAGGAGAAGCTTACCAATGGTCCCAGAATTTATTGCCATGGAACTCAGCTGGTTCTCAGTGAAATTTTCTGTATGAGGAAGTTTCCACATATTTACAGGTGCCATTAACTATTTTAAAAAATCTAGAAAATACTTGCCCATTTGAGTCTATCAGAATAATCATGGACATTGTGAACTTTGACACCTGCTTATCACCCACAAACCCCAGTGCAATGAAGGAACTCCAGCCACAATTAATAATTTTGTTTAAATTCCCTGCTGAAAATTGCCATTTGGTTAGATTGCTCTTCCTGCTGCGAAGTGGGGTTAAATGTTCTCTCTTTGCTCCTCTGTGAAGCCAGAAAGACAGGATTAGGGGTTAAGAGCCCTGGTGAAGTTAAGAAGGGGGAGCTGCTTGCTGTGTGGAGTGGTTGGTAGCCCTGAGTGTCTGCTGAGATGTCCAGAGAGAAGAGACTGAACACTGTGGAGCTGGTTATGAACTTCTCTTCCTCAAGTGTTTTGTAGAGTGGGTAAAAGAAATTTCAGGCTCCTTAGACTTTTTTCATAACTGCCTGTGACTATGGCCCATGGATATCAAGTGCTCCTTTTTCCTTTGAACTGGGGCTAGCAGTGAGCCAGTAGGGAGTAGAATGAGATATGGGAGACAAACTCTGTATAGTTACTATAGAAGGGATGCTGTGGTAGCATACAGGAGCAGAGGGCATCCTCTGGGCTTATTTGTAGCTTTTTAGTTTCAGGTATATGTTGCAGTTTGTAAATATAGTGATTAATGCATGCGATCTTCATAAACCTCTATGTGTTTGGAATAGATACAGAGCAGGTCTTAACATACCTTGCACAGGTGAAGAACACTTGCATTAGACTGCACTGCAATCAGATGAAATCTCCTGATTTGTATTACTTTCTTCTTTTTCAGAAAACCTCTCATCTGATTCAACTCTCTCCAGCCCAAGTGCCCTGAATTCTCCAGGGCAAGGGATCGAAGGCTTGAACCGTAGGAGGAAGAAACGCACCAGCATAGAGACCAACATACGTGTGGCCTTAGAGAAGAGTTTCCTGGAGGTCAGTGCTCCTGCTGCTCTGCTCTGCCTATGAAAAAATGGAGAAACTTCACTTAACAATTATATGTCTTAGAGTGAACCCGTTACTGTGCTGTTTAGGAAAGTGCTAGTATTAAACAAGGGGAATGCAAAAGCCGTGCCAAGAAATGTGCATCAACATCTGTTTCACTTTAGAAACAAACACAAATCCCCTCAGAAAAACTCACTGGTTCTTGCACTTCACTGACTCTGTGATTTTGCATTCCAGTATACTCAGACATAGGTTGAAACAGTACCCTTCATGAGGATGGATAAATGAGGCCATAATCTAAGCACGCATAATTTGAGGTTTTTAGATGGAGGGCAGAAGCATCTGCTGTGGTTTGTCTCCACAGTACCACTGACCAGATTCTGGATCTAAATCACCAATTCAGATTTCGGCCTACTGGAGAAGAAGCTATGATGCAAAACTTCAGGAGGGAATTTCAGAGCTTTTCAAATCCCATTTTCTTTTGTCAGAACCAAAAGCCTACCTCGGATGAGATCGCCATGATAGCTGACCAGCTAAACATGGAGAAGGAGGTGATCCGCGTTTGGTTCTGTAACCGGCGCCAGAAGGAGAAAAGGATCAACCCACCCAGCAGTGGTGGAACCAGCAGCTCGCCCATCAAAGCAATTTTCCCTTGTCCAACCTCACTGGTAAGAGTCAAGAGCTGTGTTGACAAAGATCACTGGTGGAGGTAGTTCTGCTGTGCTCACTGTGGAAGCTACACGTGCTGCACCTTCTTTGTACAGCAGACTTGTTCTCATATATTTATGTTTACTGGCATTTTGAGTGTTCCACCTGGATACTGTCTAAGAGAGATAATGCTTACAGATCCAGGCACTAGTCAGCCCTGCAGTGAGAGTGTTTTATTTAGTCAGCTCATGAACAAATATTCTGACTACCAAATTTGCACCTGGGGTTATTGCTTTGAACTTACTTCAGATAATGCCTCCAGTTTATATCTGGACTTTGCTTCTTTTACCCAATTTTTTTTTTATAAAATAATAGTAATTTCTTTGAAGAGCTTATTAGCTCTCCCCACCACCTCTTATTTTAGCAGCTCTGGTCAGTAAATGAGCAGCAGTAAAATGTGTCATGCACTGGAACAGATTGCCCAGAGAGGCTGTGGAGTCTCCCTCACTGGAGATACTCAAGAACCATCTGGATTCAATTCTGTGCCATGTGCTCTAGGGGTGACCCTGCAGGGAGGTTGGACCTGAGGACCGACTGTGGTCCCTTCCAGTTTTACCCATCCTTTGATTCTGTATCATTTGGAGACTTAGGTCACACATATCCAATGATACCATTGTTGTTACTTCTAGTCAGAAATGATTTATATAAAAGAAAGGCATGGAAGAGAAGAACAGTTTAGCTAATACTCATGTAATTAATTTCCCACACTTGTATTTACCTCAGGTAAACACAAACTTCATGAAAATAAGAGTAACAAAACACATGCATCAAGGTTCCTTCAGCACCTTTGCTACCAATGCCCATGGAGGTCTGTTTTCATAAATAGAAACAGTAGCTATTAGATTTCATAGTAGCTATGCTAATAGGAATGTGGTGGAATTTATGTAGCCTATAGCTGTCCTTTTGTAGTATTTATTCCACCCTCATCACCGTAGTAGCTAATATCTTCCAGTACTTCATTAAACCATTAATTTTGGTGACGTGTTATTCTCTCCCCTCATCCTTGTCTCAGGGTGTGTGCATGCAACCTTTTGTTTCAGGGGAAGGGCTGTGTTAAGTGTACTTAGTCCTTGTTATTCTTATTTTGGTTTGGGTTTTGTTTTTTTTTTTTTGCCCAGTTTCAAAGCAAGGTTGCATGCCTTGCTACCAAAGCAGAATATAGTGAGATTTATGATAGTATGTTTTAGTAACTGTGCAAGTTCCCTCAGACTGCAACTTAAAGGAGCTTTCCTAGGGAAATTTTCCTGTTGCTATAATCTGCCATTGTATGTAAGAAATTGAGGTGTTAACCACAGTCTCCCTGTCATCAGTGAAGTTTCACTAGTGTTTTCACTCATTCTAAGCTTCTCTTAAGACTCTGCTGTTACTCAAATAGATGTTCCAGCCCTGCTGCCACCAGCCTTCACTGACTGTGTGCTTTGTTGATTCCTTGTGTCAGCTCTGGTGATTGTGTCCATAGGATGCTTGGGCTTACTTTAGTAGTTTGACTGCAAATTAGCCATGTGAGGAACAATGATGAATTTTCAGTGTGGTTAGATAACCAGTGTGACTTGCAGCCTGGCTGCACGAGGGCGAGGGCTCTGCAGCAGGATTGGAGGGGAAGGCTCCTTTTGGGGGCAGCCTCCTTTTGCATTGGCTGGAGTCACTCACTGTAACCACGGGGGTGAGCTGTAATAATTCCAGGTCATTCTCTGCCCTGAAAAAGGGATGGTGACCTTGGCCTTAACTGCTTGCTGGACAGATGACAGATGTGGTGGCTGGGCTGCATTAGTGGGAGGTGTACTGTGCATCCAGCTCCTCTTAATTTCATACACTATTTGAGATGGGCAGAAAGCTTTCAGATCTGTCCCAGTTGCCCCAGTCTTGTTTAAAATGCGTGAAGCATTTGACTCCCTCTAAGAGGCAGGAGAGATATTTCTCTGATAATAGACTTAAGGTAAGAGAGTGGAAAGGAGGAATGTTTAGCCTATATCCTTGGCTATGTTCTCTTGGGCAATTCTAAAGGATTCATTTCTCTCATTGATGTATAACAGCCTTCAAATATTACTGCTGGACACCATTTCTTGTCCATAAAAAGTCCTTTCCTTATATTTCATTTTTCCTCATAAGCTAGTTTCTCCAGACTTAAATCTTTGGTGTTTATCTGTAATGTCTTCAGTTTATTGTAGCTTTCTTGTAATAAGCCATCCACAGTTGAAAACTCCATTTGTATGTTTTAAAATTCAGAGAACCTTCCTCTGGCACAAGGAAGCTTATCAAAGTGAAGTTTCTAGTTTGGTTGAATAAAAGTGAAATGTTATTCTACTTTTCCATATAAACACACTACTCTAAATACCTTTATTAATGCAGGGGCATTTACATAATTTTATCAGAGAAAGAGATTTGGGGCTGAAAAGATGTTTAAACAAGAAAAAAAAGTAGAAATAATATATTCTGTATCTCTTTCTTAAGAGTGTCTATTAAAACAAGGTGCTGTCTTTGTGGGGTGGCAGAGAGGGCTAACTTGCAGTCTTGAGACAATATGGATAGGGATGTATCTTCTCATCAATAAAGATATTGCTGGTAATTACAAAAGATGCTATGGTTGTTTCACTGAGTGATAAAGTAACCAAATTACAAAAAATTTAGTTTATATGCAGTGTTTTCGCTGATAACTTCCTCAGCTGAGGGTGGAAAGAAAGCAATCCAGGTCTAGTGTGTTACTTTGAACAGCTGAGCAGTTTTATTCATTTTTGACCTCCAGGTGGCAACCACGCCAAGCCTTGTGACTAGCAGTGCAGCTACAACCCTGACTGTCAACCCTGTGCTCCCTCTGGCCAGTCCTGCTGTCACCAGTCTGTCAGTCACAGGTAAGGGCTGATCTCTGCTGCCACCACATCAACCCCTGCCGTTTGTCCCTTTTGAATTCTTAAAAGAGACATTCACTATTGGTCACTGGTATCCCAGGACATTCCTGTCATCATTCCTTGTTGCTGCACTAAGCTTCAGTTTTTGTGACCACTGAGTTGACTTTTCCAGGAATAAAATCACAGGTGGTGCTGAAACAAAATGTACTGTATTTCATTGCTGGCTTGTGGAGCTCCTCAGCCCCCCGCATTGGGAAATGTAATTTCATTTTTTTGTTTGAATTCTTGGTGCTTCTTGGTACTACAGAAATGTGTGCTTGTGCCCCTTTGAGCTGGACATGCAGTTGAGATCAGGTGGGCAGGGCTTTCTGTTGTCTGGTATCCCTGTTTTGTACTGATCTGACCAGAACCATTCTTCCAGGCACAACAGAAACCACCTCCAACAACACGGCAACAGTGATTTCAACAGCACCTCCAGCTTCTTCAGCAGTGACATCACCCTCCCCGAGCCCTTCCCCTTCTGCCTCAGCCTCCACTTCCGAGGCCTCCAGTGCCAGTGAGACCAGCACAACACAGACAACCTCCACCCCCTTGTCCTCCCCTCTCGGGACCAGCCAGGTGATGGTAACGGCATCAGGGTTGCAAACGGCGGCAGCGGCCGCCTTACAAGGAGCTGCACAGTTGCCTGCAAATGCAAGTCTTGCTGCCATGGCTGCTGCAGCAGGACTAAACCCAGGCTTGATGGCATCCTCGCAGTTTGCAGCTGGGTAAGGATCCATTTTGCACACCCTTTTAGGAAGAGTGAAGGGAAATTTTTGGGATGAATTACTTTTATGTATCGCTGTCATTTATCTCAGATTCTGAAGGTTTACTCATAGATGGCAATGGACCATTCCCATCACAGTACACAAATACTGTGTTCGTTTTAAAGGTGAAAAAGCTGTGTTGCAGTGATGTTGTTTGATAAATCATTCATCCCACTGCAGAGCTTGACTTAAAAACTGCAACTTACCACTGAACCATAGAATCTGTCCTGTTAATTGTAAAATGGAGAGGTAGCCTAGACCCACTTTACACCTCTGTATTCATTTTTCCATCATGAGCAAGAAGTTCTCAAAAATGCAAAATGATGTATTGTTGAAGTTATAGTTTTAGAAATGTTGCTCAGATGGAGGTTTCTTTAATTCCTCTTGATTTACATATTTCTTATCTGCATTTGGGAGAGGATGATAGTTCTCTAACAATTGACAGTTTTCCCCAAATACTTTGCAAAAATATTTTACACCAACAATCAATGCAAGTCATGTATTTACAGTGTGTGTACTGCAGGCATGTCATGAACCCCTCATGGAGCTAAAAGTAAGATAATCCAAAAATAGCCCTTGATCTCTGGTCTTTCCTCCTCCTTGCCCTTCTCCCTTTTTTAAAAATATGATGGTGTACTTTTGAACAGTGACAACCTTTTCTTAAAAGTAACACTCTT
>NW_005054338.1:2441303-2442545 GCF_000277835.1 Geospiza fortis | reverse complement strand
CACTCTTTCTCTTTCCCACTTCTTCCATGATCTTGCTGCAGAGGTGCCTTACTCAGTCTCAATCCAGGGACATTAGGTGGTGCTCTCAGCCCGGCCCTGATGAGCAACAGTACACTGGCAACTATTCAAGGTCAGTAGTGTTCCTTTTAATGCATCTCCATCTCACAACTTCAGTTTATGCACTCTGGTTTTGTCTACCAGAGAGCACTGACTCCTCAGCACTGGGCATAAATTGTGTAGGAGTAAAGGCTTTACAAAATTAACTGTGTAAATACATTTTGTGGATCACAGAGATAGGAGCAGGTACAACTTCAGATGGGGAATCAGAGCTGTGTATGATTTAAAAGAGGCATTTAAGATACTGAATATAATCTGGAATTTATTTCATTGTCCTTGCCTCATTGGCCTGTATCTTTAGCAGGTTAGAGATTTGCTTTTTATAGTTCTTCTGTAGTCTGCTTGAGCAGACTTACACCATTCTGAGGTCTCTTGGAAGGGCAGTTCTGAGCAAGTCTTGATCCTGAATTCATGTCTTCCTATGTATTAGAAAAGAAACATCCTGCTTCCTAAAATCCTTATGTAGAACTTGAAGTACATAAATCCACATTCAGAAGAGTAGATATTTATTTGTTTTGGAAGTAGCACAAAGCCAAAAGTTACCACTGGCTTCAGCAAGAGTTGTTCATAGTTTGCCACTCGTAAAAACTGGGTGGTACAAGTGTCTAAAGAGCTAGGTAAAACCTATGTGTTCAAATATCCTCTAAACTAGCTGAAAAAATCTTGTTTCTAGGTTGCAAGAAAGAACCATTTCATAAAGTGTCACAGATAAATTTAGGAGATCATAATCTAAGGCAGACTGAACGCTGTAGACCCCTGAGAGTAAGTTGTAGCAGTGGTTGGTTATATGTCAACATTTAAAATGTTACGCTCAAGGTTACATGACCTTCTCCATCTCGTGATAGCTGTCATTTCACGTGAACCCTCATCTCAACCCTTCCCTAGTGCAAGTTGCCTGGATGCACAGGCTCTCTGTGGCAGAAAACATAGACCAGCATTGTGCTGAAAGAGCTGAGGAAAGGCACAGTGTAATTAGTTTAGCAGCAAATGAAAGACGCGTTTTAGTATCTGCAAGATCTTGTCCGATGGTTATTTGGAAAGAAAACCCAAACAAGCGATTTAGAGAGCACACACATCAGAGAAAGGCAAATGCAGAGACCCCTTGCTTTTAGGCACTTTTTGCAT
>NW_005054338.1:2369083-2441236 GCF_000277835.1 Geospiza fortis | reverse complement strand
TTCCAATAACATCACTGGATGCAACTGGAAACTTGGTGTTTGCCAATGCTGGAGGTACCCCTAACATCGTCACTGCCCCTCTGTTCCTGAACCCTCAGAACCTTTCTCTGCTCACCAGCAACCCAGTTAGCTTGGTCTCTGCAGCTGCAGCCTCCGCAGGGGCCTCTGGACCAGTCGCCAGCCTTCACGCCACCTCCACCTCAGCCGAGTCCATCCAGAACTCTCTCCTCACAGTGGCCTCTGCCAGCGGGGCCACGTCCACCACCACTACTGCCTCCAAGGCACAGTGAGCCGGGCTGGGCTCTGCTCCAGCAGCCTGGGTCACTGTGCGCTGGGATCGGCTGCCAGCCCGGTCGATGGACTGAAAATGCCGTGGGCATCCTCTCACCGTGTTGTTGGGGACAAGAGAGAGAGAAAGAGAGAGAGAGAGAAGGAAAAATATTTAAAAAAACAAAACAAAACAAAACAAAAAACCAAAAAAAAAAGGAGAAAAAAAAAAAAACAAAAGCAAAACAGGAAGGATTTAAAGCTGGAAGAAAAAGAAAAAAATTTAAAAAAAAAAAAAAAAAAAAAAAAAAAAACAAAAAAAAAAAGGAGAAAAAAAAAAAAACAAAAGCAAAACAGGAAGGATTTAAAGCTGGGACAGACATTTGCCTAATTTTATAATAAACACTGTCTTTTCAGGATCGCTTCATGGATCGGAGAACTTTCTAACCAAAAATGTAAAAAAAAAAAAAAAAACACAAAAAAACTAAAAACCGCAAAAACACAAAAAAAGTGAAAGGACTACTTATCATTTCCAGCAGTCACAATGACAAGTTAAGGTGGGTTATCAGTTCAAACATAGGAAGGGGATTTCTTGGTTTTTTTGGTCTAAATATCTTTCTTTTTTAATTATCATTTTATAGGTCTGTTGTACAGGCCATTATGTCATACAAGGTGTTTATAATCGTATCAATCATGTTGGGGGTTCCTTTCTTAACTGGTACAATTTAGGCAGGCCTGTATTACTGGTGTATCTCTATTATTATTATTATGATTATTATTATTATTATTTTTATATATATAGTTTGGACGCGTTTGTCTTTTGCTCCTGGATTATTTTCAGCGAGCTCCCACACCATGGGGGGAGGGTGGGGTGGTGGAGAGGAAGAATGGAGCACAAATAGACTTTCTATCCTAATCTTCTGGAAATGTTCTGAACAGTTTCCTCATCCTTGAATTTGTCTAATGCCTGCTTGTAGGGGTCAGAAGAATTTATGTTCATCATTTGTGCAGGAAGCTCAGTGCAGCAGCAGAGATCATTGTGTGCAAACTTCCAGGCTGGTCTCTGCTTTGTAAGCAGAGGTAGGAATTTGCTCCAAACTGCCATTCTTCTCCTCTCAAATATTTAGACAAAACAGCCAAATTCTGCTCTTAGCTTTTTGTGCTTGGTTCCTTTTACTCCAGAGAGTGGGATGTGACCTCCCGAGTGTGGATTGTGTGACAATACTGATGGCTCTTCTGTTCCATAGATTTCATTTTGCTGTGCAAAAGCACACACAAATACTTAAAAACCATCATAACCCAGGCTAATTGGCGGAATGTAAAGCAGCATCTCGAGGCCTAGGACACCCTCTAGGTGAGTTGGTACCGGATTTCAGAAGGTCACATTCTCCCCATTCATAGCAATATTCCTTTTCTGATGCTTCCAACACTATTTAGAAGAGCTTCCTAGTAAAAAAAAGTGCTTCTGGCTGCAGAAGACAGGAGCCAGGACTATGAGAACAGAAGGTGCCATTGTTAATGCCAACACAACAGAGCCACTCTGGGGCTTGCACACCCCGGGCTGATCTCGTGTGGTCTCTGAGCTGCGGGGCCATCGCGGGGTGAGCGCGGCAATCGGCGCCTCTGGCCGGCGCCTGGCACTGCAGCTCACTCTTTAAGGGGTGATTCTGATCTGTGGAGCAAAGGATATTTTTGTGGATGAGGAAGGAGTAATGAACTGTACAGAAGTTAGATCCGTATATTCTTAAATATACAATCCAGTGTCTGAACCAAAAAAGAAAAAAGATTTTTAAAGAGAGAAGACTGGATCGCTGCAATGCAGTTCACGTTAAATTTTCCATTCCCGATGGATTTAAAGGTTTCTGCCATGTGTACAAAACTAAATTACTTTTAGCTAGTTGAGGGTATTAGAAGAGTCCCTTTCCCACCCACCCCCTTTTCTTTTGTCACCAGAGTGTCCTAAAATAATGAGCTGATGCAGCTATATTCGTTTTGTTGATGATTCAGGGGGATCCTGGAGCTTCTCATCCAAGATCTGGAAGGCAGCAACTTTAAACTCCACACATGCTTTGGTCTGTGGCCTGAGCATGTGGGAGTTGTGTTTGCACTCAAGTGGCAGAACCCCTTATCTCTCCCCCCACCACCATGGTTTTGCTCTGTTCATCTCTAACTCTCCACCTTCCTGTTTTACTGATATTTAAACCAATTACCCCTAAAACTTCAAAACTAGTGAACTGCAAGCAGGGAAACTAACAAATGTCCGTCCACCGTTTCTTATGTGTTTTTGATTTTTTTATGTTTTATTTTTTTAAAACTAAGCTTGAACCAAAGTCAATTTCTAGCAAGCTGCTGTACTAATGGACTAGTTTGTGTAAGTGCAGTTCAGATGCAGAGAGGCGATAGATGCTACTGACAATTTCTTTTTCATTTGTCTTTTGTTTTTATTAATTTTATATAAAAGTTGCTGCTTGTTTTTAATCTTTTTTTTTTGGTTGGTAATTTGTGTTATCCTTGGGGCAGACTCTTAACTTGATTTTAATTTGTTTTCTTTTATTTGATGTGTAAATAGAATGGCAATGTCAGAGGATTGTTAATCCAAGAGGTCCCACCTTTATCCCCCCAGTATGGATGAATCTCTGTATTTTTGATATGTCTCTACGTCTTCAGGCTGCGCAGGAGACTTTTAGGGCTATGAATAATACTGCAAAAATGGCAATGGCCCACAGTAAAAGCTTCAGAGCAGCAGCAGGTACAGCTGGGTGAGCTTCAGGGAGGTAGGGAAAAAGTAGAAGAGAAGATGCTGGTACCCACTGTGCTGGTCTGGAGGCCACAGCACGGTCTGTAGTTTCTACCAAAGGAATGCAAGTCCTTGGACTTGTTTTGAGTGAAGTAAGAGGATGGGGAAAACCGCAGCTGTAGCGTTTGTTCCTGACTCTGAAAGTCCCTGCTTACTTTCACGCCTGTGCAAAAGTACAATTTATCAGGAAGCTTTTTTTGTTGGGGGGGAGACCACCGGGCTCGTCTCGGATGGATTCCCTCCTCCCGAGGGTTTTGTGGTGGGTGGGGGGCGTGGTCCTTGCAGATATCTAGGAAACACAAAGAAAGGTGGGCCTTAAATCAGTGGAAAATCCTCTCTCCACAGTTCCAGGAGACTGTGCCATTAGCTGTCTGAATGAGTTTTCATGTCCCATTCTTGCTGGTTTGTGGTTGGGAGAGGGTCTTGTTGAGTACATATCTGGAACACTAATGCAGCTTGGATGGTTTATTTATTATAAAAATCTGCTTTTTTTCCTGACTACCTTTGCATTGGTCACATGGCTTTGGTGTGAGCACCTTATACCCCTTTCTTTACCCTCCTCTTCTCTACCCCATCACCCTATCTGGGGCCCAGATTCCAGGGAATTTCTTAGCGAGTTTTTTTCTGAGAGAAACTGGAAACTCAGAGTAGCCACATATCCAAAAAAGCTTGGTTTTGTTTGCAGAAACTGACATAATACCTGAACAGCACATATCCCATGGCATCCATTGCCAGTGTGCTCTGATTCATTGTCCCCTAAAACATCCCTGTGACATCCTCCCTAAAACTGACTGTTGTTCTTGGAGCCTACTTTTCATCCCTATTGGTGTTTTTCCTTATGGATGCTGGCTACCTCCAGTGTTTAGGTGAAAGACAGAAATCAGACTGGCAGTGGGTGTACATCTGCCAAGTTAGAGTGCATGTGCTCCTTCAGAGAATGAAAAGAATATTAGATCATGTACCAGAATTTAGCAGAAGTTTATTTTTTAAATCATCATCATGCTGGCAGCAGAAATTGATGCATCTGAAAAGAAACAATAACAGTTGTGTATAGACCCAGTAAATATGATCACAGGAAGTTTGGTGGTGTGTTGGAAAAGGATAATAGCATCTCTTTTTCAGACTTCCATGTCTCTGTATTTAAAGGTGAGAGGGTTGCTTTTCATAGTTGCAAGCATGTCACAGTACCCAGGCAAGAAAAGATAGGTGAAAAGTTCTTCCTGCAGACAGGCATAGTTCAAAAAGCAAGAGATTTCCAGGAAAACAAACACAGATATGCCCAGAAGGTCAGAAACAATTTAGAGAATGGCTTCAGGAGTTGGTCTTGTAGCTTGGTGATGACATTTTTTTCTGATCTTAAGAAAAACATGTTTTGCTTTAGCACACTTTGGCTTTAGCACTCTTGGTCTCCTTAGAATCCACTCTCCACACTCACCGTGGAAGGATTCGCGAACAGCCCAAAGAAAGTACACACAGGTGTGGCTGCTTACAATTGTTACATCTGCTTAGATTTCCTCCAGAGCATTTATTTTGTTTCTGAGTCACTGTACAACACCTGTTGTAGTCAATCACTGTGAGGTGGTGTGGATGTGACATCTCTCAGAACTGTGACCTCATGTTCCAATGCCACCTCTGTAAGCCTCACGCGGGGTGCTTTGACACATTTCTTTAGTTGAGTTAGTGAAGGACACAGAAGAGTTAATTCCATAACTCTGTGCACATTCCTGCAAAGCAGCGTTCTTTAAAATGGGAATTCTGTCTTTTTTTGTGTTGTTGCAAATGGAGCGGCACAACCATTACAGCTGGAGCCATACCACAGATACTAAACCAAAGCAACATCTAATTTACCTTAAATATTAATTCATATTTTCTTAGATAAAGAAATATATAAAGATACAAAATTATCTTAAAGAGGCAGGTAGCTTCTCATGGTCATTAGAGTGTTTTAGGAAGGATAACATAATCCATGGTCCAAACTTTCAATGATACTTGCTTTTAAACTGGAAGTTTAAAATGTAAATGTTTTTATTGCCACATTAACTTTACAAAGAGTCACTATTCCCTATTCCTGTTCTGCCTGAAATGGTTAAATGCTGTTTCTCACACCCTGTACCCCAGCAGGGCCTGTCTGTCCCTGTTGGATGTTGCCTAGGGTGGAGTATTACCAAAGGAATAAGCTGGCCTGCTGCTCCCCACTGCATTTATGGTTGTCAGTTCTCACACAACCAACTCAAATCCCTTTCTATTTTTGCAACCAGGACATCTGCCCTCTCCCTCCCAAAGTACTATAGCAATATAGAATTCAAGATACTTACCTTGCACAAGTTCTGCCCTTCTCACTCATTAAATCTCTTGTTGCTGCTTGTGAGTTTCTCTCTTCTTTCCAGAGGGGACTCCCCTAAAATGCTTTAAAGATATTTGACAGGGAAGAATTTGTCAAAAAGCTGTTGGCTCACAATTCACAGTTTCTTAAGATCCTCATATCTTTGTCTCCACGTTGTGAGTGGTACCTGGTTCCCTCTGTGTCAGTGCAAGGAGTTTCAGTGCTTTTGGAACGATGAAAAGCAATTCCTCTATTTGCATATCTTCACAGTAATGCACAAAAAAAAATCCCTTGATTTTTTTCAACTTATCTATCTGCATTTGATCTGTCTACCACTTCTCCCAGGATACTCCAAGTGGGGACATGCTCTGAATTTTTACCCCTGTTGGGATGCTGTTAGGAGGGCATTGGAGAGATTGCACTGAAATGACAAATAGTTTAACTGTGGGAGAAAAGACATCTTTTACTCACGTGGGCAAATAAGGTCAGCATGTAGAACGTATCAGGTACTTCTTTTCTGACCAGATTCCTGAACATGAGGCAGCTACTGAGCTTTGTCTTGGGGCTGCTTTTAGGTCCATCAGTGATGCCCTGCTAAGAACCGTCCGTAACTGGAATAATCTGGGCCCCCTTTCTCCCTCCCTGTCTCCGTCCCTCTGCCTCTTTCCATCCTTGCTCTTTCCCCCTCTTCCCTCAGCGAAAGGTAGCACCATACAGCTCTGAGAACAATACTTGTGGGTAGCAGCTGGCTTCTGGCACCTTCATAAAATACCTCAGCATAGCTTAGCATTGTCGCAGAACTGGTTTTAAACTGAAAAAATCAGAAGAGAAAAGCAAACTTTATAAATAGTGGAGATAATTCTAGCTGTAGAGTTTAGTTGAACTGATGGTTTATTATGATTGATAAACATGATTATGCTGTATGTATTTGAGATCCTGTTTATAGGTTACAACTTTATAGGGTCGGGTGGGGGTGGGTGGATGTTGGGGGCAGAGAAGGGGGTTTGACTGTGTTAGAAGGAAAATGTTTGCTCATAAATTTTTTTCCTTGTATCTGTCTTGCCAAAGGAAACATTTTGTCGCTCCTGGGTTTGGGATTGTTGTTTGGTTGGTTTATCTGTGGTCTAATCTGCAGCACAGCACGTGGTGGCATGCAGGTTACTGATGGGGTTGCTGTTCAGGGTCTTTTCGAGTGTGCACACACTTCCCTCCCTCTCAGCCTTTCCTTGCCCCTCGCTGGGATCTGGAGATGAGGCAACAAATATCGAGGAGGCTCAGGGGAGAGATGGCTGTACTGGGCTGGGATCGACCTCGGGGCTGGAAATCCATTTCGGTTGAGTTGAGTTGCTCCAGAGCTGAACTGGGTCCGCTGTGTTTAACTCCAGGGAGGGACAAGAATGGTTGTCGCATCTTAATCTATCTGGGAGAGCAAAAGTGAAACAGGTTCCTTTTATCCCCCTTGTCTTGTTACTGAATGTAGGGCTTGTAGTGCTTGATAATAGGTGGAAAACTTTTTAAACACTTCCTTTTCTAATAGCAATGCTAATCCTGTCTAGACCAAAAACTATGAAAGAAAAAACCAAACTGAGAGAGGTGAAAGCTAACCTACTCCTAACACCTGGCTGGTCTGCCTGAAAGGGTTGAAATACTGTGAGAAGGTTGCGGGAGAGGAGCTTTGAGGCGTTGTTGGCGAGGGACCAGGTCGTTCTCCTGGCCGATGTCTCAGTGTTGCGGTGGCAGTAGCAGAAGAGCGAGTGGTTCTTGCCTTGGGAGGGTGTTGCAGCCAGCTCCGTGTGGGCTCCAAGGCTCCCTGCCCGTTTCCCCTGGGGCTGCTGGAGCGGGGGAAGAGGGCAGGGTGTGCGTGGGTGGGTGTGTGTGCGAGTGCGTGTGAGCGCCGGCTGCGCGCGGGAGCGAGAGCTGTGTTTCTAAAGGAGCTCCACTCCGCTGGGGAGGGAGAATTCCCAGTGGCCTCGTAGGGAACCAAAGGCACTGATAAGTTGTCAGCTCTGCTGTTCTCAGAGCGGGTAAGAGGAAAAGCTGGGTGGGGGTTTTTTGAGCTTTGGGTCAGTGTCCCTTCCTCTAAGGACCTCATCTCTTGCGGGTACTCCCACCTTTTCTGCATGGAGTTGCATCGGCTCTGTGAAGACAAACGGTGTCTGGGGTTTGCCCAGTGCTGCAGGTCTTAGGCTGATGTTGGGATACAGTCAGGGAAAACTGTTTCTTTCCTTCAAATGTGGAAGCAGTGTAGTCCAAGGTCAGAGTCTGTTCAACGGCTTTTGCAGATGGTCTTTCTCTTAAGGGAGGGACCTTGAAGACTCCTTTCTTTGCTCCCCAAAGTAGCCTTGTACATGTTCATGTATCGTGCTATTGGGCTGAGCTGTTTTATCAGTGAACTTGGTGAGCTCTTGTGAAGAAAGGGAGGGAGGAAGGGGGAGAGCGGGTTGTCCAGCTACTCTTCCTCCGGACACCAATCGGGTTGCAGAACTTCACTGAAAGCTTTACTAATAGAATTGTTGTTCTGACATTATGTAAAAGTGGTATTAATATTGTGTGACTTTTCAAAGAGCTAGTTAGATTTATAGATAGGTAATAGGGATATTGAAGAAATGACTTCTCAAAGAAAAGAGCACTTGGAACAAAAGAAGTGGAAAACAAGGTGTGCTTTATGGAAAACAAATCTGAGGAAGGAAATGAAACAGCTTGTGGGAGGCGAGGGAAGATGATACCTTTGGCGTTCCTTAGTGCTGCTGAGGCTCAGCCCCAGAACTGGAACATACCCCCTCTGCCTTATTTCATCTCTCTACCAAACAGGACATTGTCAAGTAGCTCAGACCAAAACGCTGATCTGTCTTAAAACTGTGTCAGTCTGCTGGGGGATATTCTCTGGCAGAGCTTTACATAATACCGTAAGATACTTAATTTATCACGTTAGCTTCCCCTTCCCTCCCAAAATTGTCTTATCTGTCGTAGGCCCCACTTCAGGATTCACACTGCCTTTGGGGAATTCTGTGGCAGCAGCTACGGAGGCCCTGTTCCCTGAATGTCATAACTTCGTGTGCGTTCCAAGCCGGCACGTTGCGGTGCTATAAAACCCTGAGATTATTTAAAAGTAGGAATCCTAAGACCTTAGGGAATGGCATGCCAAGGGGCAACTCGTGGAGATCGCACAACCCCCTTGAGAAACGATTTAGGAACAAGAGCACCCGTGACAGTGTCCTGAGAACAAGGCAGTTGAGACAAAACCTTTAGTTCTTCCCCCATTCACTCTCCATGTGTCGGCCTCTGTGACCCCGGTGCTCCCTGTGCCCGAGCGAGTCCGAGGGGAAAACGCAAAGAGAAAGACTTGGAGCTCCGGGCCGCCCCCGGGAGTTCCCTGCCGGGGAGCCGGGCCGCGCCTCCCCGCAGCGCGGGGAAGGGAAGGCAGCGCTGCGGGGCAGGGCTGGAGCAGCTCCGGCCCCGAGTGCCCCCGAGTGCCCGGGCAGGAGCTCCTGCTGTGTCCCCGCCGTGCCGTTGTTCCATTTCCTTCCTCTGTGGTAGTATCTAAGGCTAGGTGTGAGTAGGTGTGGGGTGTTTATCCGCCACAGGTACAGGAGCTGTCGTATACCTCATTTCTAACTCGTAACTGAGTAACTTGCTTTAACTTTCTCCAAACCCCACAGAGTTGCCAAGTCTGCCCTCCCTCCTTTGATTAACACTGAACTCTGGCCTATAGCACCCCGTGACCTGCAACTGGGGGAGAGACCCCCTAACGCCTCTGAATGTCGCTGCTTAAAAGCTACTGCAAAGTGAGGGCAAATTGCAATCTTATCTTATTTCCTTTGGTTACAAGGGGTCCTCTTGATTAGTCTGTGAATATCCACCCCCTCCCCTCCACTCTCCATGGAAAAGGGCCACCCACGCTGCCTTTTCCCACCCCAGAGCCACGCTGAGCTCCAGGGCCAGGAGCCGCTCTCAGCCCAGTGCTGCATACACGCTACTCACTTTTTAACACGACCAAAAAAACAAAAAAAAAAAAAAAGAAAAAAAATAGTAACCTCCAAATACTTAATTTTCTTCTTTATTATTTGACAATCCTGTATCCCTTCCCCACTCCCCAACCTGGCCAGAAGCTGCATCCTTAACCCGGTCCATCTTTATTTGAATGTAGTTCCCCTACCCCCATGGGAAAGAGAAGCTTTGTCAGGTCACGGTGGCTGCTATAAGTCGGGAGGGGGCGGTTTCTTTGTTTTGTTTTGTTCTTTTAAAATTTCCAGCCAAAACCAAAGATTTCCTAATGATTGTATAAACTCAAAACAAACAAACAAACCAAAGACAAAGGGCGTCTTCAGCACCAAGCCCACCTGTGAGGCCGGCCTGGCCTGGGGCTCCAGAACGGCCTGGGCAGCAACTCCCGGCCCCAGGGTGAGATCTGGGGCACAGGCTGGGAAGGGAGGCCGGGGCTTCGCAGGTGGGTTGAGGAGCTGAAGACTTGGGTGCAGGATTGGCTGCTCTGCTGGGTGCTTTAACCCTCTGGGGGCTGGGTGATGTTGATTAATACACGCTGAGGTGCACTTCTGAGCTTCCCCCCCCTTCACTGCTTGGAAGAGGCTGTCCTGTTGTGAGAAATCCCTGAAAGAAGAAGAAGCAGCTTTTCATTTCTCCTCTAGTTCCTTTTTTCTAGATTTCTTTTATTTTTGCAGCACCACTGTGCAACTATGCATTGTATTTCTCAACCTTTTATGCTAGGTAGATGCCTGTGACTTTTTAACTTTTGGGGGGGGATTGCAAATGGAGGAACTTTTTACATGGATCTTTTTAATCTCAGTTGATTGGGGGGTGTTTGGTTCTAGGGTCAGACAAGCTCTATCCCAAAGCAAAATCCAAATGTTAATATTATTAGCCTGATGCAGATACCAAAGATAATTTCTTTCCTGCAGAACCTTAGACTTGTGTATTAAGTACGATTACCCAGCACTTGCATTAGTCTAACCTCAGTAATTCCAAAGCTTAGATGTATATTTTGGTATATTTCTGGGATATTAAAAAATTGTCGTTTAAATTCTTGTTTGTTTCAGTGTAATGCTCTTAAAGTCATAGCATGGAGATAACTGAACTTGTCCTATTCTTAGTAGTTTGAAATAATAGTATTTTTGTATGTTTTGGGTGTGTCTATGTATGTATTAACATAACGGTTTTCACTGCCTAGGTGTTCATAAATAATAATAAAAGAAAAACCAACTACAAAGGGTTTTTAAACTGTACATAATATTCCGTGAGGAATTTCCACCAGACCGCCAATTTGGATTGCATTTTCACTGATGGCCGCTCCCAACTGGGATTCTTTCTTTCTTTTTAAAGAGACAGCATGTTCTTTTGTTTTCCCCACTGACCTGAGGTTCTTTCTCAGTGCAAAGGGGGTTTCACTGTTTTTAAGGGGTGGGCCAAAGAGGAAGTAGCTCAAATTTTGTTTTAAAAATGTATTTACAGTGTTATTTTGAAAACTACCCCTTTGTATGAAGAATTGGGAGTGGAAAACCAAGCCCTTTCTTCTAAATCTGTTCATAATTTTTCAAAATGAGGATTTGTGAATGTTTGTAGTGTCTGGGCAGTCCCTTTTTGCTTTTTTTTTTTTAAATAAGACAAGTTTGTGGTCCTAATGGTTTCACTGCTCTGTGCAACTGCCTGCTTACACTGGCTGGGAGGTTTTTTTTCCCTTGGCCTTCCTCATACACTGCATTTATACACTTGAGATCAGCAGAACACTTGAAATCAAGGGCCATTGTGGGAGTACCCTACCCAAACGCAACCCAAGCTTTTCTGGAGGCTGAAATGTGAGAGTCCCACACATTTCAAAACCTTGCTGATCACACTAAGGGTGAGGAGGAAGGCGAAATGCTGTCTCTTTAAAGATGTCCTTTATTATTATATTATTATTATTATTATTATTTTCCCAGTGGTTGCCTACAGATAGCTGTAGGCATTGAGAGATTGTGTAGATTACAGTAAATCAGAATGAAAAGGTAGATTTTGTGTAGATGCATTTGTCTGCTGTAATTTTTTATATATATTAAACTTACTGTAATTGTACAGTTCATTTCTGTTGTAAACATCATTAAACCATTTTCCAAGTGTTTTAACATGTATGCACTTGTTTGTAGTTTTTAAATGTGTCGGGGGGGACGATTGCCCTTCCCCTATGGGTGAGACTGGGCCAGAAGATTGATCTGGTGCCCTTTGTCTTGTCAAACTGGAGGAGAGCCTGGGTTTTATGCACTCTGCTTGAAGCTTTTGTTCTAATTCTGTATTTATCAGCTCCTCTCCCAAAAGCAGAAACAGCTTCAGTCGCTTCCTGAAGGCGAAGAGAGGACTCAGCTCAGCCCCACAGTGAGTGGCCCCAAAACCAGCGTCGGATGCTTTTTGAAATCAAGGTATCCATTGATATATAAAGAGCATAAAGGTGATTTTTTTCCCCTCCCCCCAAAGAATTTCATTCCTATTGTTTGGTGGTTGGTATTTCACACTGCCAAAGCTTGTGACTTCCACATCTTGCAGATACAGTTATGGTGATTTAAAAAGAGAAAGCTGTTTTCAGCACTCTTTGTTCTTGCATCGAGTGCTTTGCAGCATAACTTTACTGTAATTTTCAGCTCAGCTGTCTCAGTTATCACCCAGTTCTCTCAATTTTTCTTGTCACTGCAGAGAACAGCAAAGGATCTAGGAATCTTTTCTTGTGAGAAGCATTCATTACCATGTCTCAGTTTACTTTATTTTGCTTTAATTCATTGCAAATATTCTTTAAAAGCTACAAGCACCTACTGCAGGTACAGTTTTACTGCTTAAAGAAGTAAAACTGCCTTGGAACTTGCATAGCACCCATTTCAGCAAGTTTTTCTGCTGCTAACCCACCCAGTCCCTGGAAAGAAGACATAACCTCATTTAGCCAGCACCCAGAGCAGCAGCTCTTGTTCCCACAGCCTTGCTTTAGCTCTGCTTCTTCTGTGAGGACTGGTGAGATGGCTTGGTCAGCTCCTGAGTCGAGGTTGAACACCCCTGATGTTGCTGGGCTGGATTTGTCCTTGCTGAATTCCTCCAGCTTTCCGTGTGCAGTGAGGCACGGGCAAAACTGAGGCTGCAGCAGCAGGAGGTGAGTGTCCCTTTGATACCTGGCTTTGGGGCATTTTCCCAACAGCCCATCCCAGCTTCTGGGACGTGTGTAGGAGCTCCAGCTGGAATCCTGTCCTCCTCAGCTTCCCTGGGAGTTGGTGCTGCTGGGTGCAGGCTGGTGCAGATGGGCTGAATACCTCAGGTAAGGAGCTCGTGCCATTCCCACTGCTGCTCCCTGCACACACACATGGGACTGTGGCACTGTTTTATTAATTCATCAAAAACACATGACATTATTGAGCTGCTACCTCCTTGGAATGATACCTGCACCTTTTAGTGGCAGCCTCATGAGAGACTGGGCTGGAAACTGCATTTATGTTGGCTTTTGTACAGTTTGTTGTCTGGAAGTGATAATAGGGGAACCCATCTCCTTGTTTTTTGTTTTTCTGCCTTCAGAGAAGTCTCTCACTCAGCCTACCTGGCTCATATTTATGGATGAGTGGCAGTGCTATTGCTTGATCTTTTTTTGGATATTGGTGCTCATTTTCTTCCTACTGGAAAGTTGGCATTCAGCCTCTCTGCTTCACTGTGGTAACATCATATCAGTCTTTATAATTAAGGAAAAAAAGTTGCCCTCCACTGAAGCAGTTTCTTAAAGGCAAATTTAAAGCAAAAAGGGTGAAATAGTCTTAAGATAAATACTACAGGAAGTAAATACAGTAAATACAGTAAATAAATCTTTGCAAATTTTTTAAATGCACTAAAGCCATAATTCCATGTCTTAATACTCAGGAAGACCTATGGAAATAGCTGTGATTGTTAGAAGGTGTGGTCTGGTCCCCACAAAACAAACCTGACCAAAAAAAAAAAAAATCAGCCTAATACCCCCTAGAATTGGAAACAACTTTACAGATATGTACATACTAATAGCAGAAGCAGTTATATAATTCAGGAGAGAGAGAAGGAAAAGGCCAGGTCCAGCTGCTGTGCACGAACCCAAGGAGGTTCTTGCACACAGAAAACACACAGTGCTTGTGCTGGATGAAAAAGGCTTTTCCCCCTCTCCTCCCCAAAGCAGGTGGGCATCTCTCACTCCTGCCCATCCCCTGTGAGGCTCCCACCTAGCGAGGGGGCAAAGGCTGCATTTGGAGAGCATCATAAGTGTCCTTGGTTGCTGCACTGAGGCCCTGAAAAAGAGAAAACCAGAAAAACAGGTGAGGGATGAGTGTGAGCGCTTACTTCTTCCTGGCTGACTGGCAGCAGCCGGATGGCAGGGGCTCAGTCAGGAGCATGAGTCTGATTTTTCCCCCCCTACAGAGGTTTTTACTCCTGAGTGATTCTTTAGTCTTTGTGTGGTACAAATAGCTATTATTTACCTGAAGGCAAGGTACATCCTGAATAATGGTTATGAAAATATGACTGCAGCAAATCATCCTAACTGGTTCTGCAGATCTTTGGGGTACATTTTATTTGTGTATTATTAAGAGCTAACTGATGCTAGAATGAGCATCAGTAATTAAATGAACAGACATAAAATCATCATAAAAACACTTCTCTGTGCCTCCCTGACATTGCCATTGGATATCCAACCACAGGTGAGGGGAGCAGCTGTGGGAGGTGGTGCCTACCTGGTAGAGACCTTCATTGCCTTTGCCTCGCCGCCTCTGCTGCTTTGGGAAAATAAAACAAGCATAGACTGATTAATGGGTGCTTTCCTGATTATGCAAAAAGAAAGAAGCCCCTGAGTTCCCCCATGCTGTGCTGAGGGTGTACAGGATGTACCAGCTGTGCATGGCCTGGACTCTGCTCTGCACAGGAAAGCACCTGGTAAGTCTGGACCAGCCCTGACACGCTGCAAGGGCTGTTAAGGAGAAAATAGAGAGGATAGGAAATAAAAACAAATTGGTTTTGTTTGCTGACATATTTCCCTGTCATACTGTTAGAATGTTGCTATTTCTTTGATTCACTGTATGTATAGAGATTTGGCAGCATTTCTGTAGACACTGATTATTTAGTATTAGATTGTATCACAAATGTGTCAAGGAGTAGTGCTTGTTACAGTTAAAATTGCAGCAAGCTATTAAATGATCATATATTTAGAGTGGGACAAGGGCTTTGGTGTTCTTGTCCCTCCAGAAACAGAAACATTCAAAAAACATGGTGCCACTTTATAACCCCATAGCTCATAGACACAGCTTGACTCTGGCTGAGGAGCATTAGAATAAAAAAGGGGAAGATAGTAAATGTTGGTGTTGCTTCAGCATTTCTCAACACCAAACTTTGTTTTGAAATGCCCCTTTTTTCATGTGTCAGAAGGAAATGAAAGGTTATATATATATATATATATATATGACACTTTGACATAAAATAGAACTTGTGTAGGTCAGAGCAATTTTTCATTTTGCCATTAACAAGTGTCCCCAGATGGTTTGTTTTTGACACAAGCCCTCCTCCCCCAGCAGTTTGTGCACAGAGCTAAAAACTCTCCCTCTGCTGTGACTGATGTGTGCCTTCTTAAACATTTGAGAGCAGAGCTGTGGGAAGGAGGACATTTCCCCTGTTCCTTGTCAGAAGTCAGGCACAAGGAGGGGCTGGCACTTGCTCTTCTGATCCTGGAACACCAGCCAGCCTCAGCAGCCCATGGAGGGGAAACCATAAACCTGCAGCTCTGAGCTGCTCTGGAGAAACATGCCCCAAAATCTTCCAGTGCTGCTGGACCATTGCAGCACTTGACACCAGACCTTCCTTCAGCCCCCCCAGCCAGGGCAGCTGCCAGGGCTTTTCTGGCCAAAAGCTGGAATGTTTTCTGTTGCCATGTTTTCACCAGGAAGGAAAGTAAGACTCACCTCTCCCTTCATTCCAATCTCACTGTATGCCTCACCCATCTTGTCCTTCTGCAGTGACTGCAGACAGAGAAGGGAAAAGAGTCAGTGTGACAATGGAAAAGCCAAGGCAGCCCCTGGGTAGCCACATTTAAAACCAGCTGAACTCAGAGTGTCTCATTCAATAGCAGTAAAGGTCTTGGAAACAAGCTCATTCCTCAAGCACCAAAGACCCAGAAAGACCCAAGTTAAGACATGAGAATCTACATTCCTGTATCTGCTTTGGAGCACAGACCACCACATTTAGCCAGAGTCAAATTAACTCCAGCAAGAGGTTCCTAAGCAGCCCCTCTTAGATGCACTGGTATTTGGCCTTTGCCAGAGAGCAGTCACAGGGCTGGAGTCCATGCACAGGAAGTACTGCAGCAGCAATCACATGGGATCAAGGTTGGTTAGTCACTAGCATTAGGCATTAGCAGATATCTTGATCCAAATTATTTTCTACATCTCCCCAATGTTTTGCTCCTGTCACTCAGAAGTGAGCAGAAATTTTCTAGCAAAAACAGAGGGTCTGCTGGGAAGGATTGGGTGGAAGGGAAGTCTTGAAAAGCAGAAAAGCAGCTGTTGAGTTTTGAACCAGTTGGGTGGCAGGGGGGAAAGTCTCCTATGAAACAGAATCTCCTGTTCCCAGCCATCCCTCCCTCTCTGCTCCCTCCAGAGTGCTCTACTCACAGTGTAGACAGTGTCCTGAGGGTTCTTTCTCCTCTGCTGTAAAACAGAAGTAAAAAGTTGCCCATACATTGCACTACCAGCATCCCCCAGCACCTTGTATGTGCTTATGCATTTGCTCCCTGGCACAGCTGTGGCTCTATGATCTTTCCCTGCCCATTCCAGTCCATCCTCCCTCCACCCGTAAGGCTCTGTTCAGACAACTTGTTCTGGGGGAAATTAATTTCACTTTAGCAATTGGTAAAACTTAGTTCTTCTCTGCTCACCCCCTACAGCTGTCACCTGCTGATGCAGGAGGTTTTCCCTCCCTTTTCCTTTGAAAGTGATGGGCCGTGCAGCACAAAGAGTTGTTTTGGCTGCTGCTCTGCTTTGTGGGCGCCTGTTTGATGGCATCAGAAGCAGCGAGCTCTGTGAGGCTGCTGGGCCTCCTCCGCATCCGCCCCGGGCCCGGGTGTCACTTCCCACCCCGGTGGCTGCGAGCTCCCGGCCCGGCGAGGGGGCAGAGATCAAAGGGGAGGGGGAGCTTCGCTGCTGCCCCCTGCGCCCCCCGCCCGGCTTACGACACAGATCGCGTCGTTCCCTCCCCAGGAAGGCGCTGGGGTGGCTGCCCGTGTGAGCAGCGCTGTGACACGGCGTGGGAGGAGGCACCAGATCAAAGCACAGAGGCGCACATGTGCCTGGAGGTTACCTGGTGTCTCCCGCCCAGCTCGGGGTCTGCTCGTCGCTTTCCTCCCAGAACATCGTAATCGTCTCTGTGCCCACGGGAGAGTTTCTGAAACGGGAGAGAGAAAGCACTGGATGGACACCGTGATAATGAGATAAGAGCAGATCTCAGCAAAGAAAGGGAGCCCAGCTCAGCTCACAAGGACTATCACTGAACTAGAAATTCTTTCTACTCCCTAATGCAACTGTCAACAAAAAGGTCTACATTTAAGCCATGGGAATGACACAAAACTGCAAGCTGTTGCATCTAGGACCTTTCCTAAGTGGAAATGAGTTGAAAACTAGAGAGCATGAGGGGAAGGGGCTCTGACTTTCATGCTTTCTCTCCCACTGGAGAGTGAAGGGCCACAAGCTTCGTTTTTCTTGCAGAGCTGCTCATCTAAATTTGCATCAAGGAGCTACAGAAATTTTATGCCCAACACAATTCTTAGCTGGAAAAGGTTACCTTGGACAAGGGCAAAGGAGAGATTTCAGGTCAAAATAACACAGCTGACAGAGCACTACTTGAGAGGTGATAGGCTACACTTAAACTGAAAAGAAATTGCATTAGTGTTCAGACATTACAGAGTTAAACAGAACTCATTACAGGATGTGGCTATGGTCAAAAGCGTGAGAAAAAAAAATTAAAAGACATCTAGACATAGCAAAAATAGCTAGAGTTTAATGCTGCCATGAGTGGGCAATTTAGTGTGGAGGCTCAGGCAGGATCTTGTCTCTGTCCTCTTTCACTGCCTAAAGATGCTGCCCTTGGTCAGGGCACAGGACAAGGCACTTCTCTGATATGATCAGGTACAGCAGGGCTTGCTGTGGGGCAACAGGAAAGCTTGGGAATGGAGGCACAGGGGCTGTGTGGAGCTCAGGCTCCATACACTTGAGAGTGGAAGAGCTGCAGGTGCAAAGGCAGCTCCACAGCATTCCTTGGCATTTGCCCTTTGCCCAGCCCACATCAAACAGCATCAGCAACAGGGGCAGTGCCTGCACACACAGCCAGAGCTCTCACAAACCTGTTTGTTCCATGGGGCAGCACAGCAAACAGCCTGGGCTCCTGCCAACCTGGAGCTCAGTGGGCCAAATCAGGAACCAACAGCCCAAAGAGTTCTCCAGCATCTGGCCAGAGTGCTGACACCAGAAGCTGTCCCTGTGAGGTTTTACCTTTCCTCCTTACAGCTGCCATGCTGCACACATCTACAGCCGTACTCATCAGCTGGCTCATGCAAAGCTTTTCTGACCAGCAGCCAGTTCAGTGTCCCTGTGCCCCAAAGGTCTGTCTGCATGGTGGATTAGGGAACAAAGACCAGCAGTTACTCACGTTGTACACGTCATCCTGGCCTGCCTGCAGCTGGGGTTCAGAGGCCTGGCTGAGCTGCAAGAGAGACCATAGAGACCATTCCATGAGCAGAGACACAGTGGCTCCCCTCAGTCCTTTCACTCCCTCTCCTACCAGTTACCCTCATCAGAAACAGGGCAACCCACACAGCAGCCTGCCCTCAGCAGCCAAGTCATTTTATTTCACATAACACCAGCTCATCCTCCCCAGATTTTGTCTCTCCATTCTCTTCCTGTCCTAATCTTGTGCCTCCCTCGGACTTGGGCTTTCCAGCTGCCTGCAAAGCTGTTGGGCTTGCTGCAGGGAATCCCTGCACCCCTCAGGAGCAGCACTTGGCTTGCCAGGGCTCTGGTGCCACCCCAATAAGTTGATGTGAGTGGCAGCTAGCAAAGAGGTAAAGGATTATCCCTTCTGTAGCTGTTCTTCAGCTCAGCTGCTCACAATACTTACGAGAAATCAATTACTAAGCCAAAATTTCAGGTAAAGAGGGCCAGTTTTGGATCAATGAGAGCAGCTGCTTTGTGTTGTAGTGTTTAAACAAAAGCCCTGTCAAACTACATTCTGTATTGATTTACTCTTTTTGAGTTATTATCACATTCAATTCTTTATTAAAAGTAACCTTCTAGCTCAGTCTATATTTAGGTATAGAATCACATTTGTAGCAATTACCCAAGTCCTCTCCTGTGTTTGTTTGGGTTGTTGCATCATCACACTCACAGTATCAAAGATGTCTGAATTGTTGAGACATATTAATACATCCTTCACAAGCTTGTCATTTTCCCTGTATGTTCTGTGTATCCCTTCCTCTCTTTTCAATGACAAAGCAGGAGAAAAAAATCCACGTTACTCTTGATCAGTTGCTTCCCATCTACAAAGTCCAGAATCTCTGATGTATCCATAAGTGTAACATCAAAACACTCTCATATACTCTTTGGAAATAACTACTTCAGGTTGCTCTAGTGGACACCAGAAACAGAGGGGGGAAAAAAGAAAAAAGAGAGAGAGGAAGAATGTAAAAGAATAGAAAGGTTTCATTCTAAGGGATGGCTCCCCTCCAGTCCCACTTTCCAGCCCAGCTCAGCTACCTTACACCACCAAATCCAAATGCATCTGTGTTGGGTTAGACTGACCTTTGCCTTCACAAAAAGGGCTGTCATGACCACTGCATAAATGAAGAGGAATCCATCCAGCATGTAGCAGAGCCTGGGATCTGTGAGGCCAAGAACTGATGCAGCATCTGCACAAAAAGATCAGATACATCAGCAAACAAAGTCATTTGTGTCCCTGGGTGCTTGGCAGCATAAATGTGGCAGTGCTGCATACCACTCCATGGAAAAATAATAGCCAGTGTGAGGGCAACACTGCCCCTTGGCAAAGGAGATGGAATTCTGAATATAACTGTAGGAATAATCTGGTCAAAAAGGACCCTGGCAAATCCAGCCTTCTCTCTAAAGACATTCAGTTAAACCAGACTGTCCAGGACCTCAGCCAGCTGAGAGTACCTCCATGGACAGAAATCTTTGCAAGCTCCCCCAGCCAACACAGGACATTAATTTTCTGGGAAAACCCAGCAGCATCTCCTGCAGGGATTCATGACTGGGCCTGGTTAAGGCTTCCTTCATCAAGTGTGTGTGAGAAAATACATTGTTTGGACAAAATTTTAGGGGAGAGCTTTTCAATTCTGCACTTGATAGAAAGAAAGTTTGACACCATCACATTCAATGCTCCGAGAGTAATTTGAACCCATTGCCCCTCATGTTTTCCATGTGACTGCTAAAAAAGGAGTCTCCATCTTTTCAGCCACCATTTAAATATTTATACACTGACCACATCCAGTCTTAATCCAACCTTAAGATTGTTGGGTTTCAGCAGATAAACCTGATAAAACTGCCCCTGTACCAGTTAATAAAGATGTAGAAAGTTCACCAAGTATAGCTAAAAAAATCAAAGGCTAAGTAACTATAGATCCAATATGCAGCTCTATGTCCATCCCCCAAGGAAAAGCTGTATTGCACAGTTATATAAAAAACCAAACAAACAAATGCCTTAAAATTAATCTGTGTTGTGCTTTGTGCAGATTTGGAGTGAGTTCAAAAAAGAAAGACAAAAATTATCAATAACCTGAAAAGCCCTTTGATGAAGATAAACAATCACTGTTCCCTCTGACAGCCTCACACACCCAGGAAAAATACCACAGAGTAGATTTGTTTGTTTGTCTGAACTAGGAGCTTGCATTCATTTTTTCCCTCTATCATGCATTTAGAAACAAATCCATTGAAATAAATTGAGATCCTAGATGGTTTTCCTTCTTCCCTCTCTTTTTCTGTCATTTAAAAAATATGGTTCAAGCACTTTATGAAAAATACCCTTCACCACATTTCCTCAGGACTATAAAATTTCATTTATATGGGGTAAGCAGAGACAGAGAGATTACATTATTTGCCCAACATTGTATATAAAACCAACAAATGAGCTGAGATTACCTTCCCAGACATTTTCTTCTAAACAGTTCACAGGACAATATTTTACACCAGCCTGGAGGCATCTGAGATGCTGCTGAAGGCAGCATTTTTGTGTACTCTTTGGGTATCCTGGCCCTGAATCCCTCTTTTTGTACCAAAGCCAGGCACATTCACACAATCATCTCAAGTCCCATATTTCTCCAGCACTAATAAAATCCCCAGACCAGGAGGAGACGAAGCAGGAGACATTGAGGACTGTGGAGGAGATGTCAAGAGTGCAGGGGATTTAGCTGTGGCCCTGTGCCAGCCATTGTCAACCTCGGCTGACTCTGCAGAGCCAACCAAGTGCCCACACGGTGCTTGTGTGGCGCAGCCTGGCCTCCAGCATCCCAGGTAATGGATTAAAGCTGGTCAGTGAGGGAAGGCCTGCTGCTCTGGCTGTGATTGTCCCTGGAAAAACATGCTTTGAGACTATGACAAAGTCCAATGTTTAGGAAAAAAAACAATAAAATGAATAGAATTATTAGGGTGGGAAAAGAACTCCGATATCATCAAGTTCAACCTTCAGCCAAATACCACCATGCCCACTAAACCATATTGTGAAGTGTCACATCTATTGATTTTATGAACATTTCCAGGGATGGTGACTCCACCATTTCCCTGGGGAGTCTGTTGCAATGCCTAACCACCCTTTCAGCACAGAAAATTTTCCTCATATCCAACCTTCAAGCTGGTGCAGCTTGAAGCTACTTCCCCTTGTCCTATCTGTTAGTTCGTGTTATTTCCTTCCTTAATACGTTTGATTTCTATATTCTTAAACAAAGCAAAATGTACAAAGCACTTTCTAAATAATAACCTTTGAAACAGGGCTCTGGATTAGAAAGTGAGAGAAAAGATAGAAGGTACAAAGCCTATTGAAAGAAAGGTCAGAGAGATAGGAAGCCCAATGAACAAGTGGCAGTTGAAACAGTTACCATCCATTCAGGTGAACAGGACCCGTTTAGGTTTTTACATCACCAGAGGAGGGGTTATTGCCTCTTCAAAACACGAGGCCAGTCCCTTAGGCACCACCAAAATGTGCTTTCTGTCCCTCATCAGCCACGGTCTGGGGGCTGAGGCCAAGGTCGCAGCAGATGAGCTGGTGATGGGAGCTGGGCAGAGCAAAACATGCCAGGCCTGAGGGAGCAGTCACACTCAGGGCCTCACACAGAGCAAAGCACAAACAGTAAACAAATAGCAAAGCACAAATAGCAAATATTTCACTGATGATTCCCACCTCCCAGGTCACCCAGTGCCTACTGGGAGTTGCACAGTGCCTTTCCAATACTCACATACCAGAACTGAGAGGAGACAGTCACTGAGTAGAGCACTGCCCAGGTTGTCAGCCCTCCTCAATCCCAACTGCCTACACCTGGAGCTCTGTCAGCACCTGTGCTTCTGCTCCTGAGACGTTTCTTCCCAGCACCTCCTCCTTCCAAAGCCTGGAATTTGTTCCCCCTTTTCCTCTGCTCCCACCCAGCTGCTCTCCTCTGTGCCTGGGCACTCCCTCCTGCTGCTGCAGCTCCCTGCACTCCCACATCTCGACTCGAGGCTGGCAACTCCCCAGAGCAGCTCTGCCAGCACCTCTGTAACAAACCCCTGCGGCCTTTTACTTTCTGAAGCATGGGTGAAAAAAAAAAGAAAAAAAGAAAAAAAAAAAAGGCACTTCAGAAATGCTGCGGCCAGCAAGCGAGAAAAAGGCAGTGGTGAGAGGCCGAGAGCAGCCCCAGAGCCCAGGCAGAGGAAGCCTGGGGCCGGCAGGGAGGCTGCACTGCGGGCGCCCGCCTCGAGAGCCCTGCGTGGTTTCACAGCTTCGAGCCCCAGCTCGGGCCCAGCACCAGCTCTCCTGCACAGGGCAGCAAACTCAGCTCCAGCCTCCTGCCCACACTGCCTGCTGCTCCAGTCCTGGAAAGACACGCCTCGTCCCAGACCCACATCCAGACACAGTCACCATGCTCCAAAACACAGCATGAGGGAGGGATGCTGCACCCCAAAGCTGGCTGGGGTCCAATCCACAGGGCTGGCCCAATGCAGCCACTACCAATGGGGACCAGCTGAAGTGATTCACTGGAACATGGCCTGGGCCCTTGAAGCATGCCAGAACATTTCTTTTTAATAGGATTTTCCTCCTCTATGTTTTTAGTGTGCATCTGGATTGGGTTAGACCATGATTCCTGATAATAGTTTGAGAAATACAGACCGTAAAAGCTGAATTACTTGTAAATTCAGATCACATCTGTCTACCATAAATTGTTTTCTCTCCCATGGGCCTTATTAAGTGATTCATTTAAGGGTTTTACTTTTAGGGGTTACCAAAATTCAGTAACACAGCTGTAAATGAAATGTTTTATCCTCCTGGAAACCGAGTTTCTCAGTGGAGCCCAGGAAAACCAATCCCAGCACAAGAGATTTATTGATGCAACTGTGGTTACATACAAAGGTGTTTAAAGGCAGATCCTGCAGGGCCTTCTCCCAACAGCCCAGAGCTGCCAGAGCTGCTTGCTGGGCAGCTTTTCTCAGACACCACCATCTTCCCCTGGCAGTGATCCCTGTGACTCTGGATGATGCTGGGTGTGATGGGTCTTGCCTCACTGCTGCTCTCTGAGAGCAAAATTCTGAACCCAAGAGAGCTCCCTGGGCTCAGGGAAGAATGAGGAGAGAGATGAGTACCCTGCATGGTGCTTCACTTCAAGTGTACGCTGGCCTGCAGCTGAAAGGACAGCCCAGACTAAATGCCTACAAGTTAGCCAGCTAAAATTATTACAGATAATCCTGTTCATAAAGAATGTATCTGTCATGGGGTTTGTTTGTATTTATATTTTTCTATGGGTTTTACTCATAGATAGAAACAACAAACAAACCTGTGACCCTCCAGGGCTGAAGAAGCAGAGGCCAATTCTCCTTCACTTGCAGAAGGCAGAGACTCAATTAATTTGTCATCAATACTCTATCACATATTTGTGAAACACAGCATGGCCCAAAGCAAAGCTGTGCCCTTCAAGTTCAGCATTAGAGTTTGTGTGTTGTTGTTGTTGGAGGAAACTGCTGATACGATCAGGATTCAGGTTACAAGACCAAATGTTGGGCAGCCCAAATAATTACATTTAAAAAGGAAAGTATTTTAGGCCATTAGCTTCCAATTTTTTACACCAATGAATGTTAGCCCTATGGAAAGTCAAGGTAAAATGCTTCAGGATTCCTGTGAGCCCTTCCTACTCCCTTTAGGATCCCTTTCAGAGGGGCACTAACACAAAGTTCAAATAATTTAAGTTTCCCTCCGATTTATTTGTAAGAAAAAGAATCAAAATAAGGAAAATATTATAATGCCACATGGGATTCAACACTGGTGTTCCTGCCCATGGCAGTGGGTTTGGAACTAGATGATCTTTAAGGTCCTTTGCAAGCCAAATTTTTCTATGATTTTATGATCTTCTAGCACATCATGGAATAAAGACTCTAATAAAAAAGTCCAGGGTACTGTAACAGGAGCAAGACAAGTAGATCTCCAGCTGCTGTTTGATATGTGGGAAGAGGAAACCGATCTACTTTTTCAGTCTGAAGGTGGAGAAGATTAACTTTGAATATATAATTAAACAAGGCAGCCTTTCACCCTCCAAATCCTTCCAGAGCCTCGTCAGAAACAGAAAGGAGGGGAGTGCCTTGCTCATCTCTGGAAGGGGACTCCTTGCTTCATCAAAACAGTCAGTCATTCTCAGAATAAGCAACTGCTTTCACTTCTCACTTGAGCAAGGACTCGGTGCAAAGGGCTTTCCTGAAGCAAGCCTGGCGTTGCCTCCTATAGGCAGCAAACCATGCACAGGGCAGCTGCAGACATGGATATCCAACAAGCTGCAAGCTCTGCAGCTCTCTCAGCTTCTGTAGGGGCTTTAGATTAGGCACAAGTGCTTTTAGTACACCCATCTTCATCAGGGACAGCAAAAGTTTAATCCAGCTAATGCAAAAGGTGTTCCCTGCTGTAAATTTTCTAGTGTCTAATTCAATCTGGTACAAAGAGGCAAGAATTATTATTCAAATGCTTCTAGGTCACTTAGCCTTTCCCTTGCCCTACCAACTCTGCCCCACAGCAGTAACTCACCCCAGACTGATTTACTATCAGGTGGCCTTTTCAGTCCAGCTCCTACAACCCCATGCACATGATGGAGGACCACATAAGAGAATTGAGCCTCCTTGTCTCCCCAGGAATCCCAAAGAGACTTCACAGCTGCAAGGCTGAAGGAGGAGACACCGAGTCAGGCACAAGATGCTGCTGATCACAATCAGATGTGTTTCTCTGCTCAGTGAGCACTTCTCAGAGTGGCAGACATTTCCCTAAGTACTTTAAATTGGCATTTTTAAGTTAGACTTTACAGCTAGCTCATGGCTCCACTAATCAAATCTACTGGTAACAAGAAGAACAATTCCCAACCAGATTTATAAGGCATTCCCACTCGCATTTATCCTAGTTTCAAACTTCCAAAAGTCATTAAGCCCAGGTGGGCTGTCCCACCTGGTGGGAAATGGTGGGAGCTGAATGCAGAGATGCACAGGGCCAGCAAGAGCCTCACCAGGGCAGGTGTCCAGCCTGAGCTTGATTGCAACTGCCTTGATTTGCTGCAAGCAGAGCAGTGAAAAATCCCTCTCAAGACCACAAGCTAAGGGTGGAGGTGCTGGAGGGAGAATTGCAGCTACAAGGAAGCCATTTACAGAGAGCAGTCAGCCCATGAGCAATTCCTTCCCCTGCAGCCAACGTGCACCAAAGCTGGGACAGTGACAGGAGCCATCCCTGATGTATGCTCAAAGCCATGCCTGGACACTCATCACTGCTAATCCTACTGGAATCTCATCAGGGTTCTTTTTTTCCTTTTTCTGGGATCAATTTCCACCTGAACTCACCGACAGCACCAGATCTAACCAGTGCCAAAAGAGCCAGAGTAAGGAAGGACACCAAACCCCCAGCAATGAATGCCATCCACTTTTCTAAGTTAAGTTCATAGCAACACTTTTCAAAACCCAGGTAGCTGTCACTCAAGTCTTGGAAAACATTTCTCATACAATGTTTTTCAGCAGATAAATGACTGAATCACAGGGAAGGTAGACATACAAGGTGGGAAAATGGTGGGACGGCTGCAGGATTTACTTTAGCAGGACAACTAGGAGCAGACTGGTTTAAGGCTAGCAAAGCCTTAAGATATTTTCAGTGCAACATCCACTTGCAACGAGGCTTCTGAGGGTGAAGAAATTCCTGGCAAAGCTTGGTGCCAAGGAGGGAAATAGTTAAATCATCTGCAGATGCAGTGGGCAGGAAGGAGGTTGCACCAACGGCTGAGGCTCTGAACCCTGCAGTAGCTGCACACACCCGGAGGGAGAGGTTTCAGAGCAGTGCCCTGCCACTGACCCACTTAGTGCAGAGATGTGTGTGTCATGTCCTGCCCCTGCCAGAGGATGCACAGGCCAAAAAAACTCTCCTGTGCAACAGCAAGTTAGGTTCAGAGTAAAGAGAAAGGGTGATTAGGATTTGGGTTCACAGTAGTTCCGTGCATAGTTTTCCTGCAGCATTGCTCAACAAAACTTAGCAATAATAGGATTAAGACCACTGGGGGATATTCCTCTCTGAAAGGAGCACATGAAGCGTTTCACAGGCCTCATAAAAAAAGAGCCAATGGATGAGCTCTCACAAAATGGAAATATCACAACAAACTTTGCCTGGGCCCTCGATGGACTCCTTCAGCAAAGGGGCTCAAACAAACCCTAACTCCTTGGAATCACACATTCCACTTGGGAAAAAAAAAAAAAGGGAATTGCTTCTCCCACCTCTGAAATGGCCTTCCTCTGATTTTGGAGCATTCCCATTTCCATAGCATCTAGCACCTATGCAGCTAAAATTTTATGACACAGCAAAGCACTGCTGAAGAGAAAGGGCATTGTCATGGATCTGCAAGTGGGGCAGGGATTTATTTGTCCCTGTTAACACCTCACTGCTGAGGCTGTGCTCCTCTGTCAGGTGACAAAACTGTGCCTGGTACATCTCCACTGCTGCATTTTGTTAAGAGACACCTGAGGAACTACACCCAACTTTAGAAAAACCTTATCTCTGATGGCATTACAGGAAAAGGGGAAAGCAAAGTGCTGTATTTGGAAACACACCTTCTCACACATAGGTAGGAAATGGCAAGAATGAAGAGCTTATATATAAATTTTGACTGGAACAAAGACTGTTAGAAAGCAATACATTCTGGTGTGGGGTGGGAGAAATAGAAGGAAAGAATTTCCTTATCATTAATGACTTTATGTAACACCTTTATTTCACCAACTATAAGATAAAACTAATACATTAACTGTCAAAAATACTGAAGTGCTCTCAAAAGCTCAGGCACTGGAAGCTGGTACCTACTTAATTCCTTCTCTATGGAAACAGACTTGTAGGCAAAAAAAATCCAAAAACCTAAGGAAAAGGATCCCAATCTCTCATCACAAAGAAAATTTCCTGCTTATTTACACTATGAGTTCAAACCATTCTATGGCAGTATTTGGAACTCAGATGAACTAATTATGATATACCCATTGTGTGCAACTAATATTAAAATGTGTCAAGTTAATTCCAATAATTACTTGGGAATACACTGAAAATCTGGAAAGGTGAACAACCATGAATAATTTAAATTCATTTCATCCACACCACTAAATTTATCCTATGGTTTTTCTTCAAGATTTTTTGTTAAAAGATTTTCCAGAAATTTAGCAAAGAGAAATGCTATTCTGTTGCTTATGACTAGATTTAGTTTAGTTTTGTTTTCCTGGAGGAGTGGCACAGCTGTTTCAGAGGATTTAGATCCCTTGTATTTATTCTTTCCATCTTAACATAGACAAGCAGCTCTCAGCCACTTACCAGATATATTTTACAGAACAATTCTGTTCATACCTTCAAGCTTCAGAGCACCTATCTGAAGCAGCCACTTGAGATGGGATATTATGTTGTCTCTGATTTTTCTCACTCCAACTAATTTTGTAAGTATAGAATCATGCACTTGTACTGCCACTGCATTCATCTAATTGCTTGTCAGCCTCATAAAACATGTTCCTTTTAAGATCTTTAATGCTGCTTCTAAAATGGATGAAAATTTTGAAATTATGTTTACTTTAAACCGCCCCTCTCTCCCACAAAAAGCCAGATTAGGAAGCCTCTGGGATGTGGAGAGAGATAAAAAGGCTGTGTAGAAACTGTATTTGTTTGCTTTCTGTGTGCAGCTGAGATGGATTTAGAATGCAAAGGAAATTTATATGAGCTCCATTTTTCATAGCACTGGGAGCTTAGGTCAGCTTTATTGAAAGCACAGTTTGGGAAAGTGCAGTCACAGAACTGCTGGATGGAGTGAAAAATTGCCAAGTGATCAAATGCCCACAGAAAATAAATTTTCTCCTAAAAGGATCCTTAGTGTTTAATTTACTTTTTGTACTCTGTAAGAAAAATCTTTCTTCTACTTCTATCCATTACAAGTTTTTCTTGCCACAGAACCCTTTATTGTGTATCGCACTATCTAAAATACCTAACAAAAAACTGGGTAGCCAGAAAATGCATGGGCTTGTACAGGACAAAACACTCTCCTCCCTTAATACAAATTCTTTTCTGAGATTAGTTGTGATGAATCCATTGTTCATCCACATCTGGACTTGGTGTGTATTCCTAATAGGACAGAGGGGAAGAGGGAAGGTACCAGGGACTCACTTCGAGGTGCTTTGCAGTGGCCTCATCTGTGCCGGAGTTTCTGGCATGTGCAAGCCTGGAATTAATCCCATTAAGCAAAGTGTTATCCCACAGAATTAGCCATTGGATGTGCATTAATTATTTCAATCTAGCCCCTGAAATCCATTTGGAGAAGCTGCCCTGTTCTTACAGACAAAAAAAGTGAAGCTGTGGGAGCCAATAGCACTCACAAGGATTGTGCTGGGGTTTATCGCATCCAAATGGAGGAAGAAACTCAAGTGAATGTAAAATGTCCTGGGTTTCTTCCCAGTAAAGAGCAGATTCCAAAATGAGTGGATTCATTCCCCACACCATTGATTTCAAATTAGCAAAGGCCATTTAATTCAATGAGAACAGGTTTAGCCACAAAGCAGACACGCACACCTTCAAATCTATAATTCAAATAAAAATGCAAATGTTTTTTATAACACACTACATTTCATTATACAAAAAATATTTACTCAATCTAACAAATTTAAATTTGGAGAGTATACTCTACACAATTTTTTTCTGGAAAATAAACTTTTTCATTACTCTTTAAATTCGCTGTATTCTACCCTGCTTTCAGAGTAACCCGGCAGTTTGTTCTTCTGCAATTCATTTTCACATGCCCACACAATAGAAGTCAGAAGGGAAAAAAAAAGAAAAAAATGAAAAAAAATGCCTCCCCACCCTTTAATTTAAAAAGTATTCTTTTTCTAGAAATATATTCTAAAGCTGTATTTCTGTTTTATCAACAAAAATTATCAGTGGTTTACTCCAAGTCAATTGCAAGAACTACATTAGAATTATTTACTACAAGGCAAAAGAGCAGGAAGGACTGGATGGTTCAGCTCATTGCACAGCACCAAATATATATATTTAACTCTCCAAACATTTCTGCGTTTCCACTGAAAAAGAGCACATCCACAAAATACAAATTCTGTGCATGTAAAGCGAAAGAAGTCTGGCTTTGTAACCTGCTCTACCTAATACTGTTCAGGATATAAAATTGGTTCACCAAAAATGATGGAAAAATAAAATCACTATGTATTTCTGCCGTCAGTCAGTTTTGGACAGGACAAAAAAAAAGTAATTTCCTAACAGATTCCATGCACCTGAAATTTATTGAACACGACGGCATCCACTGTCACATAGTGAGTTTTTATCTAAATTAAATTATATAGGGATGTAGATGCAGCTACAGAGCAAACATTATCTTAATTAATTAATGTCATTTCATCAAGATGCATTTAATTATATATGCTGGGAAAAAACAATGAAACCTAAACAGCAAAATCATAAGCAAATCTGCATAGACATTAGACAATATTATTTTACCAAACTAGTGCCACAAGCTCCCCTGAAGACAAATTTCCCTGCTAGCAAGACCCATCCTCCTCCAGTGTCCCACTGTTAAATATCTCACTCTTGTAAGTTTATGATCAGAAAAAAGTCCCTAAAAGAGAAAAAGTCTGACCAGCAGGGACAGAGAAAATCTGTTTAGGTATTTTATTACCATGCTAACAATTGGTGATCCAAACACTACAGTTTTCAGATGTAGTTCACAGCAATAAAAGCAATTTCTTCTCTTTTCCCTGTCCCATTTCTAACACTGTCATAATGGTGGCAGCATAAAAAGTGAAAAAATACTTGTAAAATCCTATGCAAAATTATTATGTACTCTTGAGAAGCAGCAATTGAGTGACAGTTTTATGCCACTATTTATAATCTAGGTGAAGCTAAATAAAGTATAACACTGAACATACTGCTTCACTTAAAATTCTCAGCTGACTACGACACAGAAATACCCTCCTGGTGGGCTGCTCAGAGATTAGAATTTCTGCAGCTTTTAAGAGATTAAATTCTGCAGCTGGTTATGCTGTCTGCAGAATAATCTGATATCAGATATTGGGCACAGTTAGAATTCCTGCACAACCAATTTGTAATTCAAGACATACGTGTATAATTAAGATTTTTAAAAAAATCTTATTTCAAAATTAGTTGTACTTTCAGTTTTTTGGGAAGTGTCAGTAAGGCATGTTTTAAAAACAAAATAAATTCTGCCATTTGAATTTCTCTTAGCAGAATACTGCAATTGGAGTGAAGAGGGCACCTTTGTCTGTTTGCATGGAGTTGCTTCTAATCAGAAACATCTTCTGCAATCTCAGAAAGATCAAGCTCTAACTGGCAGATGGACAGCTTAAATTTTACTATCCAGAAAGTTACCCAGGAGTGCTGAAATCAATGATAAAAACTCTAAATAATGTTATTAACACATGTGGATCAACTTGTGAACTCTTGACTCCCAGAAACCCTACTGACTACTGATTTCCACAGAAATGTTTTGTGCTTACTCTGTTGTGGTGGAGTCTGATGGCACCAGCATTTTTATGGAAATAATGCATAGTCATTTTGCTCAATGACTACTCACTTTACAACTGAAGAAGCAAAATTAATATCTTCATCTTCAGTCAATATTTGTGTTTTATTTTTATTACTGACCAGAAGTGTAAAAGTGAAAAAGCCAGTTCCACATATTGCTTGCAATATTACAGAGAATTTAGCATTACACTCCCAGTTGTTTTTGTCCAAGTTCCTCAATTCACAAATGCACCACTAGGTCAAAAGAAAACCCCAGCAGTTTCTGCAAAACTATGCCTGACTTTATTTTAAAATATCCTTTTTAACCTTATTAGGTCACGTAGGAATCAAAATCTAGAGCACAAGCACGGAGATGATTATAAAGTGTTGAATTCGAATGATCCCACTCAAATAGCTGCTGCACAAACTTCCTGAGTGCTTGTCAAAAAGCCAAGAAAGTGCATTTTATGCAGACAATCTTAATGGTGGGAAATGACAGAAAACAAAGTGATGTCATCAAATTATTTTCTATAGTTACCAGAGTGTTCCGTGCTGTCCTATTTGTAAAACCAATCTGTGCTGTAAAATGTTAGACAAAATAGGACTTAGAGCACGAACCAGTACTTGCAGTGTAATGGTGTTCTCAATGCTTGTCAGGAAAGTTCAGGGAGGAACAGAAAACCCAGAGCCATGACATCAGCCAAGGACACTCTTTTATGTTTGCTGCCCCCCTGGGCGTTGCACCCCAGACACTCTCCAGGCTGGTTTTAATAATAGCTTTATAGCCATAGTTAAGGAGAGAATGAGTGCTTTATTATCCTTTGCAGACAGATAAATCACATTTCTTACACCTACCACCTGGCTCACCTCTATGTTACAGCTTTCCATCCTGACCACTAATTGTCCTTTGATCAGGTTTTGTTAATGATGCACTCCACTTTGTACTGACCACACCAGAGATACCATGACTTACCTTTTCCTTTCTCTTACATTCTAGATGTGCTGCACTTTGGTCAGAAAAGATCAGGTCTGTGTTTCAGCATGGACCATATAAATCAGGGCTTGATGCCATGCTCTCAGAAAAACAAATGCATTTTCTTGCTCCAAAACCTTGCTGCTGCAGCCCCAGAAAATCCCCCATCATTTACCACAGAGCAGCTGCACAAAACCAGCCAGGCCATTTCAGGAACTGCTCAGGAGCTGCTTGCTCAGCAGCTGTGATTTTTCTGGTTTATTCTGGCCTGCCAAGGGGCAGGACATGGGCTCTGTGGAGGAGGAAGCCTCCCTGTATGCTCCCCTCCAGCACTGCACAAGCTGGCTTTGAGCCTCATTGCCACAACACAGGCTGGCTTCTTCTGTCAGAAGTCTCCATCCTTTTTGTCTCTTCGGTCAGGTTAACATCACTAATTGTGTTTATTTTTTTCCTATTCCTTTCCTTCAACTTTTCTTCCTTGTTCAAAACACCTGATTTCTGGGAGACCTTTGAGTATTTTGAAGATCTGGCTACGAAGCTGATTATGAAATAGCTTGAACACTTCACACAGATTCTTCCCCTGCTGAGACACTCTTGGGGGCCGTGCTCGCCTGCCTGACAGCAACCACAAGATCCATGCCCACGGAGTCCCTTTCACTTATAAACTGTGGCAACAAAGCCAAGCTCCTGGTCCCTCACTCATGCACACCCTGGCCCCCTCAAACCTCAAAGCGCGACGTGACGCTTCCCTTCGACAGATACGGATCTACCCCCCACACACCGCCCCGGCAAAAACACATCTGAGACTCTCCTCAGCTCAGACAGCCAACGCCAGGTGTGGCTGGGAAAGCACTTGCTCAGAGCAGCTGAAAACTCCTCTAAAACTGAGATAGAAATTGTTACCTCAAAGTAAAGTAAGTGTTGGAGCAGGCTTTATAATTTCGGGGCTCTTCAGCCTCTCTTTTTTTACAGCAGGAATAGAAAAACCCAACCATACAAACAAAAAAGGGCAGCACCTTCAGTCTGCGTCACAGGTATTGTTTTCCCAAACTTGGGGCCTTAAGCAAGCAATCCTCTGAGAAACACATGAGCTGCCCTGGGGACAGGTGACCCCACGGATGCAAGAAGCAGCAGTGACATCTGGGATCAGTGTCTCAGCTCTGCTCCATGGCAGACCCTGCAGAAAGACTGCACAGGCTTCCAACCCACCAAAGAGGCATCACACCAGCCCCACTACGCAGCAAGAGCAGGGACTGCTTTTCCTTTGAAGTACCTGGCTCCAAAGAAAGCCCTTTTGACACCCTCCAGGCAATATGTGTATGACACCATCTTACACAGCAACACTTTTTTTTTTTTTAAGTTAAAGGGTGGTGGAAAAGCTTGTTTGTTTGTTTTCAAAACACGACTGTCTTTGTGGGAGTTACTGCGTTCACCCATGAAATGGGACATGCCTGCAGAGCTCAGCAGAGAGGACCCAATGCCTCGACACAGAATGTCCTGCACCTCTGCTGCCTGAGCTGGAAAATTTGGCTCTCAGCATATCCTGGGAGCTTGGAGGAAAAAGCAAAAGACAACATTAAATGATCTTGTGTTGTAGTGCCAGACTAAGGCTACAACAGGGCAGTGTGAGTCTAAATGCTGCCAGACAGGCTCAGGCAGAAAGGAAAGATGACAAGTTGTTTTTCCTTCTTCCATTTTTTTTAAATGCAAAATACCTTTCTGGGTTGTTTTTTGTTTGTTTTTTTTTTTTTAAACAGCTTTGACTCTGGATTCAAAATTGCCAGACACAAACCCAAATTCACATCCATATGGAATAACCACTGATACATAAACTCTCCTCTTTTATGAGTGGGACCACGAATTGCAGCATGAATTTTCTGAATATTTCTCGCCAACTCCCACTCCTTCATAATGAGCAACTGGAAAGTTTCAATCTGAATAACTGACTTTATAGATTTAGGGAAAAACAAGTCAATTTATTATGACAAAAGGCAAAAAACGGCCTGTTTGTGCTCTCTGGAATATACTGTATTGGCTCCTGTGAGCAAGCAACAAAACAGTTTGTCATTCAGAAGTTTAAGCCCAAGTCTTTATGATGTTAGACGATATCTTTCTCATAAGAAATACAAATTCTAGGTAATCACAAAATACCAGCAGAGATGCAAATGCATCAAAATATCTGTATTTGAAGGTTTTCTTCTTATTGAAGAACACTTCACCCCTTCATTCCAAACACGTGCTGGAGTTGGAATAATCAAAATAAAAATCTATACTGAACTTTCGATAAACATCTTCAATTTGACAACGCTGGTATTGCCTTTGCTCCATTATTTTGCATTTATGTAGCCTCAGAGCATTCTCCTCCTGAAGTGACTATTGATAAGCCAGTGACAGATACACTGAAAGAAATACAGAGATATAACAGGATTCCCTTCCTGCCACCTTCCAGAGATGCAGGACTTGGCTAAATCAGTGATGCTCTTCAGTTTAAGTGAGCACCTCAAACTTTTGGGCTCACCCATTGCCATTTTCTCTCAGGTGCAACATTCTCACTGTCTTTCCCTTGCACATAAACAGAGGTGCAATACCATAGACCAAGGGTGTATGTACATATATTCATGGATTCACCACATAACCCTCACACATATTTTACATGTGTTCCTATATCTACATGCACTCACCCCAGCCATTTCTTCTGTCTGTGGAAAAGAAGAGTAAGCAGCTTCGAATGGATTCATAAAAACAGACAATAACATATTTTCCACTCAAGCAGAGAGGAACTACAGATTCATTTGTAATTTTACTCCTCTATTTAAAGGAAGAGACCTAAACAATACAGACAAAACAGTGGAAAATTAAAGCATTTCGTCTGTTCAGCATTTTTACTGCTCTTGCTAGTGGTAAACAGCCCTACCAGTGGGCAAGCCCTGCTTCAGCTCAGGGAGCATCCCTGAACACACTGATATAGCCAGGGAACAGCTGATGCCCCAGGCACAGCAAGGATGCATCTTACAAAGAGAGACAGGCCTGCTCTCCCTGGCCAAAAGCTGTTTTTCTGGATGGGAGCGTGATGTTTTCCTGCATACAGCCTGGGCTTTGCCAGCACTCATGAGGTGCCAACTCAACTACATCAGGGACACTGCTGAAGCTCAAAACAACATGCACTTGTAAGGAATGACATCCACATGCTAGCTCTACCTAAGTCACTATCTTCTATTTCAACATCATCTATTTCTGGGACATTGTTATCACAGGCAATCAAAAAGGCTGCAGACTACATTCATTCACACCTCACATCCCAAGATCATGACAAGAGAGCTGCATCCTCTGATTTCTTTCTAATCAGGTTCTTTGCCATAAACACTTCCACGTTTTTCTATCATTGAGAAGTTAAGAAAGGGGTATATTTATTTTTGGAAGAAAAATCCCTAAAGACCTGGTCAACCACATGAACCCCAGCAGTTAAGGTTTCAAGAAAAATTATCACTTTTTTGAGACAGGTGAGAAATTAATGACAGGTCAGAGATGTGGTCTTTGGAGGATAAAAAATCAGGGTAATAAATGAATGCAGCACAAGGTATCTTAGGTTACTGGGGTATTTGTGTTGCTTTACAGTGTGTCCTTAACTGCATGGACAAAAGAGCCATGAAATCACATGTTTGCTTCATTCTCTCTTTATCTACAGTGTTTCTAGCTGCTGGGTACTTGTCAAAGCCCAGCCACCAGTCACAGAAGCTAAATAGTTAATCAGTAAGCTGAAGGAAAAGTCTGTGGGAGAGCATGCTGTTTGTCTCCTTCAAAACACTGCACTAGGAGAACCTAAAAGATAGCAGAGCCTCAAATATCAAAAGTTTCAGGGCACCAGAAAGCACAATGATAAATTGCACAAACTACATTAAGTAGAACCTGTTAATATTTGTACTAAAAAGGACTAAATTGTTAACAGAAATAGAAAGGACTTCAAAATAATAGTATTTTTAAAAAATTAACACATTATTTCTCGCTTGCTTTTGACCATAAAGTCTTCAATTGTGAGCACATATTATGTTGCATTTGGTATTTAGACCACGTTACAAGAACATTTTTCTTTGCAAAAGTAAGAACACATTAAATTTCATGCTTGACGTGTTCATTTGTGCTAAAGGAGAAGTAACTGCCCAGGGCCCAGATTACATCCGCCTCAAAGCAGCAACCCAAAGCTTTAACTTCAACTGGTAGGTTAATTGCCTGCTTGAACATCCTTTTCAACCTTGAGATGAACCTGATAATTCACCCAAAAAAGCTGAAAAGCTCGATTTATTTTTGTCCCAGTGCAGAAAATGGTATGTGTGCTCTAAGACAGTCCAGTGATGGAAATTCATATCTTCTGGTGCCCCAGACTGTTAGCTGAGTTTGCACGCTAAAAAGTTCAAGTTACGTTCATCAATTTGCTATAAATAAAAATGGTGCTCTCATTGCAAACACTCCTGTTGGTTTTCTTCTAAAGAAACAAGATCTTGTGGCACTAAAGAGTGGCAAAAATGCAATTTTAATACTTCATGCTGCTGACTTGCATCCCTTGCAATATTAAAAAAGAAGGAATGCTCTGTCTTTGCCGAAAGGCCCATAATGTTCAGAGCACCTCTTTGGAGGAGATTACAGTTTGCAAGCATTTTCCTTCTGAAAAATTGAAACTTTGAATTTTTGGGGTTGTTTTTCTGAAATATCAAAGGAAAGATAAAACCATGTACACTTCCATGTGCTATTTCATTTTTAATTCTCATGAAATCTCGTTTTTAAATATCAAACAATACGGCTTTTCTAAATCAAAGAATCTTCTGGTTGTTATGAGAAAACTCTTTAAAAACCCCACAATTAAACAGATAAAAGGTTTCCACTCGATTCTGGAAAAGTTTTTAAGTCTCTGTTTTGGAATCTAAGTTCTGGCATGATTTAGTAATGTCTCTTTCCTGTGCCGGTATTGAAAAGTCGCAATTTATCTATTTAATTTACTACAATTGCACAAGAAACTTTGTAGCATCCTGAATTTTAATTTAGTCTACACTGTTTCAGATGGAGAAAATTCAACAACCAAATGGCAAAACCCCGTTTATTTTTAAAATTCCCTTTTTTAGTGCCACAGGATCTCCTGTGGGATATTTCCCACCTTCATCTCTATTGCACAGACCCATATCCCCAGCCTGCAACCCAAAGGGTGAGTGGCACAGGCCCCCCAGAGTGCAATTTAGTTCAGCAGAAAGTCAGCAGTGAGCTGTGTGTGGCTCAGCTCTGCTGGGCAAGCCCCAGGCCAATTGCTTGCTGCTGTTTACGATAAAAGGCAACCCCACGGGAGGCAGCCTCACCCACGGAAACACCCCAGTTCACAGAAGTCATCGTCTTTCTGACTCTCTGTGGGGTTTTCTGCTGCTTGTTTCAGTCCCCACAGTGCCAGGATGATTTTCCAACTGTGCCCCAGAGTGACAGCTGGGGGATGCTCTGGCTCCTGGTGGAGTTTACAGAACCTTCTCCCACCCAAGTCCACACCTCCTTGCCACTACACCCCTTCCCACTGCAGAAACCTTTCCAGTTCATCTCCACATCTGCAAATTTCTGACCGATACCCACGAGGTGCAGCGAGGTCAAAAATTTGAGACAGACCACTGAGAATCATTCAGCAACTCCCAAAGCTACAAACACAGCAAGGGCTCCTGTGCCAGCCACAGAAGGACAGAGAAAAACGTGTAGAGGCAGGCAAGCGCATGACTACTGAAAAGGTAACAGCAAATTTAGATAGGATGTGATGGAAACAGCAGAGGCACTGAACTGCTAACCCTACATGCTTAAAAAAAAACAACCAAAAAAACAAAAAAACCCAGGGTTCTATAAATAATTAGTTTGCATTCAAAAATAAATGAAAACAAAAGCACAGGATACTTGAGAAAAATATGACACATTGGCAGTTCTGTAACAGACAGAAGTGTGCAAATATTTCATGGGACTGTTTAGTTATGCAGCAAGGCAGGGATTAATGCCCATTTTGGTTACTTTCAAAACAGCCAAGCCACCATCTTTGATCTACCACCTTCCTTCCAAGAGCCACATTTTCCTGCAAACTTGTTATGCTTTCAGCACTGACTAAAAATATAGAAAAAAAATTGGATTAGACTAAGATTCTCATCCTACTCCCTCCAGATTTCACAATACACTCAAGGAACAGGATCCAATATTGATATATTAATGACAATTAAGTACTTAATATTGACACTGAGTTTCTTTTGATAGGCACTTAAACACATTGAAGGTAAATGCATGTGTGATACACCCAATAAAAATCACTAAGGGAAACACTGAGCAGGGCACAGAAATCCAGGTTAAACTGGCAACAGGCTTGAAAGTGGGGGAAACACTACAACACACTTCTCTGGTTTTGTTTTAAAGAGGAAACAGTGATCTCCTCTTGTTTACTGAGGCAGGAGGCAGCACAGCAGCGAGCAGGAGATGTCTGACATATCTGAATTACACTGATGCCTTGTTATTGAGTAAAACATAGCTAAGGATACAAAGCACTGCAATACTTGTATTCAGTTTTAAAAAAAGGTTTAAGAATTATGTAATTCACACAGCAGTCAGTGAATTAAAAGTTGGTGCAAACTTTGGCTGAACCTCAGATACCAACTTACATTCTTGTACTTCTGACAAGAGGGAAGGGAACCCATGAGCTAAGCAGTTTACCACTGTTTGGTTAACTCTAGAGACATAATCTGCAGGGAAATAAAGTGGTCATATTCTGGAATTTTTAAACCAAAGATAAATGGCACACATTGGACGAGTTATTGTATGTCTATCATACGTGCATGAAATTCTGTCTGATATTGCAGACTGCTTCTGTGTTGAAGACGTGTTCCTAGCCTGTGTTGTCTATAAGTTTTATTCACATACTCCTACATTTCTCTGCCATTGTTGTTAAACATGATATTAAATAGTAATATCCATATCAGTTCTTACAGATCCTCACTAATCGTCTCTTCAGACCCAAATTTTCACCTGCACATCATACTGACACTTCTCTGTGAGCTTCCTGTGCCCTTTATAGGACCAATATTCCATCAGGTACAATACCTCCCTTCTCTCTGTTCTGTGTAGCACCAGGAAAAATTATTCAGATAAATCCATAATCCATTCCTTTGTGAAGATAATTAATAACAATTTACCGAGTAATCAGTTTAGTTATCCTCATAATCATTGGTAAAGCTACTTTGCATTTTATCTTTCTTGCTACGTTCCTCTCTTGTGTCTTTCCCAAAGAATTTATCCTGAAACATTTCAGCCCATTGAGGCACAGCATGAACAGATTTCTAACTGACCCCTGCTCTTCTTGTTCCTGGGGAATTAGCAGCACGTTTGCTGGTTTTGTGTCATGCACAGAACTGACCCTGTAATGGTTCAATCCCAGTTTTACCAGCCATTGGAAGAACAGGAAGGATTACTTATGTGCAAACAATGAATAACTGAAATACCTAAGGACATAAAGTGTTAAAAGGGAGGAATATAAATTCTGGTGTTGACAGTTCTGATGGACAGCATATATGTTTATCCAAACCTATGTACTCACCTGCAAGGAAGGTACCACTATCACAGCTTAATGCTGTGTGAGATTCAACCCCACAACCCTCATGAGATAAATCCAGAGCTCTCTCCGGGGTTCTGTGCTCATCCTCATCTGTGTAAGCAAAACTTTAGGAAGGTCATTTCTACCTTTGCCTTAAGGGTCACCATCAAAGCAGTGTTTGAATCTCATCTTGCCTCTGAACCACAGCTTGGCTTCCCAGGATCATTTCTAACATGAAAAGGGTGATATAAAGGTAAGTTACTGGGCTATCATCCCTACAATTCTCCCCTTAACCCTATGCTTTGCTGCTTACCCTCTGATGCTTCCGCTTTTGTTCTCACCTCGGCTGTCTCTGCAAGAAGCCTAACCCTGATTGAACATTTGCCTCGTTCTCTCCTCCCCTCCTTTTAATCTTACCCTTTCTCCCCACTCCACATGCATCCCACAGCTCCAGTTTTAAATCACCCAGCAAAAAATTCCAACCAAACTCAAACCATCTGCAGCCACATAATCCCAGGTAACAGCAGAGGGCCTGACTCTGTGCAAGCTTTGAGGTCCCACTTATCCATCCCAAATGGAAGGTCTAGGTCTGTGTCCCTCACTGTGTCAGGCCAAAAGATTCACCTGCTCTGCCTTATCAACAAAGAACCTGAACAAATCAGGTACTTGATTGAAAAATTTTAGGAAGTTCCTAAAAATTACCCCAGTCTACTTTTGCAGCATTTTAGCCAGCAGAGAGAAACTTTGCTGATAAAATCCCCTTTTTTCAGAGTGCTGAGGGAAAGATGCAGGTGAGATGACTGATGTTGCTTTTCTGTATGAAAAAACCTCCTTATTTTAATGGCTATAGTAATAAAATCTTGCCCCTGAGCCCAGTTTGAGACACAAGATGTATATTCTCTTGGAAAGCCTCAGCATTATTAGAATACACTTATTTTTAGCATGCAGCATATTGAGGTATTTTATATGTCAATGCTGTATTAAAAATAATGTAAAATAGATGCAACACATAATTATATATATTTATCTTAAATGCTTCTTTATCTATATTGGGTTGATTAAACCAGGTGGTTATAAGAAAACAGGCTGTAATAGGTTATATTGGTTTAAAGCTTAAGTTACTGAAATTGCTTATGATATTTGGGTCATTTAAAGTTATCCAGTAGCAATGAATAGTTGTAGTACTGCCAGAATTTAGGTAGTTTAAGTTATAAAAAAAATACACATGCACTATTCCCAGTACTAGAACATACTATGAAAATTAAATCAAAGTTTTAATGCACCTGTAAATGTTATCATATAAAAAAAATCTATCATAGAATATTTACTCAGAATAACTCAAATGCAGTCATTTAAACTCCTGGGACAAAAATAAATAAAAAAAAATTTCCTGGCTGGGAGAAAAATAAATCTAAATCTAATTATTCTATTTTCCCTTAGCTATTCAGGGAGTAGCTGTCTCCCAGGAGTCCAGGTTGGCTTTTTACAAATAATAGCACAGTACATAATGAAAATTCTAAAAATACTCTTTATTTCCACTTAGCTGTAGTAAGTGGTAGGCAAAGCCTGCCAGTGTCAGACTCGAAGCAAGATTCCCACTTCTGAGAGATAAGGCTCTGAACAGTATTGCTCTAACACTACAGGGCCAAGATGAAGAAAAATAAGTTTATCATCCAGAGACATAACATGACAGAAACAAAAATAAAACATATTTGGAGCTATACTGCTCCAGTACAACTGTTCCAGTAGTGAAACAGGTTATACTAGCTGAGTCCATATCACCTCTTCTTATATATTTGCCTTTTTTAACCAAAAGCCTGGAATATGAATTTGTAACAAATTTTGTTGAATATATTCCAATTAAAACATCAAGGACTCTTAATAAAAACAAACAAACAAAAATAGAAAAGAAAACAAAACCCCAGCAATCCTAAAAAGCAGTTTCATGTGAGAGAAGGATGTACAAAAGAAAACCAAAGTTTTCAGACAAGTCCAAAATTAGGGTATACAGGAAGCAGAAGGAGATGAGAACTGCTGTATAATTTCATTTAAACAAACTCTTAATTTGACAAAACACATTATCCCTGTGAACTGCAGACCTACTAATTTGTGTCCCCATTTGTTTTCTCTTTCAGCTGAGTCTGCAGCTCCCAGAATAAAGCTGTCACTTGAGCCAGCAGGTGCCTCCATCCCCGCCTCTGACCTACGACAGTTATGACACGAGATTAAGAAAAACAGCCACCCCTGGCAGCCGGGCTGGCACGTAATGAACAGTTTAACCCTGGATAAACCTAATGACAAGTGTGGGTGGCTTTGATTGAAATGACAAGGCAGTTTGTCACCCGTTGCTCTGTCACAGAGATCAGCAGTGCTAGCTGAGTTTTCTGCTGAGTTGAGGGGAAAGCAGCCCGGCACTTGCGCATTTCAGAAGGAGCGCGCAAAAACACTGAAAACAAAAGGAGTCACGGTGTCGGTGTGGAAGCAACTCTCTGACCCTAAACAAGTCAGCAGTGGAAGAGATGCAGCCTTTAAGATGCTCTTGTGAGAAAACAGCACTGTCTCTGGAGACTGATGGAAAATTTCGAACAAAAAACCCAAACCAAACACACAAAGCTCTTAGTTTAAATTACCCAGAGGCTTTTGACAGAGGTACTCAGCTATCCAGTTGACCTCCACGTGAAACTCCCAACAGCAACCTGCTTTGCTGTAAGGCTTGTATTTCTCATTGATGAATGTTCAGTGCCCATAAAACGATAACAGCAAGAGTTGATTGCCGTTGTAAATCATTAAATAGTCTTGAGGCCCAGCCATCAATCACTGCAGGTTTAGATGATACTGTTTATGGTGTTACACATGCACCTGCTTAAATACAGCAGCTGGCCTCAAAAGACTGCATGTGCCCCAGCCCTGCAAAGACTTGTGTTTCTGGTTAGCCCTAGCTTCAATTAGTGCATTAATTAATACACTACGAGGTGCAACACAATCAGAACCCTAGTGAACAAGTAACAAAGGGGTATGGCACAGAAACAGGCCATGGCCGTTTGACATTCATGTGGCAGATCAGCGACAGTCCTGGATCCAAAAGGACCACAAATGGGAAAGGCATGTGCCAGCACCAAGTGACAACCAGCACTGTGAGTGGCACCGTGGTTTTACTGTACAAGAGGAAAATGAATATCACAACCTCAGACCCCGTGACATTATTGAACTTATTCTCTGTATTAATTTGAAGACTGTAGCCTTACCATGCTTTCGTTTTCTACACCCACACACGGCTTTCCTGAAAGCCCCTCTGATTCTGGTCCTCAACTTAAGGCAAGCCCGAAGGGGAAGAATTCAAAACATTTTCAGCCTCTGTATCTGAAGAAAATTTATGATAGCTCTTCTGCCACCTACTCTCCCCATTCCTTTTCAACACCTTGGAAAACCCCTGCTGTTTTAAATTTAGAAACCTTTCCAGTTACAGATGCCAGCATTTTGAGGCAGTCAAATGTTCATCATCCTGCTGCTCTGCAAAGATCAGTAGCAGCCCACCTGAGGGTTGTCTACCCAGCAGTAATCCTAGGACAGACATCTGGGTTAATGCAGACACACAATCCAGTGTCACAGCAATCCTCTGGGAACTCAAGATTTTATTCCTGCTTTCCATGCGTATTTTGTTGGAAACAACAAAGTACTTCTCTATTTACATGTTGCTAGAAATAAGAAACAAATCAAGAAGGTTGAAGGATGCACTTTCTCCACTGAAGCCTCTAATTTAATGCAGCAGTTGCAGTATTGCCTTTTCAAGAGAAAAACAGACTCATAGCAAGATTTCCCTCCTGGCCATAACACCCTTCTGCCAGCTCACTGCAGAACAACACATTCATGGCAGGTTTTTTGGAGGTTGTTTTCATCTTAATCCCCTTCAAATGTCAGCTGCTGATGTCCAGTTCCTCCAAGGTAAAGCCAGCTTCACTGTTGCCATCCAACAGATGGTTGCTTAAGCTGAATCCTGCTGCCTTGTGGTTTTCAGCACATCTTTAGCATTGCCAGTAACAGGGGTAGTATCACAGAGAGCACCACATTAACAACCACACTCAAACCTCGTATCTAATATCAGTTAAGGCTTTTCCAATGCCCTTTCTATCCTAACCTAAATCCTCACTGAAGTATCTCATTTACTCCTTATCTTCTTTGCACATGTCCTTTTGGACTCTACTATTTAGTAAAATTTCAGCATTCCCAGCATCCTGTTATGAGTCACCAAATGGATTTTAATCATATTCTGTGTCATACTGCTATGTCTGGGCTTTTCCATGCTGGACATGGCACTTAGATATATCTAACTGCTGTCAATCAGATTGGCTTTGGTTGATGATTTTAAAATTTCTTTCAATTTGGTGGTTGTAGAGGTATGCAGAGTATCTTACAACTCACCTACTACATGCTTCAGCACTGCATTTTTCTTCCATTCCTTTTCATTCTTGCTGCAACAGCTTGTGTGGAGATACTTTTCTTATCTTAATATGAGTTTCTACTTATATAGCAGTTTTTGTGCAGAACCAGCAACATGAAACAACTTCCCCTTGCTTTAGCTGAAAGCTCATGAGCAAAGCTCCTGAGGTATACTTTTACATAAAAAGTTTCTTTCCTGCTCTAGTCTGGTTTTCCATTCATAAGTTCACCATGAATTCAAGCATGGAAAGATTAAACATGGTTATTTAATGGATAAAGCAAGTGGGAGTTCTGTTGCTGACTTTGACAGAGACTTTCTGAAAAACAATTAACCATTCTGCACTTTGATTTACCACATTAGAATAGAAATTACAAGAGCATACTACTTCAGGAGAGGAAGGTGAGGACCTATTATGGGTTATGAAGTATTTCCAATTCCTAAGGAATTCTTAGATTAATGAAAGCAATGAGATGAGTAGCAAGTGCTGATTCATTAAAAGATTAAAAATAGTCTTCAGTGCAGGAGGATAAGGTACTCATCAGATAATTGCTCAGACATGCTGGGAACATCATTTATTCTGCAGAGTAGATGATGTCAAGCCACATTCCCAAATCACGTTACAGCCCAGCCAAAACCAAAGGCTATCACATAATTCAGGGATGAGGTAAAGACACAAATCACAGTCCTGTCTGCCTTGCAAGACCAAAACATGTCAGACTTACTGTAATGTCAACTACCAAGAAGCTAATTTTAGCATAGCTTGACTAATTTGCACCATGGCTTCTCTCTGTCTGCTTTCACAAGAGTCCATTTGTGGTCATGCTTTTAAAAGATGTTCCATTCATACTGCAACACTGATACCTGCTGAGGTGCTGATAAGGGCCAACAGTCTGGTGTAGCCAACCTAGACTACCTTCAGCACTCACACAGCCACTTTTTGATGCACAATGCTGGGTATGGAGGTGACATCTCACATGTTGAACTGGGCACTGAGGCCTCTGTCCTTCCATGAGTCCACACACCCCACCCACCAGCAGTGGCTCTCTTGGACAAGAAGGAACATGACCACAACAATGAGCTACACCTTGGGATAAACCACAAGAGCAGGCCTCTCTGACCAAAAAAGACACAGCAGAGGTGTATTTCCTTATAGCAGAGCATCACCCCTACTCTTCCCTTATGAGAGGGCACAGACACCTAGACTTGTTTGCTCCTTGCACTCCAGTATGTCTCACTCTCATACACACAGCCACCACATTGTACGGTGCTGGTTTAGTGGTTTGCTCTCCTGACTTATTTCTCCCCTAAGAGAACAAGCCATCAGTACCTTTCTGGAGCTGACAGGACTGCCATGGCTATGATCAGCTCTCTAAGTATCTCCTGTCATGAACTCAGACATTTGATTGAAGAAGAATCTAAATAACACATTATGTTATTTCTTAAATTTTGAGTTCAACAGGCAAGCTGTCTGTATTTAATGGTAACTGCACAGGCAGTCGCTACTGCACCAGGAGCTTCAGACATGTTATTCAGAAAACTGGGGCTTGATGTAAATTTTACAAACTGCATGTCACAGAACTGCATTATCTTCATATGTAAGCTGGCTAAGAGGGTCATCAGCAACAAAAATTCAGGAATTAAACATATTCATGTCCATCATTGTTTGATGAACCCAAGCAAGAAGGTTGCTGAAAAGTCCTTTCTTTAAACTTAGTTGCAACAACCATTGCTCTTCCCGCACTGCTGACAGTTCAGAGACCCTCTATATGAAAGGATTATACAGGGGGAAAAAAAAACAACTTGTGTCTCACAATTCCATCAAAAGGATCTGTACTATTCCTTTTTCCACTCACAGTTTTAAATTCTCTTGAAGCAGCAGGAGTTTTAACCAAATCTTTCTTGCAGTAGGGAGGTTATACATCTCTCAATATCAAAGTTGTTACTCCTGTCATTCAACAAATTCAGTACTTTAAAGACAGGAAATTTGCCAGCCCTAAAGTTCCAAAAATGTAATTCTAAAAGATGACAGGCACACACACAGATCCTTTTTTTCTTATACAGGAAATATATGTGAAGGAGAACATCCAGGGATATAGACGTAGTATGGTCAGAGAAAGACAAATTGAATGAAAGTTAAAAAGATATTAATGAATTCACATTTATGGATTTCTCAAGTTCTGTTTGCATTTTTCCAACCATTTACTATTACAGAAATGATAATAAATCTCAGATGGTGGGGAGGTAAATAACTAGGAAGACATACCCACACCATTTGATTACAGAACACAAAATCCAGCTAGTAAAAAGGAAAGAAGTAGGAGAAAAACAGAGGAGGTTCCAGCAGCAATAGCCCTTACTGCCTTTGAAACAGTAATGCAAAGCTTAAAAAAAAAGAAATATTCCATTATTCCTGGCACCTGCTGAGAAAACATTATTCCCTCCACCTTGGGCTGCATGTATCTAATAGAAGAACTTCACTTACTCACAGGAAACTGCTGTTTATCTGATAAGAGATGAAAGGTGATCAATAGATTTTGTAATTTTAATATATCTCCAGGCTGCAGTAAACAAACCCTAAAGATCATCTTTGATCCTCGTGAAACCTACATTTAAAAATGGTTTAGATAATAGACATAGAACACATTTTCATGCTGATAAACCAAAGAGCACATGGGAACTTAGCCATTAAATTAACATAAATATGTCTGTAATGGGATTGATCAAACATAGCTCTTCTTAGGCACCTCTCAAATGCATAAATTAGGACTGAGGAAGGTCTGTCTGGCAAACTTTGGCTCCTACAGCCAACCTGAAAATGTCCATTCTATAAACTCAGCCATTGGTTCCCAAGTAAGGATTTGAGTTCTTACCCCCTTTGCCCTATGCCAAAGCTATTTGGATAGTGTGAATCCTTCTTCTGGTCCTCCTGAGGTAATTCAGCAATCAGTTTATAGCTTTTTTTTTATAACACATATTCTCATTTTCATTTCATCTTCTCTCCCCCAGTGTATTTTAGGCAGCAATCATACCCTGCATGAATACTCAAGTGGGTGTTCTTTTAAATGCTACATACAGATGTTGAAGAGGCAATGTTTTGACTAATTATATGTAAACTCCATTCAAAGTGCCACTTGGCTTAAAAATATTTCACACTTTTCCTTCTCAGCTTAAGACACCAAGACTGAAAGGCTTGGGGGAAAAACAAAACCCTGAAGTAGCTTTCAGTCAAACTCACGCCTGTCTGGTTCACACACATGACACAGAAAATAGGGAAATGCCAGGTGTGGAGCATTTCCCAGCCCCGTTACAGGTATTACCCTGGATAAGCCAAGCAGGCAGAACAAGAGCTCTGCTGAAATACAGCTCCCCTCAGGCGACTTCGCTCCTCAGCAGCCCCAGACCAGCGAGTTCAAGACCAAGGTGCTCTGTTTGGTGCCCGAGGCAACAGAGCTCTACACACTCAGAGCAAATAAACTGCGGCCAATCCCCAAAGGAGGGCCTTGCCTTGATGCCTGGTTAATAGTTAATGCATAGGGCAAATCCTCGGCAGCCAGGGGCTACCTGGGGGAAAGCAGCATGCAGGGGGAGGCAGGCAGGCGGCTGAGAGCCGAGCTTCAACATCCACTGCAACAGCAAGAACTACTCCCATCCAAATTATCACATTTTAATTAGCCTAAATGAGATATTTAGACATTACAATTGTCAGGTCTTAGCACAGATGCTCCTGCAGGAGGAAGCAGTAGGTAGCTAGAATAATCGGGTTTGTATTTTTGTGATCTCAGAAAGGCTGTCTCTAAACAACAACACTTGGTTGCCAACCAGGCTAAACACCATCACATTAGGAGCTGTGACAGATAAATGTGTTGTGTGGAGAGCAATAAATGTTCTACAGCTCTCAAGCACATTTCCTAAAGAGCTCCAGCTTCTTTGTATCTGTGAAATAACACATAGACATTATTTTTTTCTCTCTATCCCCACTTGAGGAAGTCTAACAGCACACCCATAACTAATTTTACTTTCTTAATCTTTATTTTACTTTTTACTCTCATCAGTTCAATTGAGTTTTGAATTACAAAGGCTTTTTAAAGAGTGGGAAGGGAAAAAGTCGTCTGTTTTCCCAAGGCAACTAAAGGCTGTCCTGTAAGCAGGACATGTCACTGTATGTGTGAATGTAGCAGCAAATTAGATGCAGGCACTATTTAAATTTCCTATATATAATTTTCTCATTTAATTTCCTATATATATAGCACATTGCTCTGGAGGATCCAAAGGATGCTTGACAGATCTCAGCTTTCAAAACACCATCATGAAATACGCAAATAAACCTCTGTGTTGATTAATCAAATTCTAAAGTACCATATAGTCTTCAGGACCATGTGTGTTAATAATTTTTAAGTGTTCTTTGTGTATTGACAATCAGATAAGTAATATACAGTTAACAAAAAAGGCCAAAATGTGGCCCATTTTAGCTGGAATTAAGCTGGAATTTATTGTTCCAGTTTATTGGAAAGCCTACACACATTCCAGTGGATTTCTAAAGGTTGCAGAGTAAATCATCAACCACAAGTACAAAACCTGCAACCCCATTTTTCTATCTTCTTGCCTTATCTAAAAACCAGCACTGTTTTATTAACAGGAGAAAGACCATTGGGGATGATTGGAATTGCCAGAATTATCTACAAATCCTTCAAAAAAGATTCCAAAGTTCGAACTGCCTGATTTAAAAATGTTACATTTCATTCATATTGATTTTTCTTAGTATCTTAATAGCTATCTTCCTAATCAGATGGATTAAAAAACACCAGAAGAAACCTTCAAAATAATCAGAACTACAACAAAACAAGATAATGAGGAGTTAAAGATGAAAACCTCAAAACAAAACCGCTTTAGGAATTATACCTTTTTTAACTACAGATTTCATTAAACTGCTTTGTATAATCACTTATACATGCCAATTGACAAATAAATGCTAGATAATATAACTAACTATTTATAGGCACTCATTTCCTTGTGCCTAAGATACCTTCTAACTGTGGATGAGGCTGAACATTATCTTGTTTTTATTATAGTGTGACCCTAAAGCTTCAAAAGAGAAGACCCCACTGAAGCCAAAGGCACAGAATGAGAAACTTTCTCCTTCCCAAGTGGTTGGCACATACTGCAGTGTTTATGGAGGTGGCAGCAGCTCACAAAAACATCACTAAATTGGTTTCCAGCTGTCTGATAACAGCACCTTTCCTCCAGCACAGATCTTTGTGTGAGCTGCAAAAGTCTGGCCGAGCAGCTGGGTAAATGCCCAAGCAGTTAGTCTGAAGTAAAACTCCTGCTAACACCACTGGGCAGCTGCCAAAGCAAGATGGCCAAATTAGTTTTAAATTAGCTATGCTTAAATAAGTGGCACTTACTAAAACACTGACATGAACTAATTAGAAGGGGAAAGTTTGACAGAAATTAATTACCAACCCCACATTACAGTCACAGCACATCTAGAGGTGATACTGCTTGCCAGACCTTTTTAAATACCTGAAGCCCTCCAGATAATCCTTCTGTTCAGGAAAGGTCAGCACATGTGCTGGGCTTTCTCAGACTGCCTCTGCTGATCAAATTTCGTGTTGCTGAATGCCTGAGACCCCTGCATATCTTTAAGATTTGCTATCCACCTTCTAAATCTTTCAGTCCTGTATAATTTCATGTGGTTTCAGCAGTGGCAGAACCATCCATATATAAACATATACCATCAGTCCTCATAGTAATGCTATTTTTATATCACCAAGCATGAGGAACAGCCCCACCTCTGTGCACCATTTTGCAGAGTCTCTCACATAGGAACCTGCTCAGTGATCCTGGTTTTGCTGGAATACAGATGCCACTAAAGAGAGCACAACAATTTTTGCCAGTGTGGATGGGAAAACTCTTAGAGACACATACTCCATTAATTGACTGCAAAGGATTAAACTGATTCTGTAAAATACTACAGCTGAGGCTGAGATTTTTTAGTAGATTTGTCAAGTTCATCAGGAGCAAATTCTGATGGCCCCTTAACAAAGGAATTTTTCTGGACTCCATTAGAATTTCTCAACAATATCAGCAAGAGTCTCTCAAATGGCTTAGCATGTGGGAGCCCCATTCAAGTTCCTGCTCCAAATCATTCAGAATAAAGAGCTGGATCTGCATTTCCCTCTTGCCAATGCAGAACACAAATTTCACTGACTTTTTGGTGTCTGACAAAAATACTTTGGAAGGGTTCTGATTAACCTAATAGAAAATAGGTGGGGAGGGGGGAAGTGTTAAAGTATTTTGAAGTTTTGCAGAAATTACTTCCCTTTAAGCTCTGTTTTAAACCTGATATTTGTTCTACTACAACCATTATGTCTAACAAATAAACATTTGGCTCAGGATGTAAAAAGAAGAGCAAGCGAGAAAGGGGGCAAACTTGTTAGCTACTTCTTTGCAGCTGAGGAAGATAAAATCAGAGAAAAACACTTTGGAAAAGATGTTACCACAAGATAGGGCTGAAGGTTCATATCTGTAACTTCTTTAAGAGAGTTATAAGAAGAAAAAACGTTGTCTCAAACCTGAAAATAAGCAATTCTCCTAACTTCTTTAAGAGAGTTATAAGAAGAAGAAAAAAAGTTGTCTCAAACCTGAAAATAAGCAGTTCTCCGTTTCCATCAGGAGAGACATAGCTAACAGCAGAAACAAATACATTGTAGTGCAGCTGGGTTTTGAGTCAAGTAGTGAAATAACATCTGAATTATTAGGAAAAACGAGATTAATTGAATTGCATGAATAGGAGAGAGAAAATAATACTTCTGCCTAGTTCACTATACTAGAGACACCTGAAATTTAGGAGAGAATTCAAACCAAGATAAATTAAAACTGCTTCTTCTAGAAGTAAGTAATTTTGTGAGAGAATTTTGGGGTTTTTAAACGTTTGAGTCAAGGAGAAACACTTGGAGATGTGATCAGAATGGATCGCATTGTGGAAATTTAAAAAAAAGTCAATTAATTACTCCAGTTGGCACAACATTGAATATTTCATTATGTTTTAGGTAAACCACTTTGGAAAAAGAAAAGGAAAACTCTTGAAGATCTGTAGTTCTTTCCAAACTTTTGTGAGTGGACCATAATTCTGAAGTTACAAACAGTCTTCATCAGGACTTTAGATCACATCAAGACAGCCTCAAAAAAATTACTCTCTCTTGCAAACTTGCTGTGTTAAGAGAAAAAACAAACAAAAAAAACAGTGGACAATGGTGTGCTCTTTCCAATAAAATTAGGAATAATTTTCTGGAGAAAAAGAAATACGGATTGTCAGCAAACTGTACTGAGCCTGCTGCAGAAAACAGGGGACATCTGCCAAAATTGGGGATGGTTTGGGCTTTCAGATGAGGGCATTTTACGGCTCATCGGCAGTGAACGGCCACCCATCTGTGCCTGACCCAGATGGAGCAGGATGCAGCTCTGTGCCATGGGAATCAGCGCTCCCTGCACCACTCCGCTCATCCAGAACACGGGGTGCGGGTAGGCAAAGCTTCCACCAGCTCCCTGCTCCAATGAAAATGAGAATGGGTCCTGTTGAAAGCATAATTAAAATAATTTTATCCAAGAGATTTTAGAGATATTTTTTTCCTTTTTGGATGAGTATTCGGAGAGGGTAAATTTTAGAAAACCTTTCTGGTATATATTAGAAGCTCATTTTTTAAAGTAACCGGAATGGTTTTTGACCTGCTTGAAATCCAGATGGGTTAACCTTGCTTATCTTCTCTGGCTTGCTGGCTATAGTTATGCTCATAAAACATGCATGCTCAACTTCACATTTAAAAGATCAATAGTTTCAAGAAGTTAAAAATTAGGCAACAAGTGATGGGGTATAGTGATTCCCGTTCCCTACTCTGAAAGATTTTCTCATTTACTTTCACTAATTCTCTTTGAGATTACCACCTGCAAATATTTCATTCTTCCACATCACTCAACAGAGAAACCCCTCAGAAAAATTTAGGCAGAGAATTTACATGTCCTGAAAGAGACTGACAGAACCAGAAGCCCCTTACTAATGAAGAGGTGACTGATAAATAAGCAGGAAAAAATCGCAGGTAACAAACAAGGATGAAGTTAAATCCTTCCCGAGCATAAGCCTCCATTTAATTATCACATGGGTTACTTTGGTTGTGTTGCATTTGTATCTCTTCAAATTCCAACAGACTATTAAGTGCTGAACCAATATTAATAGCAAGATTTTTTAAAATTTCCTGAGCAATAAGAAAATTAAAAGTTGTAACAAAAAAAAATCAAACAGAAAAATGTACACTTACATTACTTCAAACAGCACTGCCTCCCTATACTTTTCTTGAAAATAATTTTATTTTAATTTGCCTTAAGAGTTTCTAGCCTATAATGACTTAGACTTTCAGAATGAGTTCCCCTCTGGACACTACCTCAGGTATTTTACCTCTCGGCAATAAATCATAAAATAACATAAAACAACAAATGAAGCTTGAACATTAGCAGCAAGTTGTTAAAAAGAAATACTTAGGAGTTAAACAGCATTCTTCCAAAATTTATCCAAAGATACTAAATTGCTACACAGATGACATTTTATGAACGGAGCAACTATTCTCATAATAATTCATAAGAATTATTTGTTTGCTTCTTAGAAACTGTCTTTAGGTAGAGGTTTTTTACAAGATACCAACAATATAGTATTCCTCTCAGTCTGTATCCCATCTTCCTTCTCTTAGAGGGTGATTATTAATCCAACTTGTAAGACTTATTCTATTTTTGCCATCTCCAGAAACACACCTGCACACATGCACAAAGTGCTGCTGAAATTACTTTACTTACTTTAAAGCCCAAAGTGATGACATTGTGCAAATCTGCATCATGGAGAGATTACAATCCATGAGAGAGAGGAAGAGAGGGAGAGAAATCCAAATTCCAGTAACACTTTCTTTCCTAGAGTTGGCTTCACATGGCTGGATGGGAAACTACATAAATAGCAACAACACAGAGTGGATCAAAACAGAAATAATTTCTGGTCCCAAAGACTTGATGTGGGATTCCCTGACTGAAGGTTGCTGATATGCAACTGAACAAATGACTAAATGTTGTAACCATTTTATTTTACAACTCCATATAATATGATACTCACTACAATTTTTCTTTGCAAATGTTTAAAATTCTGCTGCATTAATTGTGAGCTGCAAGATCCCAGCTCGGGAATCCAATTTATATATATATATATATTTTTTTAAAGGCATCATTAAAATTTTCAGCTATTTCTGAGTGACAAAATGAACATTTGATACCTAGAAATGCACAATATCCACCATTAGGAAGTTGAGTTTGCTGAGTGTTTAAAAAGTGACATTGTCAGATTATACCAAACTCTTCCTTCAGATCGATCTGCTCAGAAGTAAAATATTGGATGTTCAATTTTAGTTTGAGCTGGATTTTTACATCAACTAACTCAAAATAAATGTTTTGAAAACAAAGTACCTCATTAGTTTGAGCCCTGCTCCAAAATCCACACGCTCACACAAAGAGCCTCGATTTGCTCCCACCCATCCAGTGGTCAGCGCCTGGAGATTTTTCTGTTCTGTTTCCCCCAAACTTCAGTTTGCTTTGTGAGGAGATGCACACCATGGGGAATTGGAATGAATTTACAACACGGTGATGTGTTAAATATCTGGGAAGCGTTTTTATAAATATTTGGCTCTGTTTATTTCACGTTTTGCTGTCACACAAACGACAGCAACACTCTAAGTGAAATGAATGCAAAACACCCATGCTCTTGTCTGGAAGAAATTCATTATGATATTTGGATGAACAACCAGGAAAAGGGTTTTTAGTAGATTAGTCTTTATCCAATGGCCAGCCTACGCTTACTTGAAGTAAAACACCGCCCAAATTAGTACTCCCTCATTCATTTCCTGGATATTGCACCTTATTCCATTAGAAAAGCATTTCAGATCATTACTCTGATGTAAATAATAAAATTGATATATTTTTATTATACAAACTTGGAGGGGTCTTAGGAAATTTTCTCTAAGTGTTCTCTAGGTCAAAATGTTTCATGTGCTTTTTTTTTTACAAGGAAACTATTTTTAGTGTTTGTAACCATGAGCACTGCAGCATGCTATCTCCCCACCAAACATAGCAATTGCCCAAAAAAAAAAAAATTATAAGTGACAAGTTCTATAGCTAGTTTTCTCTTTTATTTTTTCTGGAGCCATGCAGGCTTGCATTTCAAGGTTAACTTACAAGCTAGAAAACATTACCAGGAAACTAGAAAAGTTTATTTGCGGTGAAAGTTAAGATTTTCACCTAAGACAGCAGCTTGAATTGTAGATAAATCATATACTCTGAGATTTCATAAGAAAACCAAACAAAACAAAATAGCCCACAAGTATTTACAAATGGCCACCCTCCAGACTTATTCAGTGTGTTTTGCTGCTGTTTATTCTATCATTTGTTGAAAATTTTCCAATCTTTTTCCCCTGTCAGTTTCCATTGAATTCTAATTCGGTATATATTTCACCTCTGCATTATCTGAGTTTTCAGAGAGTTGTGTTATCATCATGACTTCTCCTTCACTTAAAAAAATACAACAAACTGAAAAGAATGGTCTGTTACTTGGAAAAAGTCAGGATAGAGGTGAAGTTTTCACTACAGATACATCTCACGAAAGAAATAGGCCAGATAGTACAAGCATTTCATCAGGCTCCACAAGCACATCTTTAACATACTGCCATATACCAAAAGCACAGAACGATGGAAAACTCCAGAGTTGCTGTTCTTGTAAGGTTTAACAGATATATAACAGAGGATTAAGAAAAAAATACACAATGGGCTTCCAAAGGTTGATGGTTTATTCCTAGGGAACTTGTAGGACTTAAAATACTTCCAACCTACATGGCTCAAAGACTGAGGTGGCTTCTATCACTTAAGCAGAACTTGCACTCACCAGTGCTTGTGACCTCTGAGTCTGAGGAACTAGCTGGTTTCTACTTCTATTTTTTATAGTTATATTGGCAAAGGACTGAAAAAAGTGTAACTTCCACAAAGATGGATGTACCCACTGTTTGGGGCTGAACACAAGCATTTTGCTGTTTTCCAAGGCTTGTGTGTTTGGGTGAACGGATCGAAGAACTGCAAACCAAGATTTTCGTTTGCCTGCACATTTTATCTGTTATATTTGAAGTTATAAATCAAAGGACAGAATGGAGATAAATGTTTTCATTGCTTTCCTGAAAAAAAACCCTGCTTTGGACTGTCATACTTTGAAAGCTAAAAATACTATATACTTCTTAAAGGACCAGAGCTTAAGTTAATTAAGAAAACAATATTCATCCCAGTCTCAAAATATTACCTTAGACAACATCACAAATCAGAAAAATCTGCAAAATTTCATCTTCCCACAGACTCTAGAATAGCATAAATTGTTCTCTTAACACTAAAAAATCAGCAGTGAAACTTAAATTTATCTGTTGACCAAAGTCAGCAGAAGAGTGAAAAGTCAACAATACTCTTACGAGTTTAACATGCACACAGAGAAAGTATATACCTTCAGCAGAATACACATTTTAAGTATTTTTAAAAAGTTGCATCTTCCATTCATGCCATCTAAAAAATCCTCTATTTTCTTGCCAGAATAGCTGATGCATCTTACCTTTCTACATACAGTATAGACACTCAAATAGATGATTACTTGTAAAGGGGGAGGAGTAGTCGATGGTTGTTTGCAATTGTGCAAAAAAAAGCATTTTTTTCTTTTTTTTTTTTTGAAAAGGAGTTTGGTTAGAATTTGGAAAGAGTTAGGAAATAACCCATATTTCCTAATGGAAATATGCAAGGGAAAAAAAATTATTTTGCATGCCAGTCACCATTCAAAGTCTGTGTGAACAACAGAAAATGGTTGTCAAAAACATTCCTCACATGAATATTCATTTAGACACCAAATTCTTGTCCCCTTAAGCTGCTAGTGAACCTCCTTTTTTAACTCCACTTTGGCTTTTTATCCACATGGTCTTACTTAAGAAGGACACAGAGAGGAAAAATATAAATATATTCTGCAGATAGACTTCTGTATTTTGTATATCTTTCCCATCTAGTGCACAAAAAAAAGCAAAAGGAATGTGATCATTAATTTGTTACCTCACTGATTAGGAATTCTGCTTGGAAGGGTTAAGCTAGAAAGCACTTGCTCTGTAACAAGCACTACAGAATTGAACATAGCACTGCAAGGGCCCAACAAATGTCTCTTTACAAAGAAAGGCTACATTGCCTACATTTTGTTCCATTCTGCCAGTTCATAGGGTTTTTTCCATGAATTATTAATGAATCATTGTGAACAGGCAGCAGAAATAAAAGAAATAAAACATGTAAAATTAAGCCTTTAAATTTTTTTCCCCCTAGGTGTAACAAGAACGCAGCTCAGAGAACGTAAGCCAGTGCATAAGGACACGAGGATGGTATAAAAAAAATCTGAATTTACTTGTTTGGATTCCTCAAACCAGCTTGTAAACAACTCCTAGTTTACAAATCTTGTCATTTGCAGAGCAGCTAAATAATCTGATGAGAGGGAAGAAAAGAAGTAATGGTAAGACCTATTATTTGTCCCTGAACTGACTAAAAAAAGGCTGATGGCATCATGGTAACCCAATGGGCAGGAGAGAGAGATATGCAGAGCAAGAAACATCTGGTAAAGACCAACACTGCTGTAGTTTCCACAAAGTTAGCAGAAAACAGAGCACTGTCCAGTTCCATTTAGCAGACAATTCTGAGAAAAGTGGCTCTGTAAAGAAGTGTAGAACTGGGGAGGGCTGTTCTTAAATTCTTGCACATACATTTATATACACGCATGTGGCGTGTGCTTGTATAAATCAAAGCATCATCTCATCAGCCTTAAAAAAATAGGGGGGCAACTCTACAGTATTGCTGACAGGACTATTTTATTGCTATCAAAGTCTGTCATGCTTCAGAGCAAAAGCTGTGCCAACTGTATGAAGGTTTTTGCCATTTTAGTTGTGATATTCAGGTACAAGTCTTCTAATATTCTTGTCTCAACAAACAACATGACTAACAAAGTCATCGGCTCATAATTAAAATTATTACTTTTCATGGATTATTTTACAGAGGGTTAAAGGAGTATCTCAGCTAGATTTCCAGATGTACACTTCTGTGCCTTTGAAGAGGGAAAATAAAGAAAATTAAACCTGTATAGATAAAAATGTGTAATTGAAAATGTGAGATGCCTTCCCTCTGTAATTGCTCAAAGGCCAAATTTGAGCATTCTGAAATTTGTGGTCTGATGCCAATAAATTCAAAGCCTGCATCAGAATTCATGGCCCATATCTAGAATTATTGTAAACATTTTTCCCTCATGCCTGATGTATTTACTTCAGAACTCAAAGATCAAAAAGAAAAGCTTTGCAAGTTCCTCAGTACTAATCTTAGTGGCATCTTTCAGCTGCCCTTTTAAAGAATAAGCACAAACACTTTATAGTGAAGTGGAATTAACTCTCTGTGAGAAGGAATGCAGCTTACTGAATCTGTACTGAATCTGTCTGAGCTTGTTTCATGAAAAAATTAAAAGTTATTTCCCTAGAAGTCCTTCTAGAAGTGAACTCTGAGAAAGCTTGAAAACACTCTAGGCAGCAGAAAATCTTTCTGCTCACAGCTCTGAGCTAAAAAACCCAACTGTTTGGTCTCATCGTTGAATGAAATTCATGACAGAACTTACATTTTCGCTTTTGTCTATTCTGTATCCATAATGTGGCAACAATTCCATAAGTTTTGATTTATATTTCTTCTATTTTACCTACACTCTTTGGCTAAATGCTGCTATACTTCAAACTATTATAGGTATCCAATCACAAATACTTGCCCTGAAATCCACAGGCAGCCACCTCCAAATCAGTGACAACAGTATCCCATTCAAAACTTGAACCATTTATTCTTTGTGAGTGTGAATACCCCAGGAGCTTTGCACCAGAGACCTCTGCAAGCTGCATCACATATTTTTCGAACTTTTCTGCTGAAAATGCACAAATAGGAGCCTGAACCACAGACATTGTGTGACAGGTTAAAAGGGAGGAAATGTAAAAAGATGGTTTTGCAGATGGATTTTGACCCAAAGTAACGTTCATACTTTTGTAGCTTTACATGCATCTGTGGATACAGAGCAAGGCACAAAATATGAGAAGTGTAAAGTACAGGATCATATTTGGGTATCAGAAAGGGACAGAGGTTCCAGAGGTTGAAGGGAAGACAAACACAAATCATGGCCTGCCATGGAGCATAAAACCCCCTCAAAACCCTCCTGAAAGAAAAACCTCACAGATCACCAGGACTGGTTCCACAGCATTAGAAAGCACCTGCAAAACCCTCCTCTCATCCCCAGAAAACTTTCCAATAAAATGTTTGTGGCAGTCACCCAAGCTCTTGAGGATGCTGGGTTTAAGTACAGCCAGAGTATACACTGAGGGGGAAAATCTTCCAGAGGATTTGGCTCTAACACAAGCTCAGATGTGGCCTATGGCACATTCACACCTCACCTTATGCCTTTTCCAGACGTAAATTTTGTTGCCCTTTTGATCTACTATGCTCCTAAAAAGTAAATTCCTCCTCCTCAAGCTTAACATGACTTTGAAGATCTGTGCACACCAAAGCTGCTCCGCTCAGTGCCCAGGCGGGGCCGGCCTGTGCGCCACACAAATAAATAACACAAAGGAAGAAATGGCTTCATTTTGTGCTGTGCCTGGTGGAGAGGAGCAGACGGCAGGGACGTGAGGGGAAGGGCCCTGCCCTTTTGTCAGCACCTGTGCCCCATTTCCCGCCTGCCGGCTCTGCTGTGGGCCACAAACCCGCAGCCCAGCTCCATGAGAAGCCTCTCTATGCAGCTTACTTTGTGTGACAAATTTTCCATCACTGCCTCAAACCTCCCCTTTGGAATCGCAGGGAAAGCGGCCCAGGTGAGGCCTGGGAGCTTTGTTTAGTTACTGTTCATCTGTGGCGTCGCTCCAGCAGGAGAAGGGCCCCTCATCCCATCCTTCCTCTTTATCCCAGGCCAGTTCAACACAGCAGATCCCCCTCCTCCTTCACAGGGGGGCAGACGTGGCTGAGGTGCTCACACAGACACCTCCTGCTACCAAAATGGTGGTGAATCCACCACAGAAACGCCACAGCCTTTCCTCAAAAGAGCTTTACAGGAACCCCTGGCAAACCCAAAGCCCGCCTTTACCTGTGGCTGGGAGCTGGGCCTGCAGCGTGGCAAGGATGGCGATCCTCCTCCACTTCATCTTGCCAGGCCAGACAGTCATGGGAACGGGAGAGAAGAGGAAGAAGAAGACGAAGAAGCTCCTCCTCGGGCTGTGCTGGTGTGTGGCCGCCACAGGAAGAGTCTCAGCTCCTATGAGGGCTTTCGGAGTCCACCTGCCGGCTTCCTCTGCCTTCACAGCCTCTGACTGAGGGCTGGGGTTTGCCTTCTTGGTACTGATGTTTGGGGTTTCCTTTGTTATTCATCCTTTTCCTCTCTGCAAGATGGCTTTTTCTGTGAGTTGGGTTTCTTTTCCACTTTGTCTGATGGCTCCTAGATCATCCCCACTTAGCTGCTGCTGATCTCTTTCTGGTATCAAATTCGACCTGACTTCAAAAAGGGGTTTATGCAACTATTCCCAGTGTGCAGCACAGGACATAAATAGAAATTTAAAACAGTAAGTTATAGTCACTTTTGAACAATATAGTTGTCTAAACTCATAAAAATATAAAACTCATTTCTAACTCCCACTTTGTAAGAAATCTCACATTATCGCGCTTTGATTATATTTTCACTTTTTCATTAATAAATGAAAGTTCATTTTAGACAACCGTGAATTAGAAAAGCTTGCAAACGTAGCTTAGATAAACCTAATGGCTTAAAGCTCAGCCTCACTCCCATCAAAATACATCTGACTCAACAGATCACTGAATGTTTAATGTTTACAACAGTAATACTAAAAATGCACTTGAGGAGCAGAGCTTAGGCTGGGAGGAAGTCCAAGCATCTAAATGCAGAATTTTTTTTTCTCCTGTCTCTGATTCTTAGAAAAGAAAGAGGAATGTGCATCCCCAGGAGGTGCAGAAACAGATGATAAAAATTTCCCTAAAGTATGGCGGGATGAGAGTTACTGTGCACACAAAAAGGTAAGGCTTTTGAAGGCAAAGTAAATTGAAGTTCTTGGACAAAATTCTTCACCTTGCTGTCTTGAGTAATAAGGCTAATACATGGATAAAAGAGTCTCTTCCTTCAATTGAATAAATATATACTGTGCCAGTCAATACCAAAAGTACTAGACCCTAGTAGTAGTCTAGCACCAGGTGTAATAGTGCAGCATACCCTTCTGTGATACCGAGTCTCTGCTCTCTCCCAGCCCTGGGGAGGGTTTTCTTTGTGGCTCTTCTACCCCAAAAGCTCCAAAAAAAGGCTGGAGATGGGCTCTGACACCACCAGGCAGAAAGCAGAGCACAGCCCAGGAGAGCTGCCACGCACTGAACCTGAACAAGGGGTCATTAGCCCCAGAAATGGCTGTGCTCAGGTACACGTTCTATATTCCAGTGCAAGCTGGATAAAGCCCTTTCTGTCCACATCTCTGTGTGACAGAAGATTGGCTGAAACAAGGAATTAGTGAGCAGAAAAAAGACCCCTGCTCTCACTGCTGGCTGCCTCAATCTCACTGGTGCCTTATCCAAAAGCTGAAATATCATCCTAGTTATTGATATTTTTGGGTAACGGTGTTTCCAGAGAAGCAGATGGCACTGCTCATCACTATTCCACTGACCTCTGTCTCCTCCTGTTATTGATCATAGCTTCTCCCTCCGGCAGAAAGCCAGCAAATTATCACTTTGAATAAAGAGCTGAGGCCAAAGGTAAGGAAAAGAAATGAAGAGCTGTGTAAGAAAGAGAGATTAATAGCAACAGTAGGCACACTGGGAGAACAGCAGTTGGGCCAGTGTGTTTTGATGTCTAGATAGGGAAAGGTCAGAGAAATTGAGTATATGGACTTCACTTGGAAGTGTGGGTAGAGTTGGAAAAAGGCTTTGCATGACAGTGCCCCTAGAAATTCCCACCTCCCCATCCCTCAGCTTTTGAACTAAGGCAAGCTTATCATTATCCAAATATAATCAAAGTATACAGAAGAGCGCTCATGCTTGTATTATGAATTATTCTCACAACAAGCATGGTGTGGGAGAGATGCAAATCACATGCAGACAAGCAGTAGAGGAAAAGATAAAGGGGAAGTGGTCTCCTCTCTAGGAAAAAGTTTTTCAGTGTTCATAAGGCTTGCAATTCTACCACGAGGAATGGTTTGCTTAGAGTGTCACCTTCTTTTCAGCCTTTCTAGTCTTTGCATTTCCAGGAGCTACACAGCACTATAAAAACTTCAGCACCTCCTGCCCACATTGTGCATTGGCCAATCTTGCAAATGCACTTCTACCAACAGTTTAAACCATACTGATGTTTCAGTTTACTCACTTCAGTCAGATTGTAAGGACTTTGTTAACCCTGGACTAGAAATGAATGCCAACCCTTGTTCAGCTGAACCAGCAGCAATTTTTCTCAATACAGACAAGGCCACAGTGGAAATATAAAACCCTTCCTGCTGTGTTAAGAAAAGCTCTCAGCTAAACTTGACTCTTCATCTAAACATATGGGTGGAGGGAAGCACATTCTCAAGAATTACCTGCACTGGGAAGACTGCAATATTTGATCTGTGGTTCCTGAAACAGAATGGGTCAGGGAACTGAAGTGGTCCCCAAGTACAGCTCAGTGTGTTTAATGCTGGTTAAGGTGCAGCTCATTATCCATAAGGATAAGATCTTTCATAGAGTAGTCAAGGCATTCAACTGGTTCTGTGCATCCATATGCCATCCTTTCTCTGGACACAAAAAATCCTGGAACAGCTCTAATGCAAGGGGCTGATTCATTCCCAGAAGCATTCCCTTTTCACGCTTACTGGTTATGCTTTGACTGTACTATAAAAAAAAAAGCAGCAGGGTTTGCAGTTTTAACAGGAAATAAATGAAAACTAAAAAAAAAAAACAAACCCACACCACAGTCAAGCTGAGGATTAAAAAAAAATATATAACTACACACTGCCCTCTGGCTCCTGTATTGCTACCACAGAGATATGCCTGTAATCATCACTGCAGACTGCTGGGATTGAGAACAGGTCGGTTATCAGGAGCTCTCCTAAGCCTATTTGATACAGTTAACACTTGCAGGCAAAATTAATTCCTACATCACCTGATGGAGGAGCTGGCCGACTTCAGAGATGTGAGAATCCAGACGGACTGCAGAGCCTTGCCCCTGGTCCAGCAGGGAGTGATGCTTGCAGTGCCATAATTAACTCAACAAGTATTAAAAACCTTTCTGAGATGTTCACACAAAGATAATGGGTGTTAAAAAAAGCAACAATTTTCACTGGTGAGCAGGCTGTAGCTTCCAGCCAGGCATGCCACTCAGCCTAAGACACTGAAAAGAAATGGTCTGCTGTTTATAGTGTATAAGCCCACAATTTTTATTGATAAAATGTTGGAGACTGACAGTCCTACACTGCTTCACTGCATCTCAATGCACTGTAGTGCCTTACAGTGCAGCTTCGATTTGCCATAATTGGGTTCAACTGTGCTAATCCCCTTGGAATGCAGCAATTAATACTTATTTAGTGGTAATGGCTGCATTCCAAGAGGATTAGTCCCTGCCCTGCACTTTTGCCAGCAAATGGAGAGCTGGAAAGAAGACAGTGTCTAACTACAGGTCTTGCTTTGCAGCTCCCAACAGGGAGACAGAAGGAGTTGCTCTTGCTACAACTCTGCCCTTTGTGCATGAAAATACTGCTTTTCCAAGGAAAACCCACCTGACTGTCACTACTCCTTGCAGCTGCATCGAGCAAATAGAAACCCTGACAAGTGCAACAAGAAAAAAACCCCAAACATAAAAAGGGGCACCTGCGCAGGATCACAAAGACAAATATGGCCAGGAGTGCATGTTTCCTGTGGGAGATTATAAACAGGCCCTGATGTACTGCAAAAACATATCTCTATTCATTATTTCAGGGATTTTTGTGACTGGCAGTTTCCTTTTTCCTGCCATGGTCTTAAAATGTTCAGTGCAACAGGGTTTGTGGAAACCCATAAAGGAGTTGTTACGAGAAAGTTAAAATGCACCCTCTTTGAATGCTCAATTTTGAGACTACTGAATCTGTAATATCCAATTTTTCCCTCCCCAGTGACACTTTTATCATCTGCTCTGGATTTTGTTGTTGTTAATGCACTCAAGAGACCACTGCTTGTATCATATTTTAAGGAGGAGGAACAGTGCTTCTTTTCTTTTCAGTTACTCAAGCTACTCTCCCTGGCATCATCAACAACCCTGTTAATTGCAGGTGAATTTCCCCAATTACATTGCAGCATATGTAGAAAAATTCTGTGACCTTATCACTACGCACATGCTCGAAATGCTCTTTTTAATTATAGAACACCTTCAGTATTTTCTTGCATGGCTGTACAGAATATGACTTATCAGGTTATGCCTTTGATTAATATAAAAATATTGAAAAGCCACATTTTAAGGTCTGTGGCAAGCAGCTACTTCTCCTTTATTCTCCTCCCCTCTTTACCCCTAACACACACCTCTTCTGCATGTTTCAAATGCTTACCTGAGGAAAAACTTAGTTAAATTAACTGAAATTCATTTAAGAATTTAAAACAAATCAAAAATCCAATTCGTGCTTGATTAGGCAACTGTTTTTTTGGCTAAAAGACAACAGGAAATTAGTGTGCAATGTTCCTATCATCATACAATGCAGGGTTTGTGCAACTATTTCTCCATCTTATCTCTAAACAATTGCGACCACCTTTCAATCTAGAAACAGTTACTTGTTAACACTGGAAGATGTTTAACAGGTTTTATTGGCATAAAAACATTATAGGAACACAAATTATCTTCAATGTTTTCACATAAATATACACGCTTGGATATGCAATTACACACTATTTCTTGACACTGTCTCTTTCTGCCCCTTTGTACACACACACCCTCTGTCTGGTTTTGTCAAGTTACTCTGTGCTTGTAGCAATCACAGATTTATTTTAAAAAGCCTTAAAATTAATTATTCACAGATTAAAAACAAGTAATCTTATTCTTCAAATAAAACATTCCTGTCATCTAAGGGTATCAAGATGAGTACAAGTATTTTACATGAGTGCTACAAACTGGTATCTACATTTTTATAGGTATGGGGAAGGGAAAAGTAATCATGCAAAGTAAATTTACAATCTGAGTCAGTGACAGTAGCAAAAATAACATGAAGTTGTTCTAGACCTGTGGGGATACACTGACAATACTACTGAGGTCAAGGGAGAGACTGTCCTCTTTCCACAAGACCCACAGCAGCTGTTGGGCCCACCACCAGAAATGTGGCATCTCTTTTGTTTAAACTGGAGAAATTCTGTGCAAAACTAAGCCTAGCACTTGCAAGAATCAGAAGCAAATAGTAATGGGGAATTTTTGAGGCTTTTAAAGGGTATTAAGAGTTAGAGGAAGAAAATAACTGAGAATCATCATTGCAGCTATCAGGTTCTTCGATTAAACCTAATATCCCCTGAACAATACAGAACTGCACCCTCTCTGGTACTAGCTGCATACCCTGTCACACTCAGCCAGGGCACTCCAGCTCTACAATCAGCACTACTAATGAAACTCAAATTTTCAAGATATGACTTTTTAACCTTTAATATATACGAACTAGGGTTTGTTTCCTCTCCCCAGCTCACAGTTGTCATGACATTTATAGGAGCTTGCTAGCTTTGAGGTCAGACTCGCCATTTCAAATCTGAATCCAACAAAGTAAAAACAAATCTGACAAAGGCAAGTACCCGGAAATGTTACTTAAGCTTTGTTTCCACAGAAAACCAATCTGTGAAGAACATTAACCCCTACACCCAGAATTAATACAGCCTAATCTTTTTACACACCAATTCAACTTAGAAACTTTGAGGAAGCCTCTAGACACAGTTCTTAAGTCAAAGAGCCCTAAGAATAACTGCAAGAGGCTTGCATGAGAAACTCAAGGGCTGAGCTCCCCAGCAGAGAAAATACAATTATTAGAGAGAACTAAGCAGAGAAGCTGGCAAGGAGGGCAGGGCAGTGGTCTCAACCCCAAAAGAAGCAGTCCCACAGTACCTGGAGAAGAGCAGAGGTTGGGTGACAGTGACCAGGGTCAGCCACACTCGAGTCAGACTTCAGGCCAAGATAGTGGGACTGAGCAAGCAACAAGAGCCTGAGCTCTAACACAGCCCTCATGGAAAAAGGGGAAGCTTCAGGATTTTCACAGCTCTGCCTCATCACCCAAACACCTGCACATCATCAGGGCAGCCCAAACCACCGGAGGGCAGCCTGGGGCCACTTGAAGAACCCAAGATTAATTAATTAGCTGTTGGAAATTACAAATCAGAGTCAAGTGGTTTAATTCAGCTCATAATAAGCCTAAACCAAAGCATGGTCACCCTCTCTCTGGATTTGACAGAAATAACCATTGTTGAGTCTGGAGCCAGCTGCTCCCAGCCGATGTTCCGAGGCATTCTATACCTGTCTCCATTTCCTTTACTAGAGTTACTTAATTTAAAAACCTTTAAATCATTTTCATGGATATTACTTCTGAGCTCTCCATAGCACAAAATGATTACAAAACACAAAAAAATGATGAATGCTCCTTTTTTTTTTGCAGCCAGCAGGCTGCTGTGTTTATGGAGGGAAGCATTCATAATGTAAAGCACTGTAGAAAAAGAATTTGTTCATATTATGCCCCCGTCGTTTGCTTTTCCAGCATCTTTGAGTTATGATGAATTCAATAACCACTTTTAAGTATTAAACATTTAACACTCCAGCCGAATGTAAGTCTGTGGCACCCTCTTGTGTTCAACAACAATATATCACTTCATTGTATTTTATCTCGATTCAATGTTTTTGCTCAGGAAAAACCTTTGGCAAAAAAATTAATCCATCAAGTTACGAGTAACGCTTTTTGTGTTAGTCTGATACTCTGCTTGACCTACCTCTATTTTATTGTGAAAATCACAGGCACAATAATTAACAGCTAAGAAAGTAATTCCAGAGAGAACTGAATAAAGGATTAAATGAATACTTGATATATTTAAGATCTATTGTGTAATGGTGTTGCATTGCATAATGATGTTGCAAGAGCCTACTGGGCACAAGTCCTCCATTTAAAACACAAGAAACAAATTGAAAATCGAGAAGTAGGAACACAAACACATCAAAAAGCAAGATCAATAGAAGGAAGAACATGTAGTAGGAAGCAGAACATGACAGGCTGTGATTACCCTTATTAGATTCCCAGCTAACAAACATCCTGTGGCTTAGTGAGGCGCCTGCAGTTATCCCGTGTCAGATTCCTGTGAGTGCAGGTGCCTCCCAGGTGGGGAGGCTGACTTCACTGCTGCTGACAATGTGCTCAGGTACTCCAAGCACGCCCTGGCAGAGGATACACACAGAAATCAAAACAGATTCATTGCTTACAGCTGTATCAATTGATTATACTCAGCCTCTTCTGTTCTAAGCCACAGTATTACTCCTGGATGGCAGGAAAAAAGGAAACATCCTCACAAACAAATTCCTGAATGAGCTGAACAAAATGAAGGTGAGCACAGGGAAAAGAGGTGAGAAATAGGACCAGCTGATGACTTTCTTGGGTTGGATGATATACAGTTGTTGCAGTAGCATTACAAAACTGTTTTAAGATCTTACTGTTACCAAAAAAGGCCCTTCCACTTCCAAAGAGAAAATACTTGGGAATTGATAGTAAAAGGAGAACGCCAGAAACAAAGCCAGGCTTATTCTACACCAAACCCTCAAGTGAAAGCAATACTTTTGAAAGTGGTGTACTGGTTTTGGCTGGGATGGAGATTTGGGTTTTGTGGTTGGCGTTTTTCTGTCTTAGTTTGCTTGGGGCTATGTTTTGAATTTGTGCTTAAAACAACCTTGATAACACACCAATGTTTTATTGTTTACGCAATGTCAGGACCTTTCCTGCTTCTCACCCTGCCTTACCAGCCATGGAATGTGGGGGTGCAGAAGCAGCTGGTGGAAGAAGGAAGTTGGGGATGTGTGGAATGATGGCATTTGCCTTTGCAATTTTTCATTTCACAGCAGGAAAGCATGTGAAGTACAAAGACACAGATTTAAACCAATGAGGGGAAGGCAGGTGTAAGTAGGGACATTTCCCCATTAATTCTAGCAAGAATGAAAGACACCAGAGAAACAGTAAAACAAGAACACTGAAAAGAGAGTGCTTGTATGAAAGAGAGCAGGAGGGAGAGAATAATTCTGGGACATGCAATAAATAATACTTGAAACCACTTGTCAAAAAATATTTTAATTTTAACAAAAGCCCAGCATCATCAGTCTCACACATCAGAAATTACAGGGTTACATGTAATGCAGTCAGGTGTCCTCAGAGAAAGTATTGAGTCCATGACAGAGATTCAGTTGAGTTTTCACAACTGTCATACCTTATATAATTTTTTTCCAATTTCACATTAAATATCAGTTATTTAATAAGTTATGTTGTTACCTATTCAACAAAAAAGGTTTCTCTATTTTAAGGTTTTTTTTAGTCCTAAATTAGTTTTAAAATAGTAGAACAGTACCAAATAGCTTCCTTCCCCTTATGAAGAAAGAACTCTTAATAAGTTACATAAAAATACTTTCACAAATCATCCCAGTATCTGTGAAAAGGAGTGATATAACGACAACATTAAGATATAGGGATCTTACATGACAAATCCCACTGTTCTATATATCAGCCTCCTCTAAGGAGTCTAAATTCTTTACTTAGGTCAACTAGGTAATATTTGCTCACTGTAAAATCAACTTGTTTGTTCATAAATACTTTTTTAGTGCTGGTGAACTCAGCACAGAACAGATTGGAGAGGATGTTAAAAAGGTTTTTTTTTGTGGTTAGGTGTAACTTACTTTAACACAGAAATAATTAAGCACACCTTTCATTAATTTTCATTGTCTACAAATCATGAAAAATTTGTGTCAAGTTGTATTGCTTCTTTTTCATTCCTGAGTTACTAATCCAAAATTGCTGTCTAAGGCTTCCAGACCCCAAAATCTGCTCAGTTCTGCTCTTGAGGGGCACAAAAGCTGATGAATTGCCATTTGATTAGATTAACAAAGCTGAGTATTTCAGAATCTCAGTCAGAAAACATTTATCCTTCACAACATTCTCACTGAATTTACAAGACACTACTCTTCTTGAGTCAGATATTTTAGGTACTACTGATCTGCTTCTATTACAGAGTCAGGGCACATAATCAGCTGAGGAATTACCCAGAACTCATCCTGAGGTATAAGTACAGCTGGCATGAACACAACTGTATTCTACAGCACATTCAACAAAACAGAAAAATGGCTCAAAAAAGTGAGTTTATCAGCGTGCAGAGAAAATTCTTAACAGGATCTGGAAACTCAGCACATCATTTGCCACTGTAATACAGACAATGCTTTCCATTCCATCAGCTGAGCCATCCTGTAGAACTTCACCATAAAGTTCTAAACTAAACTGGTATTAAAAGTAAAATAATATTGGACAGTGCTCAGAAACATTATTTAAATAAGGCACTTTAGAACTGGACTAATCCTTTAGATTCCAGTAAACACAACACTTCTGAATGCACACTGTCAGACACTTTTCCAAATTCACATCCAGTGAATAAAATTTAGTTATTGCTTATGCACAAAGATTTTTCATTGTGACACAATTCAAGTTAGTGAGAAGTTAAATCTGCTTCATAAGGGTAGTACATGCTCATTAACAATGCAAGGTGTTTGATTTATTATATTATTAATTCAGCTCTACATTACATAGAAAAAAATAAATCTTTCATGAAACAGCCAAAGTCATTCATTTCCATATCAGCATCACCAAGGATCTTCTTCCACCTACAAGGAGTAAGAATAAGAGTGAAATGAATGCATAATTCATGTTGACTGTGCTAAAATATATTTGAAAGTTTTGAAGACTTGGTTTTATGTAGACAATAGAAGACAATTTCTTCAAAATCATAAGGACAGATTCAACAGCAATTTTCTTTTGGAAGTATCAGCAATATTGCTGTAATCCCTTTAATAAAGCTTCAGAAATGCTGAAGAGTCTCACTACTATTAATTATTAGACCAAAACATCATCAGTCTTGCAATTAATTCAAACAGAGGACAGTGACTGTGCCAGTTCTACAGGAGTCACTCCTCCCTGTTACCAACAAGAAGTTTACAGGTGTGAAATATAATGAGAGTTAGCCTTGAAAAACTTCAGTACTTACTAAGGCTTGACACTGTAGTACTCTTCTGGTGTCACAATTTTCAATCCACCAAAGTAGTCCAGGACCCAAATATTGGTGATGTTGAATTTGGCAAAGAACCAATTGTGATCCTTGGGCCAACTTTCCATTTCAGGGTGGCGAGTGAATAATGCTTTTTTGGCTATGTCTGCTTCTGAATCATTCACCTGAACAAAAACCAGGAAAATGTTACAATAAGATAGTCAGGTAAAGATGAGTTTTAGCTAAAAAACCTCTGCTGACTGCAATGTGTTTTTTTAGTCCAGCCATGTCTTGTCCCAAGGGGCTCATTTCTGTGGCTGAGGCTGCTCATCCTCAGCGTGGTGTGCAAGTGTGTGAGACAGGCAACACTTACAAAGTAGTGGATTTCAACATTAAATCAAAATGCTGCTTTTAGAGTTAGCATGAGCAAGAGAGTATTTCATCAACATAAGAATAAGTCTTTAAACAAAACACAAAACAGAGAAGTATGGATGTTAGGTGAATTATTATAATGTGATGTCTTAGGTGTAATTTCGCCTCCTCTGCACGTGCTCATTCAAACTGACAGAAACAGATACAACTGTGCTCAGAAACACACAAACACAAATGGGATGGTATAGCAGAATCTACAGAGAAGGAAAGCTGAAAAGTGTGATGGCACTTAATATACAATGTGCAGATATTTAAAGGGCGAAATCAACCATTTAGAGCTCTGGGTATAGAGTAAGAAAAACCACCCAAATAAAATCAACTCCATTATTAATGATAAACTCAGGAAAGCAACTACAAGACTGCTGAGTGCCATGTGCAAATATCAGAGCTGTGAAAACACCAAATAAGAATGAGGCTATCAAGTAAGAGAGTAGTGATGACTAGTTCTCATCCTCAATCATTATCCCAAATAATGGGATTAGGATCTTCAATGAGTAACACATGCAGTTCTCAATTCCTCCTACAAGACACCAAATACTGGTGCACAAAAGAACACTGCCCTGGCAGCAATGCCACCAGATCACACAATGCACACTTTTTGTCTATAATATCTGCAACTTTTTAGCTCAGGTTAGTATTTACTCCAACAGAGTCTCAGAAGCAGGCATGTCACACTGCTTGAACCAAAGAATTTAATTGAGCAAGAGAGATGTGAATGAAATACGAAGGTTTTTCCAAAATAATGGCCTCAGACTTCTTAGTTTCAGAACACATTAACAGGAATTTGGGGAGATTTCATGCATTATTGTCTCCCCAAATTCCTTGCTAAAAGCATGTCAACAGAGCTCCTGCAAAAGTCAAGGGTTAACTCTTTTTCCCTCACACAAACTACGAGCTGGCCTTTGGGTATCACAGCACACAACACCTCAGCATATGCTTCTGCGCAGAATTTCTCACCTTTCTCCTCTCCCTCCATTAAACAAATCTGTATTTGATGCACACAACCCTGCCCAGTGCCAGCTTTCAGCTGCTCACCTTTACAATGCTCCCAACGAAGATGATGTGAGCACAGAGGGGGTTCTGGGGATCATATTTGTGCTTCCTGCAGTAAGGAGTCTGTGCCAAAGACACAGTCAAGGAGGCATTTGAATTGACCTGAAATGTAAGAAGTAAGATAAGAGGTTTATGCTTACTTTTCTTAAGTGAAAAAAACGTCATACCCACCACATTTTGAGCTCTTGGTATTTTATTCAGCTCTTGGTACTTTATTCAGCTCAATAATACTGGCAGAAAGAGCAGAGCTGTCACCACCTTTCCCTAACTACATCTGAAAGGCTCCTTGGGCGAGCTCTGAATCTGAAATAAAGCCCAGTTCAGAGGTGTGCTGAAGCTTGTTAACATAAAATGCAAACATCACAGAACAAGACTCCTTAAAACTCTGAATTCAGCCCACCTATTTCACATGCAAATGATGATCTATTACAATTTACAGACACACAGGACAGTACAGAAGACAAGGACATACAGTGAGCTTCATCAGGTGGAAGGGCAAAGTGTTACTGAGAATGCAACCAACTCAGCTTCACAACTGTTGGTAAAATTACTTAGAACAAAAACAAACACCTCTTCATAACAGCCTCCTAGCTCTCCCAAACAGCTCTTTTGGCATTTAAAGTGAATTTTAGAAGTTAGGTTTGAAAAAAAATCGGAGTATTTAAGTGAAACACCTAACTTGAAGGATTAAAGAACCTATATCTGATTTTTTTCCTAAAAACTGATTTGGTGACCATGGCTTGAAAATCCAAACAGGGTTGCAGAATGCCAAGTACTGAGGGTCATAATGTCCCAGCAAGGGAAGCTCCCCTGCTTTGAGAAGTTTCATTAGAAGGGCTCATGTCCAAGAGAAACCCTCCACAGTCACTTGAAAACTGCGGAGAGCACAGGTGACCTCGTGAAACAGAAGCAGCCACTTGAGAGAGAGGAAGTTGCTTAACTCCCAAAAAGCTGACTCACGATTACTCGGCACCTTCTCCTTGCCTGTGACTATCACGTGTCCACAGTTTCTACCCTGAAGCAGCAAAATAAGGACCTGTTGAGGAGCCTCCTGAAGGAAACATTGATTACCAGTTTATACTAGTGGGTTTTATGTTATTCTGAAAGCGAACAGCTGTATCTGGGATGGAAAGAAAGGTATCAGGCAAAATAAATCAGACTCTCTACAGTATTCAGACATATAATTCAACTATTTTAAGGTAACAAACTAAAACCTGACAGGGAACAAACAAAAATGATAAAACAGTCTGAAAATTACCATTATTTTGTGTTTACTAATATTGTAAGTTACTAAAACAAACAAACAAACCCAATAAAGGAGGTATGACTGCTATTTCACTAGGTTTTTAGTAAACTCTTGGCCACAAAAGCTCTGAGACAAGGTCAATTACACACTCAGAGTCTCAGCATGCCAAAGCTGCCTCTCCACGTGTGCTTCCCTTTACGGTAAGCTCCAGAGATTTAATAACTATTCCTTCAGCAGGCTCTGTAAGAATTCTCTTTGCTTAGGTGCCACACTGACAAGTTCCACTCCTCTTGACTTTGCTGTATGTGAAATCTCCTCTGTTCAAATATTCCGTGGCGCCTCATTTCTTTGCTCAGTGCTTCTGGAAGCTGCAGA
>NW_005054338.1:2368679-2369018 GCF_000277835.1 Geospiza fortis | reverse complement strand
TGTGCTGCTCAAGGGCTAATAATTGTCCCCAGGGCTGACATCCACGGAATAGCCATAAACTAAAACACAGATGAGGAAGAATTTTACGCTGAGGGTGGCAGGGCTCTGGAGCAGCTGCCCATGGAGGTGGTGGAGTCTCCCGCTCTGGAGAGCCCTACCTGAACATGTTCCTGTGTCACCTGCCCGAGGTGACCCTGCCTTGGGCAGAAGGATCTCCAGAGGTCCCCCCCAGCCCCAGCAATTCCGCGGCTCTGTGAACCAGCGCTGTCACACTGCCTTGCAATCACCGCCTGCTGCTGAGCTGAGCGCCGGCCTGAGTGACCCGGCTGCTTCTCCGAG
>NW_005054338.1:2367532-2368384 GCF_000277835.1 Geospiza fortis | reverse complement strand
GGGAGGCGGGTCAAGGCGCGCAGACGAGGTAAACAACTGCGAGCGCGCGGCCCGGGAGGGGGCGGAGTCACCGGCGGCCCGGCAGCCAATGGGAGCCCTGCTCTGCGTCACCGAATTGATGGAAAAGACCCCAAAATCGCCGAGTCCGAACCGTGACGCAACGCCGCCGTGTGCCCCGGAGCACGGCACCGAGTGACACCGCCAGCCCTTCCCTGGACACCTCCGGGGCGGTGACTGTAACGCCTCCAGTGAGCAGCCCATCCCAATATTTAATCACCCGTTCTGTGAAGAAATTCCTCTGAATGTCCAACCTGAACCTCCCCGGCACAGCTCGAGGCAGAGGTCAAACCACCCCTGGGCACACCGTCCTTTCGGGTGGCTGTAGAGCAGTGAGGTCCCCCCGAGCCTCCTTCTCTCCAGACTCAACACCCCCAGCTCCCTCAGCGCCTTCTCACACCACTCGCGCTCCAGCCCCTGCCCCTGACTCGCTCCAGCTCCTCAAGGCCTTTTCCGAAGTGAGAACCCAGAACTGGACACGGCGTTCGAGGTGCGGCCGAGCACAGAGGGGCAATCCCTGCCCTGCTCCTGCTGCCCACACTATTCCTGCTCCAGGCCAGGGTGCCGCTGTTGGCCTGTTCGGACCTCACGGCGCTGGCCCCGTCCCACAGAATTCCCTCACAATCCCTTGGCCACCTGGGCACAGCTGGCTCAGTTCAATCGCTGTGACCGGCGCCCCAGGTCCTTTTCCAGCGGACTCTTCCCCGAGCCTGGAAGGCTACACGGGGTGACTGCGCACACTGGCACCCCACGAGGCCCCCGGGGAAGATAACGAAATGCAAACGGCGAGCGGAG
>NW_005054338.1:2329992-2367468 GCF_000277835.1 Geospiza fortis | reverse complement strand
TCCGACACCCCCCGGCTCGGAGCCGGCCCGTTCTGCGCGGTCAGAGTGATGTGGAACAGGCCATGGCGCCGTGCCCGGCCCCTGCTTTGTGTGCCCGGGGAAGTCTGTCACATCCTGGAAGTGTCCAAAACCCGCGTGGAGATGGCGCTTGAGGACACGCTTCAATGGTGAGCACGAGGTGCTGGGTTAACAGGTGGACTTGCCGATCCTAAAGTTCTTTCCCGACCATAATGATTCTGTCATTCTACAATCCAAGGGATGGCACCATTGGCCCCGCTGTCCCTGCCCACTGCTCAATCAGCCTCAAAGGCTGGTTCTGTGGCACCACAGGTGTTTGAGGCCCAGCCTTCCCTTGGGAAAAGCCTATCCTTTAATCAGAGCAGCAGGGACTAGCTGTTTTGGGCCACAAAGCCCACAGAATGATTTGCCACTGGGCAGAACTCAGGTGTTCCCTCTTGCACACTGCAGGGTGTATGTCAGAGCCCTTGCTTTGCAAGGCTTGGTTTTGTCAGTTGAACACCATTCCACCTTCCACTGAAGGCTTTTTCCAAGCATTACCTACCCAAATAAACACTTAGCTTATTTTATCCATCACTTTGTGCTCAGTAACCTTATAAAGATTTGTATAAAGAGATGCTTTAAACTGGGGTAATACTGAGACTTGATTCAACTTGTCCTAAAAGATGGTGAGTTTTCATATTTCCACCTGGTTCCAAGTATGTCCACGCTATGTAAACAGCAGTGTAGCACTGAGAAAGCCAAATTAACTTGCACTGTGAGCACCATCTGCCCCAGGTGCCCCACAGCACCACAGCTTATAGCAGCCCAGATGGATCATCCTGTTGGGCTGAACTCAGCAAGGAAAACACACCACCCATCCATTCCTGCCCTTTATCTGCTGTCCTGTACAGGCAGAACAAAATAATTTTTCCTCCAGTGTTCTCCTTGCCTGGATCATGGTTAGAGATCCCTGCCTCCTCTCCAAGACACATGGAGCCTCCTGCTGCTGCCTTCTCCTGGAGATGCTCAGGAGAAACTGAAATTTTCATGGGGAAAAAAAAAAAGAAAAAAAGGATGCTCTAATCCCCTGATGTGCAGCCACTAGGCCCTCTCACTTCCTCAGTTAGATCTCAGAGAAAGGAGAAGGATTCTCTCTGTTGTGCTGCAATATTGTCTAGGGGCTCTCAGCATCCTTGCATAACAGGGTCAAGAAAGTATTGGTAGGCACTACTAGTTCTCCTTTCCAAATCATGCGCCTCACTGCATTTAAAAGCCAGTGAATAGACAGTAATATCTCACCATAAATGGAGATACTTCCTCCAAGGTCGAGTTCATGGAATGATCTTAATTTCAGTGTGTTTTATATGTGATGGGCTTCAGGCTGTCCCTGGAGAAGATGTATTTTGGTCAGAAAGTGGGCAAGGTTTCCATCCTGGCTTGTGTCATGTTTTTGTCTGCCCTTTTCAGAGCTGGTTTTCCCCCAGCCAGCTCTCTCTGCAGCCAGCCTGGTTGCTGCATGGGCTGGGCACGGTTTCTCCTCAGACACAGCCTGGCTGTGCTCTGGTCCAGGCTTCCTGTCTGGGTCAGGCAGTCTGTCCGTGCACAGAAACCTTTCTGTGTCCAGATAACACTCGGGGGCCGTGCAGTCTCGCTGGGTGCAGCGCTTGATTCCCGAGCCAGGGCGGCTCTCCCATCCAAATGCCAGCCAGGGTGATTAAAGTCACTTGCCGGGGTGATTACAGTCACTTGCCGCTGCCTGTGACAGAGGACACTGAGCTGTGAGTCAGCTCTGGCAAAAGCTGAAGCGCTCAGTGCTTTGAAGTGCCAATGCTTGCTGCCACATGAGACCTGCCATGCAAATTGTTTCTAAAAATGCTGGTTAGATTCTCTTCTGAGGAGGTATCGGCCCTGCTGCTGCTACAAGTGGCACACAGCACAGACAAATAAGACATTTATTTGTTCTCACCCTCAAACTTCCTGAATTACCTTGGTTGGGAATTTAGCTTGTGACTTGTGACTCTTTCTTATTTTTTAGAAGATAGGTAAAGTTATTACAACACTGGCCTTGTGCTCAGCCAAAAGTCCTTTTCCTTTTTTGACAGCCACCACACAGGCAGTGGCAAGGCAAGCTTCCTCTGTGCACAACCTGTTAGGGACAGAAATATTGTTCCATTTTCAGTCAGAAAATCCTGTTCAGTCAGAGCTTGGGCTGCATGCTGAGGAAGCTGCTGGTGAGGGCCACTGCTTGTGGTGCTGCTTTCTGGGACACTGAGAGATGGCAGTAGGACTGGCCTGAGAACAGTGTCATCAAAACCAGCACATATACCCAGAATTGTGTCAGCAGCCATGCTCTGGCTGGTTTTGTTGGTTTATATCAAGCCTGGCGTACTAAAACTAGTAACCATAGAGGAATTGCTCCGTCTGGAAGCAAGCTGTCAGTGGCTCATGCTGGTAATATTTGTCCCACCACTATATGAGTACAATGGGATGCAGCCATGCCTCTTAACACCCCAGCTCAGTTTGTTCTCTGAAGTCAAGCAGAGGAGGAGAAAGAAGAGCTCTCCAAAAGCATTCAGGTGCTGCAGGAGATGACACCAGTTATCTGAACACCACCCACCAGCCCCTGGTGGGACCAGGGTGATCCACCTCGTTGTGATCTCATTATTACGAGGTGAAATGCTCCTTGTGCCATACAGCATTTTTAAACTTTACTCTGCTTAGGGACAGGCTTTTGCCCAGAACCTGGCAATTAGGAGGCCCTAATTAAGAAGCCTGGTCAGTCCGAACCACGATGTTAGCACTCAGGCACCAGCTGACAGTCAGGAATATGTCAAATTATTTAATTTTTCAGTCAGTCTCTACCACCTACTTTTTTACATGGCCAGCACGAAAAACACACAAACTGACATTCCAATTCAGCTTAGTGAGAGCCACTTTATAACCTTCCATTTAACTCCCTTTGGTAACGGGACTTTCCCACTGACATCAGTTCCCAGGGGTGCAGAGAGCCTGGCACACGTGTGTGTGTCCGTGTGTCTGTGCTCTCAGAAGCGCTCTGCTGCAGCTGCAGGACCCGAGCACAGAAATGTCAATGGTAGGGAGCGTTCCAGCTGAGTTCATTTCCTGCTGGTAAGTTCCCCAAGAAGAGGGCGAGGCTCAGCGTCCGTGGCGTTGCTTTGGTGCTGAGGGCCACGGGCAGGCAGCTCGGGGCACACTCAGCAAAGGGTAGGTTCAAAAAGCGAGTTTCCCATAGAAAAAACTCTGCTCACGTTCGCTTCCTGTCGGCTACCAAGTGACAGACCTGATGTGTAAAGGCAACCCAAAACAGGATGTTGGCTTTTCGAGCTGATTGATCTTTGAAATGCAAATGTTGTTTCTTTGGTGGTTACCTTATCCCCCCCCCTTTTTTTTTTTCTGTTGAGAATTGAGTTGCTTGAGTGGGAACAGAAAGGGCTGAAACCCCATTTTCAGGAGGTCAAAAGCCCAATATAGTAACAGCTGCTGGTTAGTGGTGTGAATTCCAGGAAAGGATGTGGGTAACAGCAGCCAAGGCCAGGCAGAGAGGTGGACAGAACGACCTCAGATACTGGCACTGACAGGTGAGCTGTACTAAAACCCTCAACAAATGTCTTAACAAAGCACAGAGTTGCAATCTGTCCTGCAGGAACCCACAGCTCCCTCCACCCTTCGCTCTCCCACCACCCTGACAAACATACCTTCCCAGATTTGGCAGCTAGGCAGACACACCCAAATGAGATAACTGCACGGACACAAATGCCAGAGACAAAATTTCAGATGCCCTCCAATGCACTTTTAACTAACTGGCTTTTGAGTAAAGCATAGCCATGGCTCTGCATGTCCTTTTTGTTGCTCCCTCTGAGCACCCTGCAGAGGCTCCATTCTCCATCCTTCATAATGCAAGAAGCCAGCAAATGTTGTCCACGGTGTTTCCAAGCATGGCAGAACCCCTTACACCACCTGTTTTGAAGGAATACCAGGATGAAGGAGTTCCTTGCACCTCTCCCCCACGTGCTGCCTGTAGCAGGAGTGCCAGTCATTTTTGCTGAAGCAAACTTGCTGTGTTGGCCTCACATGTCCTGAAAAGAATGAGACAGGAAGCTGCCAAATCCAGGGGGCCACAACTGCAGCATTTTCTCAGTCAAATGAAATTTCTCCCCAGAGCCTGTTTTAATGGCACTAGTGGTGACTGTATTTTTTTTTCCTGCAGAGCAGAGCAGATGTGGAACTTTTTTTTGGATACTAGAACAAGTGAGTCTCATAGACACTGCTATATCCCAGGTTTGTAAGCAGGGATATACAGAAGGATGCAAAGAGCTATACTTGAAGATACCTCCAAATACTTGCAAATGCACATCATGTGCAACACCCAGTTTCTCTGTAGAACCTCCCTTAACAGGGTTTGTTTCAAATTCTTGCAGCTAAAGTATGTGGGTTGTTTGTTCAAATTTTCTAGTGGTTTTCAGTCCAGAAACAAGAGAGAAGAGAACAAATCTACACCTCATGTCTTCCTGTCTGGAGAAAAACAGACACCATATCTCTGCGCATTCACCCCTTGCTCCTTCAGGAAGGAAGATTTAGCATGGAAAAGTATCAAAAGTAGAGACAAAATTATAAAAATGCTCTGAGTACTGCATACCATGCCCAGAGCAATGGCATTTGGGAATCCTGCAGGCAGAAAAGGTTTGCTTTGTGGCGAGATACTTGGAGGCAGAAATAAATGGAGTGAAGAATTGTGGTGGGGCAGCTGCAACAGCTTTTGCTTTACTTATATGGGTGAAGCGATACTGCCTCTCCCTAGCAGTTTCCTTTTCTGTACACCTAAGCAAATGGTTTCCTCTGCACACCCCTGAAAGCAGAAAGAAAATACTGAAACAGCCCCTAGCAGCAGGAAACAGTTATGGGAGGTGTGACTTTGACGGTGTGTTACATGGCAGATATCTAGAAAACAACACTTGCAACCCATGTCCAGTGAAATCCCTCAGCCTGAAATCCTCTTGCTGTCCCCACAGCAGGCAAAGCATGGGCAGTAGAAGAATCCTGCCCTCTCTGCCTCAACCCTATTTCTCAGTTTAGTTTCTATTCCCTGTCCTAATGCACCATTGTCAGGAGTTGAAGAAATCAATAGGATTTCCAAACAAGTGGTAGTTCCATTTCCATACTTATTTGAGATTTTATTTTCTTCTATCTACAGTTGCAGCATCTTCTGGTTGCTTACAGCAGAGGGGTTTCATCTAATCCATCTAATCCAGTGTTTCAACAACAGAAGATTAATTAGTCCTCTTGCCCAATCTCCAGATTGCAGCAACTCAGCCCATCATTCTTTTGGCTAAGGACAGAGTGACTATTGTATATTGAATCTGGGAGATAATTGGATCACAATTTAAATCTGCAAATTCCACAGGAGTCCTGCAGCATGCAGGACAGCCACAGTTAACTGCACTGGAAGAGCCACTATCGGTAACAGGGAGCTGGGGTATCATGATGCTCACATTTAAATCCATGCTGGAGCGTTTTCAGCCACAGCCAGCAGGGACTTGAGAAACACTGCAAAGGAGAAGTATGCATCCCTTCTAGAAAACATGCTTTAACTCTCTTCTGCCCCCAAGGTACCGTGCCAAAATGACGATATGACATTGTGTCACTTTGCAGCTGCACTCAGGGCGAGGAAGCCAGCAGAAGACAAAGGGAGCGTTTCCAAATTCCTCTGCACCACCCTGCTCTCGAGAGGTGGGGACTGAAATTCTTTGAGAAGGAGCATATGCAAACAGTTGCTAACAGAGATGTCCGGTTTACAACACTGCGATCAGCGTGGAAAGGGAAACTGCAGCAAAAACATCCCCGGAGCCTTGTTTTTCCCCATCTGAATTTCTCTACCACCACGGAAGCTTCTCATTGCACAAGTCTGTCCATCCCTGCCAAGGGAGAGAACAACCCGCACCTTCCGACCTGGTGGTGTGAGACGCAAATTCAAGGCGGAAAGAGCTGGTCCTGCTTTACAGCTGGACAGTGCCAGCCTTGCATGGGCACCCTCTGCTAGTGCCCACAATTAAGCCCTGTCCTCTCCCTGCGGGATCACCCGGCAGATACTTGTCCTTCCTGGGAGTCCCAGCCGTGCACCAGGACAACGCCTTAAATTCTGCCCAAGCCCAATAATCACCCTCGCTCTCCTCCTATTCTGCCCTTCTAATGACAGTTCATTGCCGAGTGAAATTACCGAAAAAGAAGGAAGAGAAAGGAAAGCTGCAGTTAAAAGGAAAGGGATTCTCTCCTCACAAACAAGCAGGCGAGAGACCCTGGGAGAGGGAAGTGTGGACAGCGGAGAGATCGAAGCAGTGATAGCAGGGCAGGAACTGCAACCATTGGAGAGAAATAGAGACTAAACGGAGGGGTGGGAGGGGAATAAAGATAAGGTGATAGAAAATAGGAAGGAGGAGACAAAAAAAGGGAGAGAGGAAATGCACATGCGGTGTCCCCCAGTTTGGGCGCGGAGGCAGAGCTTGTTGCTTGTTGTCTCACGAGCCCGGCGCTCCAGGAAGGACAGTGTCTGTTTAGATTTGTGTCTAAATTTAAACCCTGATTGCCTTGCCTCCCCCTCCTCTCCCCTCCCTCCCTTCCTCTCACCCACCCGCCCTTCTTCCTTGTTCGCAGTGCAGGGCCACTGGCCGGGCTCTGTCTGTCCGCTCGGGCTGAGCAGCAGCTGGGATCTGCCAGCCCTCCGCGGCTCTGCTCTGCCTCTCCTGAACTTTTCCCACAGATAACAGGGAAAGGGGTGGGCAAGAAAGATTGCCCCGAGGACACCTCTCTTCTTGCAGGACATGGAGGTAAAGAAAACTTTATTTCCACTAGCTTGTGACTGGCTTCGCGTTCTGTTTTAGCTCCACCTTGCAAAGCATTTCTCCCTGAAGGCAGCTTCAAAATATCTTTTTGCTGGGGTTCAGATAAAGGTCTCTTTCCTCCCGCCCCCACTCCTATCGTGCACCTCAGACTCTTTTGCAGTTTTAGTCCAGATTTGGAAAGCGGGGGGATGGTTTGGGAAGAAATTACCTCTGTGACAGGGGAACGAAGAAGAATTTAATTTACTTACTGGTCTCCGAGGTGTGATTAGAGTGTTAGATTTTAAAAGGTATCATTTTGAAAGGAGGTTTTAAGGAATCATTAAGAATGGGGGCATAAGAGAACAAACCTTCCAAGCTCCTTGGGGCTGGTTTCTTCCCAACCCATGCAGCAGCACTTGTGATTCACACCCTCAGCTGTGTGTGGCTCCTGTCCCAGGTGGATTGGGAGGTCTCATTTTCCTTATCAATAGAACATTTTGGGTCTGGGAAGGGGACCCGAGAGCCTGTGCTTGAGCGAGGTAGATGAGTAGCACACCCCCAGAGGGTTTTCTGTCCCTTTTTCTCTGTGCACCCTGTGCTCCAGGAGAGTTGGATCTCATGTCTCAGGGTGGGCACGGGGCTGGTGGACAGGACTCTGGCTTCCCTGGGGTTTATGTTCAAACCTTCTCCTGTGTAACACCCTCCTGGGCAGGGCAGTTCACCTCCCTCTGCCTCCCCTCCCATTCATTTAAAATGGGAATGGTGGTGTTTGCTTTGGTCGTGTCAGGCTGGATTTGTGAGCTTTTCAGTTTTTTAAAGTGGCAAGGGAAAAGGAATATTTATTTTTAGGAGGGGCACAGGAAATAGAAAGGTGATTACAACATTGGCAAAACCTCAAATTATGAAAGAGGACATTTGGTATTTCTCTCTGCTAAACAGAGACCTTACTAAACACTTTATATTATCTTCCCAGATAAGCCTTTTTCTGCGTGGATGCAGCCCCAGTAGCAGGGGACGCTCAGCAGAGCCAGGGAACAGTGTGCTTCAAGCACCACTTCAGTTTTCCTTTGAAGAATTCCAGTGCATAACTCAGCTGGGCAATTGTGATAACACCCAGGTGTTAACATCACCATCCTGGTTATCTGTGCTGACCTGCCCCACAGGCAAGGGTTAAAGATTTGGCCTGTTCAGGTGTGTTTGTTACAAAAAATGTCCTCAACCGAATTATCTAAATAGATTTTGGGGTGGAGAAGGATGAAGCAGTGGTGGAACCAGCTCAGCACAGGCTACTTACGTGACATGACAAATGTTTGTCTTTACAAGGGTTTTCAGGTTTGACAGAGCCTCGGTCACTCACTCTTAACACTCGTTTTATTCTTTTTCACTGTAGTATCCTTTAATGTTTCAGAGGGGGAATTGAGCTCCTAATTTGTTATAATTTAGGGCTGAAACAGGTATTTTGGCATGTTGAGGACACTCTCTCTCACCCTCCCTCCTCTCCACACACAAAGGATTGCGCCCCTCGAGTATTTTCCGTTGTCTCTGTGGAGTAGAAAGGAGCACACCTGCCATTTCCTTTTTGGAGATACATGTGACACATGTGGAAGGTCAGGTGGCCAGGAAGCTTCTCTGAAGTATCTGATCTAAGAGCTCCCTGCTCTTGATCCTGTCTCTTTACCTCTATTTCCCACCTTTTCCTTGTGCTACCTGGTTTTTTTGGTCATCTGTAGATTGCTGAATTCATTCTTATTTTTAAAACATCTCAATGACCAAGATATTTTATAAGTAGTGTGCTTGGTCCTGCCCCAGGCCTCCAAAAATGTGTTTAATGTCCCAAAGTTAAGAAGATATTAGACTAAAATAGAGCCAAGAGCAAGAGCTTGATTTCTCACCAGCTGATTCTCTTCTCTGTTTCTTCCTGAGGGCTTTTCACAGGCAGGACACAAAGGCTCACCACAGACTTTTTTCTTTAAATCCAGGTTTAATGATCCTGTGCAGCAGGAACGAGAGGGGTCCTGTCATTTCCCTGTTTGCTTCATCAGTGGCAGGCAGAGCTGCTCCCTGCTTTCCTGCTGGCATAACTGGCTAGCTCTTTGCTCTAATGGGACACATGAGGATTACTAGCATTAGGAGGAAAAGGGCAGAGGGCTGACCTAGCCAGCTGATTTCCATCATGTCCCTGGCAGGAAGACACTAGTTTTGAAAAACCCACAGAAGCAAGATAGTTGGGATCTCTTCCTTAAAGGGGTTAGTTTCAGTTGCTGCTACTTAGGGACTAGTACCTATGGTCTTAGCTATCCTGCTTTCAGGAATGTGCCACACTGAAAGCAGCGACTGAAACTATTTAAGATCCTAAAGAGGGAGAAAAAGGCAGCAAAACCCTGCCCTTGCAGTTCATGTAATTTTTGTGATCTTCAATGTTTTGTTTTGTTGTTTGGGTTTTTTTTTTTGGCCCATCTTCTTGATGCAAAATAGATTTGACAATCAGTTTTCTTTCCAGTGTTATGGCAGATGAAAAGAAATCATGAAGTTTATACCACAGATTGTTAACATAAGGTCATATCAAAAATGTGTAAAACTGCAGTGGGGAAAGCTAAGCCACTTGTAAAGAAAAGCAGCCATGAAACATTCTTTGCACTTATGGTACAGAAAGTATTAGAAATTTTTTTGTTGGTTTGTTAGTTTACATCCTCAGATTTGGCCCAGGCTGTGTAATTCTCATGGCTTGTGGGTTCCCAAACCTCGCTGCAGATGTTGTGAGTTAAGGCTTCCCCTGAAAGTGCTTGTGGCTTTCTGCAGTCCATATTCCACAGCAGTCATGGCATTCCTCTTCCCAGCCTCTCTGTAGGGGCTTGGGAGCATGGAGACACTTGAACTTCACTTGCACAGCAAAGGGAAACAATCCCAGACTGAATTTCACTTGAGTGGCTCCCTACAGTGTAATGGGTTCCCTAAGCTGCAGGGGTGCAGCAGCCAGGTGTATTTTGGGAAGGCTCCCCCTTTCTTTGTGCCTGCCAACAGATGTCATTTAATTCTGTGACATCTCCATTGTCTCTTTTCTGCACCTACTCCTGCTAGATCTCCATTTTTCCTGTTGGTGCACTGACTCAGCAGAGGGAAAGCTTTCCCAGGGCTGAGGGCAGTTCTCTGCTCACTTCACCCTTCCTGGCAACCTCCTGGGCAGCACTCACCCTGTCCTTAGGAAAACTGCGCTGAGGAGATGTCACCCAAGGGGACTGAATTGGAGGGGACGCAGGAATGGGTACTGTGCAGATGAGGGGGGCTGAAATCTGTGACCATCCTGGTCCCCAGAGCAGCAGGACAGGAGGTGAGCTGGGCTCAGAGAGGTCTCTGCCCACCCTGGCAGCTGTGGAGCTGAGATTATGAGCAGGCATTACGCCATGGTTAGCTCTGCCAGGAAGCAATATCCCTTTCTCAGGAAGCTCTGATGATTGCCTTTCATTCTAAAAGTTAAAGTGTTCTTTTTCCCCTCTTCTTTTTTTTTCTTTTTGCTTAACAGAATGGTTCAACCTCAAATACAGGTTGTTTTCAGTGTTTCCTCTCAAACCCATCAAAATGACACATTTGTGCAGTGTGTCTGTGAAAATAAAGGGAAGAGTATTTAAATATACTGGGAGAGGTACTATATGACCCCATTTTACCCCTCAGGTCTGGGCAGACTTGGGAACTGCTTGACAGTAAATGTCTGCAGCAGAGTCCTGGAAAGGATCTGTTTTGCCAGACTTCCACATCCCTGTGACTGGAGGCCTCCCTCTCAAAGGACAGCAAACAGCAAAACCAAACCCCATGGGCTGTGCTGCAGCCCTTTGTTCCCCCTAGCAGAGACCCCAGAATAAATGGAATTAAGGCTTTTCCTGTGTCACCAGAGAGAGAGAATTCTTCTGAACCTCTCCTCACTCCCCAGTTTGGTTGTCTGAGTTTCCCAAGCCATGGTGACAGCATTTTGGAAACGCCTTCTGTCCTGTGCTCCACAGCCTAATTGGCAGGATGCTTTGCAGTAGGGCAGCATATCATGCATACCTTCCCATACATTCCCAGGAGCTGCTTATCTGAAGAACAGGGCAAAACATCAGCACTGCTTTATCAATAGATGCTGCTTGCAAACTTGCTGGCTTTTATCATGGAAATGAACCAGCCCATACAAACTGGGGTTGGTTTTCCATTCTGTTTCCACTTTGGTCTGTTGACTGAGGTGTTTTAGAGAGGTGGAGGCTCCTTGTCCTAAAACAGCAGCTCTACAGCCTGGAGTTGGGATTTGAGCTGGCAGCTGAACCCAGCAGCAAGGAAAGCTCTTTGGAGGACCTTGTTTGGTGCTTTGCAGACAGGGACAAACTGCCTTTAGCAGTTTGTAGGGCACAAGGCCCTGAATGTGGTCTAGGGACATCAGAGCTGTTGTGTAAGGAGAAGTTGTTATTACACACTCACTGCAGAGTTGCTTCACACCTCGTTGTGACAGAGGCATGGGGCGCTGCATTCCTACAGTCTCACCTAAGCATGGATTTAAGTCACACTTCATGCAGGTCACAATGTATCCAGCTATCTAGTCTCATGCCAGACATGCCTTTACATCAAATCTGAGTTGTATCTTTATATCTTACCACCAGAATCTGGGTCCTGGTAATGTACTGTAAGGAAAAGCCTTATCTGCCCTATTTGCGCCACTTTTCAGAAAGACAGGAAAAGAGGCTGCACCAAATTCTTGTCAGACTGAAGCACTTCACTTGCTGAAGGTGTTTCTGGAAGTCTTCTGCAAGCAAAGACCCACACCTCCCTTGCCAGATTTACAGCATATGTACATGCATGGCTTTTTCTTCATTATTCATCACCAGATTTTAAAAGAGCTCAAACCCTATATTTAGTAGTTTGCCCTAAGTTCCCACACCTATAGAACAGGTAGAAAACTTGTAAGCTGGCTTTTTTGCATATGCAAATACACCTCTTTATCCTTTCTAACAAGATGCACACAGGACTTTGGTCAGTGTGGATGACTGGTGGCTAATCTGCAAAAGATATTGGTTTACCACTGCCAGCTTCAACAAAGCTCCTGTTCATCCCAGGCTTCTCAAATGCACAGAGAATTAATGTGTGTGGTTTGGAAAGCCTGGATATCTAAAGGGTCCAGACCAGTGACTTCTTGTGCACAGAAAGGCACAAAAATGCAAAGGAGAGGGAATTCTGCCTCAGAAGATTGGAGTTTAACAAATCACTGTGGCTTTGCAGGGAGTCTGAGGACAGTACTGTAAAACTGTTAGCACAGAGGAAACAGAGTTTGTTAGTGCATGAGAAAAAGCAGTATGCCTGGAAATAATGGGATCCAATTAAAGGAAAGATTTATATCTCACCAAATAGCAGGAAAGATTTCTAACAGTGAGGTCTGGCATGGTTTGGAGTAGCGTAGTGGAAACCAAATGTAGTAGAAAATCTTTTTCCCATGAATGATTCAAAAATAGACTGGACTGAGTGGTAGAAAGATAAGAAGCAATCTTCAGTTGTATTCAGGTTAGTGGTACTGATAGGGCCACCAGAGGGGCAGCACCGTGCTGCTTCTGCAGTTCTTCCACTTGTGGGCTGCTGGGAGAAACCAGTGGCTATTGAGCATCAAGCCCAAAAAGTGTTTATGATTCCTCCCTGCTGCAGTGCATTGTTCAAGCCCAGCAAACTTCTGCCTGTGGGAAGCTCAGGTCAAAATAAATTGGCATCACATCTGCAAGAGTCTGGGAATGGTAATTTTATTGCCTGTATAAAACACAAAACCAATTTTATTTTTATTCTTTCTTCCTGTTTTTAGAATGGGGTTCTTTAGCCTTTAAAACTGCGCACTACAACAGCAGTCATGGCTTACTCAAGTCAATCATCTTGAAATACCTTTCTGCTGAAAGTGCCATGTTCCTCCTGATGTAAGTTCAGATGAAACATGCCCTGTTTTCATAGACACACACTTGAGCTGGTGTGCCAGGCTTCCCAGGAATTTCACCCCTTGGGCCTTGCAGCGAGGGCATGCTTAACTCGTGAAATGTGCGCAGTCTGATTTGGTTTCCCATTTAGTCTTTATAAGGTGCATGGAGTTGTCGACACTGTCCCTGTGTGAGAACCCAGGGTTTGCATTCCCAGTCTGAAGGTGTTCATTCCCAGTTAGTGGCAGAAGGGCTCCCTGGGTCCCCACAAACATGGTCCTCCAGACAGCAGGGGCCTGTGAAGAGCACAGAGTGGAAGAAAAGGGATGGATTCCTGAACACACTGGTTACTCCTACAAAAGAGAAACAATCCTAGCATTTGCTTCTCCCAGCTCAATGCAAAGTTGCCTTTTCCACTCACATCAGGACTTCATTCTCATGTTATACATCATCCTGTCATAGCCAACTAAGGTACTGAAAAATCACTGGATTGTTCCAGTGATTCCAGAGATCAAAAGCTGAATTTAATTTTTCTTCTCAACACCTGTGAATTCAGGGCCTTGCTGGCCAGAGCTTCCTAGTGCTGATTCAGTCACTGAGCAAGTGTTGTGCAGGCACTGGGCCCACACTTCCTGGACATCTGGTTCCGGTGGCCCAGCTTGAACCTGGGGAAACTGTGCCTGAGGTGGAAGGAACTTTAATTTCTCTTCTTGCCAGAGAGAAATAACATGTAAACAGGGTCCAATCAGCCAGCAGGTAAAAGAAATGGAGTGCTGAAGAAGGGGTAGAGTGTTTCAAAGCTCTTATGAACACTGAGTTTCTCTGTTAAAGCATTTTGGGAGAATTTTATGAGCAGTTTTACTCAGAAACAGAGATCATTATCTTCTTCACATCACCAAAAAAATAATCTATGTCGAAGGCCAAGCTGCAGCTCAGGAGTTGCTTGTGTGCATTTTCCGTAGGGTGTATAGATGAGTAGTTTACCTGTGGAAAAGACTAAATTTCCAGTGCGTCATTATGGCCGATCCAGACTGGGCTGAAAACTCAGGCACTTTCAAGCATAACAGCAAATTACAGCTGCCTGGGTACATTTCCCCAGTGTTTGGCCCAGTTTTCAGGAGTCTTGCAGGCTGGAGACTCTGGATGAAGCCAAAGGGTGGGAAAGCAGCTTTGCAGACCCAGGTCCTGAGTGCCACTGGGGCCACTGAGCCCTCCAGGGTCCAGCTAACAAGGCATCTCTGTGGGTCCAGCTCAGCATTCACACCTCAAGCTGGCTGCCAGCAGCGTGCTTGCTATCACTTTCCTCTGCTCCATATCTGTGTACCTTTTTAGACTAAATTCCTGGCTTAGATAAATATGAACCTCCTTCTCTGTCCCGCCTGTATCCAGTGTAGACCTAATTTAATAGCAATGTGTTACAAAGATAGCACAGCCCTAACTGATGAGTCTGGAAGCCTCTGTAGTTGGAAGCTCTGTGTAGGCTCATTTACCCTTCTGATTTTCTGTTCCCAGCCTGATAAATTGAGAGGAGTTTGAATCCCTGTGCTGCTCTAACTAGGCTGTCTCTGAGTTTAAATGGGAGGTACCACAGTCTACTTACAGCATTTATCAGAAGTATTTTGAACTGTCCCTGCATCTTGCATTCTCTGTGCACTTTCTTTGACAGTTCAGTGACTTCAGTTTCTAATTTAACCTTCTGAATAGCTTCAGATTAGATAATTTATGCCTTTTGTATGTGCATTTGCCTAAAGTTCATCCTCTTTAACCACTCATTAGGCCAAGAGCAGTCCCTTCCTCATCTCACCTGAAGCATCTTGAGTCTGAGCCTCCTCATGTTGAAATTCATCATTTTTTTTCAGGCTCTGCTAAAAGCAGGGCTTTTTTTCCTGACCCCCTGAGAGGCAACCAAGGGAGAAGATCCATTGGGTTGAGACCTTTTCTGCTGCAGGGGCTGTTCCATTGGCTCAGCCCATTTCTTACAGAGCAGCTGCCCAAGGGTCTCCCAAGCATGTGCAGGTGAGAGCAGGGTGTAGCCTCCCATCGTGTCTGAAGCTACAGCAAGTCACTTAAGGGAGCACCATGGCTGAGATGGCATAAAATAATGATTTATTTCAAGGCACAATATGATAAACATGGTTTATGCCTTTCTTTCCCCACTGAAGTAATACACATGCAAGTCCAGCCTTCCTGGCCATCTCTCCACTCTGGAATTCTTAGTCTAGAATTCCTTGCTCACGTGAGAGCAGAGCACTTGCCCTACAGACTGCCCTATTTCCTGTCTCCTGTGGACAGCCTGGGAGGTTTTGCTGGTTGTTCCTCCATTAGCTCACCCCTTACTCTCCTAGAGCAGCAAGAGCTCCCCAGAAGAAGGCCTGGAAGTACACACAGAGAGGCACCAATTAATTTGGGGGAGCTTGACAAGCTGTGTACAGTTCCCAGACCATTAAGAAAAACAGATGTCTGGAAGGGAAGCTGAGAAGGATCCTGAGGGAAGCCCTGGCCAGGAGCAGAGCTCTGTACAAGCAGCTGGTGGAGGCAGCTCAGCAGGAAAGCAGCTACATCTCACAGTGGCCACCACTGCTCTTCATCAGAGCTGCTAGCACACCCCTCCACCCCTGGAGCCTTTGGAAGCAGCCTTTGGGAGTCTCCAGGACGCATCCCAGAGGCTGCCTGGACAAGCTGCTGAAGACACAGGGGAAGCAATGCTCTCCAGGCCAGGCAGACCAACATCTTGCTAACAGCTGTTGTCAGCTGTAAATCAGGACATCAGCATCACCCTGCCAGGGTACAGATCAGCCCTTGGCTCCAGCGGAGCAATTCCACATTGGGAGTGTCTGTGGATTCTTAAAACAACACAACCTCATCAACTTATTTATTCAATGGATGATTTCTGAGAAATAACCCATTCCCCCCCTTCAAGCATATTATCTGCGGTTTAGATATCTTCTATAGCTCATGTTTGTTGTATCACCAAGCTTTCAGGCAGTATTTATTGCTACAGGGCTCCCATCAGATGGAGAGAAGGAGTTCATGACAGGACTTTATATCCATATCCCGCCTGACATACCAGAAAACCCAGATGTCTTCCTGAACTAAGCTGAAAACTGTGGAGGTGTTCACCTAATTTAATTTTGGAGAAATTAAAAGTAGTGCTGCTTGAAGGAGAGTGGGGATCTTCCATTACTTAAGGAAGTGGTGCATTAGCTCTCAGATGACACTGAAATCCTGCTGCCAAGTTAATCACAGAATCATCTAGATTGGAAAAGACCTGTAAGATCATCAAGTCCAACCATTAACCGAGCCCTGTAAATCTCACCACTAAAACAAACCCCTGAGTGCTACATATACATGTCCTTAGGGATAGTGGCTCCATCACTTCCCTGGGAACCTGTTCCAGTGCTTGAACAACCCTTGCAGTGAAGAAATTTTTCCTAACATCCTATCTAAACCTCTCCTGGGGGGCGACTTGAGGCCATTTCCTCTTGTTAAATTCCCACTGGCCTCCTTCATTGTGGCCTTCTTTAAACGAGGAGCTGAGGGCTGTATTTGACAGGCCATTCCAGAGCACGGGACTTTATTTTCAGCATCCCAATCTGAATTTTCATAACCTCAAATAATAGCAATGCTCAGTGTATCTGCTGCAAGCTTCTGGCTTACTGATTGCACTCCCATTTAAGCAGCACAAGCTATTTTCCCCAAGAGACTTAGAGATATGGTAAACTTGATGGACAGTTGCTTCAAATGTGTCCCTGGTGTTCACTTGGAGCAAGGGAAGAGCTCTGCAGCATCAACACCATTCTTTTAAGGCCACATGAGAAAAAAAAAACCACCTTTTTTTAGAAACTGTTTGTTCCAGATTAATACAACCAGTGTTTTTAAAACAAGTGTATTAACTTGAAGGAAATAGCAAGACACTGAGTTTCCAGGACTTCATAAAGGGAAGAGGTGTATTAATTTAGTCTCCTAGTGTAGTCAGGCTTAGTAGTTGTAGAGATCTGTGTTCAGCTATTTGTTTTTTGTGTCTCAGTGCTTAAGGTTGCTGATGGCTGAGCTGCAGTTTGCAGTGGTAGAGCTGTAGTCAGCTGGTTTGCAATACACTTCCACCTACAGAGGCCATATGGTAAACTACCAGCTTTTCAATAGTTCTGTACTTCTTTTTTATTTCTTGAAGCTGTATCATCTCAAATACCTCAGCCTCTGAACAGAGACAACAATGCACCCCAAAGAGTCAAAGAGAGAACCCTGTGTGATGTGCCTGGGCTCAAAACCCAGTATGGGTGCATTTCTGAAGCTGTGCTGCTTCAGGTGGCAGGAGAACCCCCCTTGCATGGAGCCTGTCCAGGGAAAGGCTGCCATGCAGCCTGTGTGGGCACAGCCTCCCTGCTTTTCCCTCTTTTTCCACTTGTGTGGCTGGGTATGACCACATAAAGCCACATATCAGCTTTATCCATGATCCTTTTCCTGCTGCCTGGAATGATTTCCATGTTGGCTGCTCGGCCTGACTGTGAGCAGCTGTGCTGGGCTTGTTGTGAGGCAATTGCAGACGCAGGGCCCTGCGACAGGAAAGGCGGAGGCTGTTTCTCCTTGAATTCATTGGGCTCCTTAGTGAAGCTTCTGTGTTTTCCCTGCTCTCTTGGACTCCCTGGCCACCTTGTCTGTAGGCAGCTGGCCTGGCTGGCAATGCAGATTTTTGCCTCTGTGCTTAGCCCTCCTGTTTATTCCTTGTCACTGTCTGCAGGCAGATGTTGTTATGTATCTCATAAACCAAATAATCCTGATGATCATGATCTCTTTTTCCTGTGTGTCCCACAGCCTCTCCCCCTCAGGTCTCACTGGTACTTAACAGCCTTTTATTTCACCTTCCTGCCTCCCATCCCAACCTTCTGGTTTCTCCCTGCAATAGGAGTCACCTTGTCCTTTCTTGAGTACCTTTTGTGTCTTTCCTCTTGAGCATTCTGTCTTCTGGGACCAAATCTCATTTCAGCTGTTGCACTAAAATGCTTTCCTGGATTTTTGAGTAGCTGAGGGGAATTATCGTGTCGTAGATCAACTACAGGACTAATGCAGAATGGAAAGGCTGCAATTCATATCTTGCAGTCACTCCCTGACCCTGTAGGTTCCTCCAGTTCACTGAGCATCTGCCTGCTCTCTATTAAAACTTAACCAGTGCCTAATGGGATGCTGCTTCTGCACAAGCCTGGATTTGCCCTGCTTGACCTGTCCTTGGGTCCCTATTGCATTCCCCCTGTCCCACAGCCTCATCTCTTCCCAGCACTCCGTTTCTCATTAGAATACTCTGAGCATGGCACACAGGATCACGCATCTCACAAAAAGCACTTTTTGCACAAAAGGAAACAGTGACACCCATGTTTTGCTGGAGGTTTCTGTGGTCACCTCAGTCACGGATTCCCAAAGGAACGCACACAAAATAATTTATTTAAATGATTGATTTTAGCTGGTTTGCCATCCCCTGCACAGAGAGTCGTGGCTGAACAGCCAGATGCCTTTTCCTGCTCAGGGCACAGCAGATCCAAGAGCTGCCTGTGTCTCTGCAGGGTACGGGCTGAGGTTTCACAAATGCTGCCCCTGCACAGGCACCCTGCCCGCTAGGGACCAGGTGCTGCAGTTCACTGCCTCTTTTGGTAATGGTGGTGCTGGATCAAACCACTCTTGGCAGCCTTTGCCAGAAGCAATAAGACACTTGCTCAGGAAGCCTGGGCTCTGTGCTGTTCTCTGAGAGTGTGGGCTTCAAACCCCTTTTTAATCCAGGGTTTAGGGCAAGCACTTGCCAGCCTGCTTGTTAAAGCTGTTCCAACATGTAGCAAGGAATTCAAGGTTTGCTGGGGCAGAGGAGACCTCACACACCTGCCTGGTCACCTGAGTGCTCTCCTGACAGGTGAAAGCCTGGCTTGCCTCAGGACCAGTTCTGGGGCTATGCAGCAGTAGCTCTACAGGCATTAAAGGGCACAAGCCCATACATTGCCCTCTCAGCACATACTCCTGACAGTGATTTGAGGTAATGCTGCTGAGGTTAATCAGCCCATGCAGTGTTGGGAACGTGCAGGCACCAGGCAATTGCCAAATATTCTCATTGCCAAAAGGGAGACTCAAGATCTCACTCGTGCCTTTCACAGTGACTCTTGTTGCCTTTGCTAATCTCTCCAGACAGAGCTTGGCAAGCACAGGCCAGGCACTCCTGAGAGCTACATACCATGGCACAAAGGAAAGAACAACTCGCTTAAAATAATGATTATCTCATTTTATTTTCATTGTAGACCCTCTCTGAAACAGAAGGTAGATAGTTTATTCACCTCATCGAGTTTCCCGATGTCTGCAGATGTTTCCTATAATTCTGTTGTGAGGGACACAGCTCCTCTCCTGTGTGTCTGGCACTGGCTGCTCTCCTCTGCCTGTCTCCTCCTGCCTGGCACTGCCTGGCTGTGCTGACACCACAGCATCTCACCCCAGCCACCACCCAGTGGTCCCCATGGCCCAGCACACCTGGGCTATTGGTACCTCCTAGGGACAAGCAGACCTGGGTACATCAAACCACTAAAGGATGGAAAGCTGTCAGGAGTTTCCCCTCCACTTTTAGTAGGCAAGGCTGGAAGTACACAAACCATTTATTTACAGTGTAGTGGATGAGTTCAACACAGTGCTTCTTCCTTTGAGAAACATTTGTCCCTTTACTAGTTTTGGGCTACTCACCAGCCTCTACCCAATTCCTAAATCTTGCTTTGGTTAGCCTTTAAATTTGGTAAATCCAACCCTCTGTAGTTTTCAAGTGAGGCATTTGAGAGATTTTCTTGTAGTCTTCTGGATGAAAGCTGCTGAGCTGGAATATCCTCACGTTACCCTTTGGGCAGTGCTTGACCCCGAGTGCCAAGATGGCAGCACTTCACAAGGGAACTCTCAGAATGAGAAAATCAAGACCAGATCACTGCAAGTCTTGAGAAGAATGTTGCCCTAAAGCAAACTCTTTCCAAACTCAGGGAAGTGTTACATATTTTTACATATTTTATGTAAAGTGGAATTTTTCTGCCCTTTCTCTTAAAAACAAACAATCCCTTGTAGTCCACATTCCTCATACTGCTCTGCCCTGGGTTATAGTCATAGCTCCTTCCTCATTATCACCCTCCTAATAGCTGTGCAATGGCCTTGCAGTTGAGGCCAGGAACACACTCATCCTATATTCACTTATCTGTGGTGGGATAAACATTGACCTGGGTGCCACTCTGAGAAGGAATGTCATACTTTTGTGTTGTTCTTGTGGCTAACTTATTCAATAGATTCTAAGAGAAAGGCCAGCAGTGATTTACCCTCAGGCAAGAAGCTTGCTCTCCACTGAAAATACTTCAAAAAGAAAGAGTTCAAGAGAAGACCTGATGTGTTTTGCTGCCATTTGGATTTCAGGAGTTTTAGTTGAATCTTTGTTAGGGCTGCTGTGAGAGGTCCTGTTTTCAGAGGGAACTGAGAAGAGCTGCTAGGGATCTCTGCATTCTAACAACACTGACTGCCTTGAAGGCAGCACGTGTAAGCAGGACTCCTTACCTCCTCCTGACTGCCTCCAAGGCTTCCATGTCCAATATTTCTTTACTTTGTTGACATTTCTCAATTAATGAGCAGTCCTTTGTCTCAGGAAACCACAATCTCCAGCTATGCAGAGGTATGTACAGAAGAGATGTGTGGCTGGGTCAGGGTAGTCTAAAACCCATCTTTGGGGCCAGGAGGTCAGACTGGTCCCAAACCTAATCTGAGGTCCTGTTGTCTTTGCAAAGTATTCAGAAATCTGGAACCCAAACTCCAGCATTCACAATATAATTCACAGATGGCTTTCCCCAAAGCTGCAAGAATGAATCTGTTGCGTGTGACATCAACCAGATGTGGAGACTCCTCTGCTGAGGCTTCACAATGTAGATGAAGCTTTATCTTGGACGTGCAGTGGTCCTGCACAGTTGTGTACACTCTCATATGAAACATTAACTCCTTTTGTTGCAAGTCAAACTAGAAACCTGTTTGTACAACCTTCAAAATACCAGTCCTGGCAAACAGCAGCCAAGGATTCTGCAGAGCGTGCTAGGGTCATCATTATACTCCTCAAAAAACCCTTACCCTCTTTCATAACCAGATTTTATGGCCTGGTATCAGCTCCTGAATGCTTCTTGTATCTTTGAAGTAGAAATCTTACTTTCTTTGCTCAGCCTTCTATGATGTTTCACTCCTGCATTTTAGCAGTGAGGGGCCCATGGCACACTGAGACCAGTTATTGCTTTTTGCTCAGCCATCTGATGGCAGCTTGGGGAAAAAGGATGAGGACTCTGCATGCTGCCATTCATAAAGCTCACAAAATTCTCATTGGGATTGTGAAATGGAGGTATTTAGCATCTGGTAAAGGCTGATCAAAGAAAATATTGCAGAAAGATAGAAGTAGAAAAGTATTATTTTTTTGGTAGTGTTTAGGATACATTTGAAAGACCTGCAAGATATTCTTGTCCTCTCCTGGAAAGTAACTGTGGTAATGCTCTAAATGCTCACAAAGTTCTCAGGGCTAGCCTAGCCCCGCCAGAGGAAGGTGCAGAGGTGGCTCACAGGGTAGCTTTTGCTGTGGTGGAGCACAGCACGGCAAATATCACCCCTGCTGTACAGTAAATGGTAGGAAAGGCAGGTGGGAGCCTTGGCCGTGCTTCCCAAGGTGCTACAGGCTACACTGACACAGTGATGGACAGGGCTGGCTAGGAGGTGTCACAGAGCCACAGCTGCAGCCACTTCCAGCTGGGGCTTCTGCCAATAATTAAAATTTACTACAATGAGACAAGGAGCAGCTTCCTTGCCAGATAAGACGCCAAGTGAGTAAATAAATCACAGAAATCCCTCCTGAAACAGAGAGCTGGAAGGTCTCCAGTGAGAATGATTTGTGACGAACAATAAAGAGAGAGATGCAAAGAAGGATGCTTTGCTGGGCTGAAGAGGGGTCAGAGTAGCAAGAAGAGTTTTGTTTATTCAGGGCTTACATCTTAGGATGTGTTGCTTCTTGAGCCAGGGGCCCAGCGTGGTGCTGAGCTGCAGTCGGAACAAGCATCATGAGATTTCCTTCTAGGGATGTGGAACATGGGCCAAGGCCAGGGTGAGCCCACCTACTTCCTGGGCAATCTGTGTTCAGCCTGTGTTTGTGCTTTTGTGGGTCACAGAGAACAGGCAGGCTCAGCTCGTGGGTAGCAGCACCTCCTGCTTTGTGCTGCCTGATTCCTCATGCTGTGATTCAGGTGCTTTCCCACCCTCTCGTCTTTCAGCTTGCTCTTTTGGGGGACTTTGTGTTTTGAACATACCCTGCTTACTTGCCCCTCCCTTCCGAGTCCAAACAATGTTCCCCTTTCAGTATGATCCTGATGCCACTGATGTACTCACATGGATACAGATAAACAAATGAGTTCAGGTTGTGTTGGCAAGAGGGTGCAAGCTGGGATTCCTCTAAATGTCAGAGGCAGAGAAATGACTTTTAATGAAACTACAAATTAGAGAGGTTTTTCCATTCAGTAGCATGGGTCCAGTCCTAATTAAAAACTACTCTTGAGCTCTTTTAGTTGATTTAAAGAGGAGTTCCTTATGAGCTGCCCATCTAATCTTATCTGCACTTAAAAAATGCGATAGCCAAAATAACTGAGATGCATTTGTGGTGCATTTTCCAGAGCATAAGTTCATGTCCTCTGCAGATAAACAGGAAGCGTACCTTAGATCCTGCCCTGTGTGACTACTCAGTGACCTCTTGCCTCCAGCTGGCCTCTGTGGTTGAAGAAAAGATGGGTCAGGGAGAAGGGACTGGCTCTTGCTGATGGAAATTGTCATCCAAAATTGGAGCTGTGCTGTCATCACTTCTCCATTGCCGGGTCTGAGATGTGCAGCACATCTCCAGTGCATCAAACCCCAGCTCTGCAGGGGAACCTTTCTGGGGAGGAGGCAGCACCTCAGTGCAGGAGTAGGAGACATTCACCCCCTCCAACCCTGGGGAGCCCTGAAAGGAGCCGTATTCCCTGATGCAGCTTACGGTGTCATTCCCAAAATGCTGCTTTCTGTGTCAGAATGAGGTACTGGTGAGCTTGAGAACAGCTCCTTTCAGCCAGGCCGATTGCAAATGAGTTCAGTTAGGCAGAAAAGCAGCACCTCGATCAGATTAAGGCTGTGTTTTGCCCTGCAAGCTGGGAGAGCTAGCTCAGTTTGGTGTAAGCTTTCCTGTGCAGACAAGAGCTGTGGCTGGCTGGCTCCTCGAGTCCTGCAGCTACTTCACTGAAAAATGAGAAGGGTGAGTCCTGGGAAGGCTTTGTGCAGAATGCTTTGCTTTGGGAGAGCTGAGCCAGGCAGGGAAGCAAGGGTCTGCAAGAGGCTCTGTTCCCTCCTGAAATGCAGTTTTGGTTGGGATTGATGCTCTAATCCCAGCAAAACCACAGCACTGCTTCCCAGTTGCTGGCCTCCAGGCAGAGTGTGGTGATGGTTCATTTTGACTTCAGGAGTTTCCTGCCCACAGATGCATCTCCCATCCCTTCCTTAGCTGAGCAGGTCCTACAGAGCTTGGCCTCTGCCATGCAGCAAAGAGAACCTGCTAACACTTTGTGGCTGCTGTTATTTGAAGCAGAGCTGCTGGGGATGGCTGACACGGTATTTATGGGTGTTTTGTGGGTGCTTAATGGCAACTTCTTACCAGTGATGTGCTCCCTGTGTGGCTCACAGGTCATGGCCTGGACTTGGCTGCACCGTGGGTGGGTGGCAGCTGACTGCAGGGTGAAACACCAGTTTCACTACAGCCCAGCCCAGCCTCTACCAGCAGGCATGCAAAAATAGGATTTTTCTGTCTTATCAGAACAGGAGGACACATAGGGATGTGATTTCCTCAGGCTTTGGCTGGAGCAGTTAAAGCTCCAGCCCTCTCCTCTGTGCTTTAGGCTGCCCCTGTCACCTGTCCCTCCCTTTCCACTACAGCAGGGCAAGCACGTGGTGGGCCATGCTGTGAACTCCAAGGCTGAAATGATCCGGGTTAAAAATAACCCTGTAAAGAGTTAAGGGGTGTATTTTAAGCCCAGATCATCTCAGTGATCCAGTTTACAGCACAGCCCCACAAACTCACACAGGTGCAGGGGAGGGGGGAAGGGGAAAAGGAAAGGTCAGGGGAGAATGAGTGGTTGGAAACAGAAGGTGTCTGAAACCCAGGGCTTATGAAACTGTGCCCCAAAACCACTGACACCGTCTCGTTTTCCTCTAGCATACTGACAACTCCCTTCTCATGGTGCAGCACTGGGTGCTGAATATCACTCTTTCTGGATCTGTAATCAAGGCACTAGCCCTGAGCCTTGGATACCTTATTGTATCTGCCTCTGAGACATTGTATTTAAAATTATTTTTGCCTGATTTGCTGTTGCTGAGGTAGACTGTGTGTGCAGCAATGAAAAGATCCCTATGAGAGTCACAGGGGAGCTTTGCAGCGCTTGTGTGAGCACAGGATCTGGCATGATGGGCTGCGGTGAGAGCAGGCTGTAGGGAGTCATTCCTGTGAAGCTTTTTTGGAAACAGGACGTTTTCAAAACATGGAGATCAGAGACTGGCCTCGCAGCCATGTCTAGATGCAGTTGCATGAGAATTGGGCAGATAGTTGCACAGCACCAGTACCAAAATTTGTGTAACCATCACTGATTTCATAGCTGCTCAATACTCCAGCCTTGCAAGGCGCCGTGGAAGTGTTGCTTCTCAGGTAAAAGGTGACCCATCTGGCCAAAATGTCCTACCTGCGAAAGCAGATGAGTCAGAGGATTCCTAGGGGAGGGAAGGAGGTTAGGGAAGTATGGATCTCTGCTGTTACTCAGCTGGTATTCAGCCAAAACAGTGCGCTGAATGACAGCCAGTAGAACTTTCTCTCTTCAGCAGTCGAACCAGGTACATGATGGGACATTTCTGTGGGGATCCAGTGGACCCAGGCAGCCTGTGAGAGGAGCAGGATCTGTGCCCAAAGCAGTGTCCTCCTTTCACACAATCTGCAGAACCAGGGGTTGGTGGGCAGTCCTGCTCTCACAATAGAGGCAAGGACTCTGATGCATAAGGAGAGGATTGAGGGGCTCAAATTGGCACATTTGTACCTCAGACACAGATAAAGGCAGAACTGTCTTCCCCAGTGCTAACAGGGACTAGGCTCAGTTTTAAAAGCAGATGAAGAAACATGGGTTTGAAAACCGTTTTCAAATTTACTCAGTTTTATAAATTTATTTGGAAGAGAAAAGTGAAACAAGCCCCTTACAGAGAACTTGGTAGTTGCACTTCCTTTTTTTGCAGACAGTACCATGCTTACATTGATGGTATAATTAAATTCCCGTTTACAGCTCTGTCTGACAATTTTCAGAACATACAATGCTTATTTTTTTGAACAGTAAAAGATCTCAGAATATCAGTCACCAAATTACTGATGGACTAAGCCTTTAACCTTAGCTCAGTGGTTTTAGCCCATGCAGGCTGACCATGCTTTTCTTCTGAAGAGGAAAAAGAATCAGCAGTTGACTGCAAAAAGCACAAAAATCATGTCTGAGTAATTTCACTGTTATAGAAAAAAAAAAGAAGAGAGAGAGAGAGAAAAGAAACAGAGCTACTTCTCATAACCATTTAGAAAAGTAGTGGTGGGTTATTTCACGAAGTGGGCAGCATGACCAGGAATGGGAAAGATTGCATAATTAATAGTGTGGGGCAGGAGAGAGGCAGCACTGAGCTCTGGGGTGAGAGAAGCAGATGTCTTAGTCTTAGGTGTGGAAGAGGCTGAGGGCTGGTACACGCTCTGGGCTGAAAGTGATAAAATGAGGCTTCCCACCTTCCTCACAGTGGTGGGAAGGAGGAGAGCGAGACTGCCAGCCCAGCTCCTGGAACTCAGAGGAATTATGTTCTCCTTGCTGTGCAAGGAAGGGAACTTTTTGCACCCAAATACCCAAATACAACACCTTCCCTTGACCAGAAGACACAGAGCCTGGCACATCACCTGAGGCAGAAAAATAGTTGTAAAAAACGCTGGATACAGCACAGCAGTGTAACTGCCAGAAGGGATCTGAGTAAGGATCCTTCCCTGTTCTTTATTTTCCATAATGGGAGAGTCTGCAGCTGGCAGTTTCTGGAGGACACAGCCCCGTGGGCTACTGGTGCTAATCTTAGAATGGCATGCTCAGAGCTTCCTGCGCCCCGGCCCCGCGCCCCGCGCCCGCAGGAGCCGCCAGCACAAGACACCCATGGAACCCTGCTGGCCTCCCAGCTCTGATCAAAGAAAGGCAGCTGTGTGTTCAGACTGAAGTGAAAAGAAAGAGAAAGAAAGGAAAAATTCACCCCGAAAACAAGAGGTCAGAGAGGCCAAGAGGAAGTTCAGTGTCTTTTCTGGGAAAAGGCAAAGGGCTGTGAAAGAAGCTCTTGGAGAAAAAATGGACTACGAGGGAGGCAGCCTTTCTGCCACAGACAGCACTTGCAGCTGCTCATTTCAACTGGGTCCTTACTTCAGGTGTCCATTCTGCCATGCCCAGGTATCCTGGGAGCTGATATGCAGAGCCAAGCCTCCCAGTCCATCCTGCATTCTCCAGGTTCATTCTTTGCTCCTTCCTCTTTCCAGCCTGCCCTCCCTTCACAGCAGGGAGACACAGCTTGCATCTTGGAACTGGTGTCCCTCCCCACTTAGCCCAGCCATCATTTTTCATGTGCAGCAGGTTGCCCTGCTGATCTGCTTACCTCACTCTTTCTTCCATTCCGTTATCTGCCACTTTCCCTGCCTGTAATTACTCCAGTGAAAGGTGAAAAGATGAGGGGAAGGTGTGTGAAGGTCACTGGGACGAGACAGCTTGATATGAATTCCTTGGATTCAGGAAAGCCATTCCAAAGTGTATGGGAAATTTAACGGGGAATGGCAGACACCTACAGGGGCTTGTGGGCCTGGAGAAAAGAAGATAACATTTATTGGGAGTCTTTATTTACAGCTCTCTGAGAAAGGGAAAGGCTTTTCTCCACAATGCAATCAAAAACTGAGAAACAGAAAGGGCACTGAGGCAGTGGGGTGAGAAGTGTGGTGCTGGTCGTGGGTTCGTGGTGGTACAGGGAGCTGTGAGGTGTGAGGTTCCTTGCAGATGGCTTGTAGCCTGCTTTCTTGTTCTGAGCTCTCCACCTCTAACAGAATCGGGCTTGTTATTCCTGGTTGGAATAACAATTGTTGGTTAGCTATTCTCGGTTCCTCTGGTTTGGTTTCCCCAGCATCAGATACTAGAGATGAAGAACAAAGGTTTCCTTTAACAGCTTTGATTTCAAGGCTTTCTATTCACACTGCTCAACAGACACATAGCAAAGAAAACAGGGTGAATGTGGGATGACACCAGGGCAGTGTGGTGTGGGAAGAGCTGCATCATCCAGACTCCAGCACAAGCCTTCAGCTTCTCAGCCTGCTGCTGACCCAGGGGAGGGGAGGCTTCTCTCAGCCATGGTATTTCCTCCTTCCCCCCTACCCACCTCAGTATTTCACTGAGAAAAAAGCAGAACAGCAAGGGACACATCTCCAAGCAGATGTTGCCTTGCTGTGAGGACTGGGAATGATTTCTCACAGCAGAACCACTGGAATAGCAAGGCTGGTGGTGACCAGGGCAGTAACAAGGGTATGAGAGGGCTGAGGATGTGTGTGGGAATGTACATTACTGCCTGCTCCATCTGCTCACTGCAAGGATAAAAGGAACAGGCACTTGGCCTGAGACACCTGGTTTGCTTCCATTGAAAAGTACTGAGTGTAGGCTCTTCAGCTGGAGCTGGAAGGCTCTGCATGAATTACTGATTCTCTGGGATGTTTGAAAATGCTGCTAAATCCTGTCTTCCAAAACCTCTTGCTCTCAGGCTGGCTGATTGATGCCAGATGTGAGAAACTCTGCTTCAACTCCTTGCTTACTCTTGAACTTTGTAACACATACACAGGCTTGCTTTTCCCAACCTTCACTCACAACTTCTTGTTCCTGGTTTGTCAGAACAGGCCAGCAGAGACCAACTCAGAGGTGGACAAGTCAGCATCACCCTCAGTGGCTCAGCTAGCAGGGAAGTTCAAAGAGCAAGCAGCCAATATCCCTGGAAAAGAGGTAAGGTGCTCTGCAGCCACCAGCAGGAAATGAGTGGGAAGTTAAGCAGTTGTCTCTTCCTGCTGGAACATCAGTGCTCTGAGCATGAATCCACCTTGATTTTGGATCTGCACAAAGGATTCATCTCCTTGTGCAATGCAAGCTGTGTCTGTATCTTCCATGCATTGCTGATTGGTGGAGGAGTGTTTTGCTAGAGCAATGTCTTGGGAGAGACACTAACCCAGACATTGCAGAGCTTGGTAAGGTGCACAGATTTACCCAAGAGCAGCAGACAGCAGTGCAAGCATGTCCTGTTTGGGCTGGCTTTAGTGGGCAGACAGCAGCAGTGAATAATGAAATGGCCAATATTGATGGGAAAAGACACAAACAACAGATGATGCAGTGTAGCAGCCAGTGGCATGTCATCAGCACTTCGTTCACAAAAGGAAATTTCCTCCATATTATTACTTCTGTGTAGGTCTGAGAGAAAGCTGCCTCTTTACTCACCTTTATTGCCTCTTCCCAGTGATATTTCAGACTCTGTGCCTATCTCTATCATGCTGAACTTTATTTTAATGACATCCCACTATGCCAAGCTCTGCCTCACATGCTGACTTTCTCCAGCTAAGCAAAACACTAGAATACCTCTCTTAGGAAGAAAGGAAAGTCAGGGTTATTTATGAAAGGAGGACATTTTCAGAGAGCCTCCTATATCACTATGCCTTTTTCTTTTAGAAGCATAGATGTTTGCTGGTGGCCCTTTTCAGGCACCTTTTGAAACTGAGCTGCTCCCTTCTGCCCCTCAGCTCCAGATCCCAGCCTGGCCTAAGGGTATCCTCCCTGTCACCCCTCCTGTCTCTGGCTGGATGCAGTGGTGACCTCTGCCCTGCAGGGCTGGCATGCCATCATCTATCAGATTTAGCACTCCCAGGATGGGAATAGCCAGTCTTTTCCCAAGCTCTGTTTTTTCCCTCCAGTCGCCGGCACACCCCTCAGTCCACCCCATTACAGTAATTTCCTCTTCTGAAGGTATGGGATTTACTTGCACTAAGTCCCTCACCCTTCAGAAGGCAGAAAGTTCCCAGACCTCTCCTGTGTTATCTGCAGACCTCTGCTGCTCCCAAGCCAGGGCAGCGTGGAGGGGCCTCACAGTGCAGAGAAACTCATTTTCTCCAGAGACAGGGGAGGACAAAGTTTCCTGTCTTTTCTCTCCAAGCCATCTGTCACTTCCCCACCAGCTTTCTCAAGCTGGCTTCAGATTAATGACCCAAGGGATGGTCTTTAACCCTTGCTTGCCCCATGCCAGCAGAGGGGAATCCTGTCAACCAGGGAACCTCTGGCACATCCACTGTGGCACAGCGCAGCTTTTCATGGTTGCAGAATGCTCTGGTTTCCACAAGACACATTTTTGCTTCCTGGCATGACACAAGGATAAGGGCAGGGCTGCCCCGGGCTGCTTAGAGATGCAGCAGTGCCATGGCTGGGTGCAGCACCTCCAGAATTTAAGTGACATCAGGTCCACAGATCCTTCAAGACAGCCAACTGTAGAGAGGGCAAAGATGCCATAATCCAACTTTTCACGTGCCAGCCTGTGAGAAGGTAACAAAATTATGCAAATATTTTATTGTGGATATTATCCAAGATTCCAGATATTAGCCAGTTTTTTTAATTATTATTTTTAACACATGAAAAGTGTGTTAACAGCTTGGCAGGAGACTACAAGCCTGGCATAAAAATAGAGACAGCTTGGCTGCAAGACCAGAGCAATAGTTATGTGCTATGCATCCCTTCCTTCCTAGGGAGCTCTCTCTTAGTTCTGAGAGCCCAAGGACATTCAGAAGGAATCAGTGTCCCTGCCATTAAGTTGCCTTGTTCCTTCTCCTCTGGAGAATTTGTTTCTTAGTCAAATTGAAGGTTGCAGCTTGTCCCTGTGCACTGCTTTATGTCATTCAAGAGAAACGAATGGGGCTGAAATTCTGAAAAAGTCAGAATTATTCTTTTTGCCCCAAAAATATATCAGACATAAGGTAGGAAATCTTGAACCAGGCAGCTGAGACTCATTGAGAGGAAGTCCTGGTAATGACAGGAAAGAGAACAGTAACAGCCTCTCCAGTGTGAAGGGATTTCCAGAAGGATGCTTTGCAGGCAAAGTTTCTGGGAAGGCTTCTCCACCCTCCACAGCTTAGAAGAGTGTGTTGCGCAAAGAAAAAGATACAAACTACTCTTCCAACACTAGGACTGGGCTCTAGATGCCACAAGCACAGCCATGTGCTAATACCATCTTTTGCTGCCTTTGGATGACTCATTTGGGCAGGCTGAGCCCTGCCTCATGAGCAGGTCACTCACACAGCATGCCCTTTGGTGCTTGAATTTCACTTCCTTTTTAAGAAACCTGATTTCCCTGCTGCTGAGTTGGTTGTTTTCTTCTCTTAGGTACCACCACATAAGCCAACTCGGAGGAAACCACCCTGCTCCCTTCCCTTGTATTCCCACAAAAGTGAGACAAGTGACAATGATGAGCAAGTGAGTATCAATTTAATAGGGGGACAAGGTCTTTCCTCTCTGCAGCCTGGTCCCTCCTGAGACACGAGTTTGGAGGTGGCAGAGAGGTCAGGCTGTGCAGTCAGAGCCGTCAATCAGGCAGCAGCAAACCTGCCCCTGCTCTCACACATGTACTGACCCAGAGTCAGCTCCATGCTGTTCCCTGCTCCTGCAGCATGGATGCACAGCCCATTTCTACTGCTTTTGGCACACTGATGGATCCATCCAGTTGCCACTGTTGAGGAACCACTGGTATTTATTAGATTTGAACAGGGAGCACCCATGCTGTTTGTTGAGCATAATGGGGTAATAGTTCTGCTCATGAGATTTTTTTCCATCTTCAGAAAAAGGGAATAATTCATCCAGAGTGAAGAGAGGGTTTGTTGGCAATACCCATAGAATATTTCTTTAGGACTCTTGAATGAGCAGGTCCCAGTAAAGTGGCTGCTACTTATGAAATTTTACACTCAGACCCTCTTTGGTCACTTCTGTCCTTCAGTATTTCAGGGTGTGAGGTCTACCCACTAAAATTGCACATTGTCACCTGCCCTTAACAAGCAGGTAGTTCTTTGTCCTCCTTATCTGTGAGCTACAGGCTATTGCTGCCTCCATGCCAAAGGAACATTAAGTTTTAAAATGTTAGATTCCTTCCTTTTCTGAAAAAAGCAATATGCCCCTTCTCAAAGCAATGCTCTCTCTTTCTCAAACTGCTTCCAGCCTTTTCATAGCTCTACCTTTCCTGCCATTTAGGCCCTTCCTGCTTATACTAATTGGATATCCTTTAACTTGGTTACTCAAGTGGTGGCAGAAAGTCTTTCCCGTTACAGAAACTTCACAATATTTGCCAACATTAAGGGTTTAAGAGGTAGAATTTTAATATCTGCCTGGTCCTGAAATAATACCTGGAGAAACTGTGCCAGAGGCTAGATACTTTAATGAAGGCAATGTAAAAGCAGAGCCATTCCACATCACCTAACTGAGACATTTCAGACAGCAGCCCGTTTTGCCCAGAGGAGGGGTTCATGTATCTAGCCCCAGGATGGCTAGATAGCAAAAGGAGAACGGGGTCAGGAATGAAGAAACTTTTGTTTAGGAACACTATATGAAGCTTCATTTGCTTCCCTACAAGCAGTTTCTGCTTATCTCTTCCAAGTTTTCTGCCTTTATTGTATTTCCTCTTTTCCACCTACTGCACTGTGATGTTCTCCTGTTGCATTCTGTTTTGCAGAAGCGGTCGCCAAATGCTTGCCCCATTCCCAAGGTCAAGGTGAAAAGTTCACCCATGATTGAAAAGCTGCAGGTAGGTCCTGGCAGAGCCCACAAGGCTTCCTCAGCAAATTAAAACTGATTGGCATTGGTCACAGCTACTTCCCTTGCAGAGGGGAAGGGGATGCAGGAGCCAGGGGTGACTGCCAGGGAAACAGGGCCTCACTGGGGAGGAACCAGCCCCACTGCACACCAAGAGGAAGGCTGAGCAGGTCTGGTAATGGTAACAGGCACCAGAAGCAGTCCAGGTGTGTCCATAAGCGTGTCAGTGCATGGATCAGGATCATTTGGATCTGTGCAGAACATGGCTGGGCATGGGCATGGCAGCAGCACTGCCTGAGCAGGGGTAGGGCCTCAGTTTAAGTGCAGCTCTTGAGAGAAAGTGAGGGAAGCCCTGGCTGACACTTCCTCCAGCTCTTTCCTCACAGCAGTGTCACTTGAGTCCCCTGCACTCTACTGGGGTGCTGGCCTCAAGCACAGGCAGTGACAATCCTGGCAGTGGGGCGTGTGCTCCAGGCTCTGGCTGTCCCATGAGTGTGCCTGGAAGCTCTGCACTGCACTTCCCTCATCTGGATTCCCGCAGCTACACACAGCACACCCAGCACTTCCTGCCCTTTTTGTGCTTCTGTGGTGCCTGATCTGTGCTGCTGAGGGCAGCTCAGCACTCGATGGCCTGAAGACAGAGTGCCCTGCCCCTGCCAGCCGCCTGTCCCAGCAGCACGTGTCACTCCAGAGCCTCCTGACCACCCTGACACAACCTGAGCCTATTCATAGCACTGTCCCTCCTGATGCATCCAAGGACATTTGCCTAGGGGAGCTTCCCAGTGAGAGGCCAGCAGGAAATGTTTTGCCACAGTTAATCACAAGCTCGCTCCTTTCCATGGTCTTCTCACAGCTGCACAGGTCATTCTGCAAGATCAGGCTGGAAAATGAAAACTCCAGTTGGGCACACGCAGGAGGGTTTAAATCTTGAACCATTGCTGGCTGCTTGTTCAGATTTTCTGCCAGCTCAGCCACTGCACTGTGGTGTATTGGCTGGGTCACTGGAAAATCCCAAAAGGCCTCAGGATGACAAAAGAACATGTCCTGAGTTCCAGCTGCCAGGGAAAGACAAATGTCCAGTCATAACTTCTCTGCCCAGGCTTGTTTGTTGACAGTGTCACCAGGAGGAACCCACAGCCAGGAGGTCTGTGGCTTGTGACAGTTGAGAGATGTGGCAGGGCAGGGGTTCCCCTGTGTGGCTGTCGTGGGTAGCACACGCTGCTGTCCCGCATGCCTCTGATGGGCGTTTTTCATTGCAGGCCAATCTGGCTTTTGCTCCAGCTGCTCTGCTGCCGGGAGTGTCTCCCAAAAGCCCTGGGATGAAAGTCCTGGTTTCTCCCTTCAGCACGCCTCCCTCAACGCCCACCAGCCCAGGGACCCAGTCCCAGCCCAGCGAGACGCCAGTCAGCTTTGATCAGCCCCCAGAGAGCACTCAGCTGCAGTTCTACAACAAGGTAGGGTCTGTGTGCTGGCATTTCTCCATTCCACAAGGCTTGCTTATTGCCTGGGGATGAGGAGGAAGAGGAGGCTGAGCACTCAGTCCTGCTGTAAGAGTGTGTGTTTGTGGCCAAGAGAGAAGATTTGTGCAGCAGGTTCCAAACAGCCTTTCAGTGTAGCTGTGTGGAGTCTCCTCTCTGCCAGTGTGTGTGAAGGAAGCAATGGAGGGGCAGGACCCAGTCGCCTGAGCTGGGCAGTAACGGGGTGGCTGGTGCCAGGTGGTGCCACATGCCAGCAAATGTCTGAGGTGGCTGAGGCTCAGTTTGGGGAGCCACACAGAGTTTCTCAGTTTCACAGGTGTCACCAGAACGCTCAGCACTTAAGCAAGGAGCTCTAACCTGCATTGACCTTCACCAGCTGGAGTACAGACTCCTTCCTCAACCTGCCAAGAGCAGAAGGGGCTGGTACATCCAGTGGCATTTTCCTCTGTTGTGCTTTCCTGCTTTCCATTACCCCTCTCTTGACTGCTTTGCTGTCTGCTTTCCCTGTCCCCAGGTGCGGACGCGAGGATCCATAAAGCGCCGGCCTCCCTCACGGAGGTTCCGAAGATCTCTGTCCGAGTACGGAGATGGGGAAGATCTGGGGGTCAGCTTGTCCTCTCCAGAAAATGGTGCCAGGGAAGATGAGGTCTTTGGGCCCAATGGCAAGACAGAGGAGGTGGAAACGGGGAGCAAAGAGCAAAAGAAACGGGCAGGGTCTGATGAGAAGCCAGCATCAAGGACGGGATCCAGCAGATCAGAGGATGAAGAAAAAAGGAGCGAAGAGCAGAAGAAACAGGCAGAGTCTGATGAGAAGCCCCCATCAAGGAGAGCATCCAGTAGATCAGAAGATGGGGAGAAACAGGCAGAGGAAATTGCTCCTTGCAAGAATAACACAGGGAATACAAAGGAGGAGGAAGTGTGTCATGATGGCCCAGGAGAGGAGAACTCTCCTCAGCCTCCATCTGGAAACAGTGAGAAGTGTGACAGTCCCCAGGGAGAAGAGCAGCAAAGCACTGCCTGTGAGCAAGGAAAGGGAGACAAGGAGAAGGAGGAAGCTGAAGCTGAAACAAAGGAAAGCAGTGAGAGCACAGACACACAGAGAACATCAGACACTGAGGAAACAGCGCTGGCACCTGAACCATTGCAGGATGCAGTGGGATTAGGGACTGCCAGTGAGCCTTCAGTGTCTGTCACGCAGGACCAGGGCACAGCGTAGCTGTGACACACAGGTAAGATGGGCCAGCGTGATGGTGGCTCCTGAGGCACCTGAGGGTTTTGCTGTTAGCAAAAATGGCAACTGTGACAGAACCCAACAACGATTTTGCTGCTCCCCATATGTCAAAGCCTCAGATCTCAGGCGTGCAGAGACTGTGAAGCAGGGTACTCAAAACAACCAGCTCTCATGGGTGTGTTACAGAGAGGATGGAAAAGAAGCAAAGCTGATTGTGCATTCAGTATAATGGAGAGGCTCTGCTCACCAGGCACCCTCCTGCATTGCTGTTTTGAAAGCAATCTGAAAGTACTTGCAGTAGAATGCACATTTCCCCAGCAGTAGCCATGTATACACTATATCAATGACTGCTTACATATAAATGTTTATATGTGTGCACACGTTGTATACATGTGTACATATATATATGTATATATATTCCCTATGTGTTTAGCTTGTTAGCTTTGCCAGCAAACCCAGGGCACACCAGTTTCATGATCAGCCCTGAAAGCATGCAAGCATGGCCCTTTGCCACTGAAATAGAAGAGGATTTCCACTGGCTGAAGCAGGCCTTGTTCCATGCACCTTCTTGTGTGTTCTGTAACCACTGATGACATAGCCACAGATGCCTGAGGATGTGTCTTGTCCCATCTCAACCACCTTCTCTTCAAATGCTTCCTTGGCTTGGCAAGGAGCAGCTGAAGGAAGGATTCCCGTGGTCAGGCTGCAGCTCACCTTTGCCTCCTAGCACCGAAACCACCAAAGTACCCCCAGCACTTCCCAGCACTGTCTTTGCTTAGACCCATGATTATTTTTCATTATTTCCTTACTTATTTTCCCCTCACAAAAGGACACACTCAATCAGGGCAGAGGAGACAATGCGTGGATAGGAGCCATCCAACCCAATTGAGATGGAAGCTACTGGAAAACCTTCAGTGTCAGGAGAGGAGCAGAATGCAGAAATCCCCTGAGGTCCAGACTCATCACAGAGCTGAGTGGCCACTCTCTGGCTCTCTGCTTTGCAGCATCATGATTTGGGACAGCTGGAACAGGAGACTGTTTGCAATTTCTTCAGGGTTCAAAACTCAGGTGTTGGCTGGTGTTCCTTGGTGATATTTGGGGACTGAGAGACCTGATACCCACTGTCCTGGAGGCAGCAGCCACCACCACTCACAGTCCTTCTGCTTCTTCATCCTGCTCCAAAATGTCTCTTTCTTCTCCCCTGCATTGGTCTTAGATGAATTTCATCAGTTACATACATACATACATGTACACTGCCTTTTTGGTAGCTTCTTTTAAAGACATTGGGTTTTAAAACTTCAGTAAATAATGGTTTAACGGTAGGAAACAGTTATGTTTTCTCCATATGTGCTGTATGGCCGACAATGTGAACCCTGAATACGGGGAAAACTCCTAGAACATTGATCATAAAAATATATAAATATAAATATATAAAAATAAAATCCCTTTGAAGTGGGGCTGATCTGTGAAACAGCCACCTGTGGTAGGCTGATAGGTCCTGTGTGCTTCAGCTTTGGGGTGGAAAATGACCACAATGCAGATTGTATGCAAAGAAAAGATGTGCTGAGTAGGTCAATAGGGCAGGTTCTCTTATCTGGCTCTGGGCTCTAGCCCAGATTTAGAAGGGCTGCTTGTCCATCAGTCTTTCTCACTTCCAAGTCTGTTTTGAAACTTCTGGTGTGTGGCCACCAAGAGCCACTCATTACAGAAGGCATCCCAGCTTCCTGGAAACAGCCAATTAATTTTGTGCAGGGCAAGGAAGAAGTCTTAGCTGGCTGAATTTCCAGCGGCATTGCCTGGCTGAATTGGTGAAGCTCAGGCAGCCAGTCCCTCCAAAGTACTTATGCCCTGTGCTGGATTTGCATTCACTCTTGAGCTACTGAAAGTCATGGGCTAGCAGTCACTGCAGTTTAAATCCGGAGGATATTTGGGGGAAGGTGGATGTCAGACCCTCACTTGACCAGTTTCCTGACAGCAGTGCCTGAAGCTGTGTTGGCCACACAGAACAAAATGTCCATGCTGTGATGTGAACTGAGGTCACACTTGCTGAGAGCCAGCAGCACTTGCCCTCCTCAATTATCATGGGCTTGTTGGCAGACACCACCTCCACACCTTTTGAGCCATGCTGTGGAGCATTGTTGCCTTTGAATCCATTTTAATCTGCTTGCTCTAGCTTGTATTCCAGGGCAAGCTGCAATTGCTGGCTGCCCCCTTTCTTCTCTCAGCACAGTGGATGTGAGTGGTTGTGCCTTACTGTACATACAGATATATGTGTGCCTGTGTAGAGAACGTGTATGCGTGTCCCGAGCACGGGAATGGAAATCCGAGGGAGAAACAGAGTAAATAAACGGTGGAATAAAACCAAAGCAAAACAAAAATCTCTGTGTTTCGTTTCCTCCTGGAGAAATGAAGGAGCCTGAGGAAGAATGGACACAATTGGTAGCAGCAGGCAAAAAAAGGGGTGAGATTTCCACTGGCATTAGGACTTCAAAATTTTAATTTAATATGAGAGAGCAACTACTGAGGAACAGGGAGGAGTAGGACATTTTTCAAAAAGTCTGGGATGCAGAGGCGTGGCAACATGAGGATGTCAGGAAGCATTAGCGGGACAGAGCATATCAGGGACAAGCGGGATTCAAACCAGGAGGGTGCTGTGTGCTCGGAACCCCAGGGCGGTGCCTGTGGCTCCCGTGGGCGCTTGTCCTGCCCGTGGATCAGCCCGGGAGGCTCCGAGCGCCCCGGGACACGCGGGACCCACCCGGTGCGACCCCTCCGCGCCGCCAGGGGGCGCAGCGCAGGCGCGGCCCGGGACGAACCAAACCCGCTGGGGGCGGGGGGGATGAGGGGCGTTGGGTTGTCCCATTCTTCCGCCTCCCCTGGGAACGAGCTCGCCCGGCTTCCAGCGCCACCGCGCGTGGAGCGGGAGTGGGGATGGGAGTGGAAGTGGGAATGGGAAGGCTGGGTTGTTCCTGCGCCCCTCGGATGAGGACGGGAGCGGGGTGCGCGCGGGGGAAAGCAGCGGAGCGCCGCGCGGGCCGCTGTCCCCCCCGCGGACACGCGGAACCGTCGCTACCG
>NW_005054338.1:2325276-2329361 GCF_000277835.1 Geospiza fortis | reverse complement strand
AAATCGGGCTCGTCCGGGATTTGAACCCGGGACCTCTCGCACCCTAAGCGAGAATCATACCCCTAGACCAACGAGCCGCCATGAGGAGCTGTTTCTTTCTCCTGTAGAGGAGCGCTGCGATGGCGCCGCGCAGCCGCTGCTCGGGACAGCTCCGGCCCGTCCTAATTCCCTCAGTGCTCCCGGTTTGTGAGGGGGCACAGGCGCTTCCCTGCGGCTACAGCTCCGGCCTGTCCCCATTCCCGCGCTGCTCCCGGTTCCCTGTAGCTGCCAGCGCTCCCCGGTCTCCCTGTGGGTGTGAAAGCTGCTCGTACGCGGCGAGCCACGGACCGCGGCAGCCAGGCCACAAACCCCAGTGCGGTGAGGGGAAATTCGTGGTTCATTTCCATAATTTCAAACTGTAGCAGAGCCGAGTAGAGGTAACGTTACTTTCCTAAGTTACACATGATGATTTTATGCAGAGCTGCTTAAACAGTCTTGGAACGCGGATGTTGGTCAGGGTGGAGGTCACTGTTACCTTGGCTTTTGCCTCTCTTAACTAATTTGGCCTATAGTCCAATATATTCCAAGAAGCTGGGGGAAAGGTAGGAGGAAGAGACAGGAAGACAAATTGCTTCCATTTTATGTGCTTTCCTATGTATCAAGGTTATCAGGAAAGGTTATCATGACTGAAATTGCTGCTTAGCATCCATTCAGCATTGGAATAGCTCATCATTCCCATCCTTTTCCGTCCTAAGTTTTCCTGAGAACACTTATCCTTGCATAGTGGGAGACCCAAGACATTCTTCTCAATCAAATGATGAAAAAGCCAAGTTGTTGAAGACAAGACTGAGAGGGGATCTCTCCAATATGTATAAATACCTCAAAGGGGGGTGGCAAGAGGATGGTGCCAGGCTCTTTTCAGTGGTGCCCAGTGCCAGGATGAGGAGCAGTGGCCACAGACTAAATCACAAAAAGTTCCACTCAACATGAGGTAGAATTTCTTTGTGCTAATGGGCCAGAACAGCTGCCCAGGGAGACCATGGATTCTCCCTCTCTGGACACATTGGAACCCCACCTGAACATTTCCTTGTGTAATCTACTCAAGGTGACCCTGCCTTGGCGCAGGGGTTGGGCTGGGTGATCTCCAGAGGTCCCTTCCAGCCTCAACAACACTGACTCTGTGAAAAATAGTTCCCAAACTCTTCAAAGTCTGTATGCAATTACTGTGCTGCTGCCAGCTCTTGAGTTTTGGAAAAAACCGTGCGTTTCTATTTAACCAAAGTAAACATGAATGTGGCATTATCTGCTAGTCACAGTTTCTCCCAACTTGCAGAAGAAAAAATATTGCTGTAAGGGACACACAATGCTTTCTTGTGCAAATAGAGCCTGTTTTTTTCCCTTTTTCTCTCATGTTCTTCTATTACTAATTCAAAGTGAGTGTGTTGGGTGGGATATTTTTGCAGGAGTGCATATCTTTGCACACAAAACAGTGTACACTGTTCAATTCCTCTAGGACATATAGAGATGAAGGCTAAAGAGAAAACAATCAAAACCATTACAAATGTAAGATCAGTCTAAATATACTTTTTCTCCTCCTAGAAGTTATTACCCCCATTTTTTTTACACCAAAATCCTGCTTGCTTTCTGTGGCAAGCTACTACAGACCTCTCCAAAACAAAGGATAACAAGGATAACAAAGGTCTGAATTTCTAACATACACAGCAAGAGGGAAGAAGATGCAAAATACATTCCTTGGGACAAATTAAGTTGTCCCAGCAACCTGTTTCCTCTCTGGAAGTAGCAGAAGGGAATAATTTGATCATATCTATCTGGATAAAGAATTTTCTGCTGTAAGTAGACCAGATATTGTCCCAGGTGTTCTGTGTACTGAACACCTGTGTTAGTACACAACAAACAGGGAAGCCTGGGCTGTTCTGTGGCAATTTGATCTCAGCTCTCTCAGGGAAGGGACAGGGTAGGTAAGGGCTGTGTGTGGCCAAATCAGGTTTAGTAGACAAAAATGGAACATGTGAGCTCTGTGAAGAAGTATTTGAGAATAAGAAAATGAAATTTGAGAATAAGAAAAATGAAATGAAAAAAAAAAAGTTTAGGTTTACTATCTTGCAAAATTACCCAGAAGGGTGAAGCTTGGCCTCTTCAGAGGATTGAACAGTTTTAAGCTGTGCAGTACTGAAGGACCTGGAGGAGAGCAGTGAACTCTGAGTACTGAGGTGCTTCCATGCTGGTAAGAGCACTTCCAGCCACACAGGAGAGCTGTAAGGTTGGGCAGAGCTTCCATGGAAAGGAAGAGCTCAGAGGAAGTACTGAGGAAAAAGGGCTTGGAATGAAAGTGTTATCACTGCCTATCAGTTTCTGCTCCATTTGGACAGCAGGGGTATTGATGGATTGGCTCAAGACCCACCCACCAGGGAAGTCAAATGAGGCGCCAACCAAACAAGGTGATATTTCCCTGTAATACAAAGAGTTGCCTGTGCTGTTGATATTTATTCCCAAGAGGTGCCCTGGATTTCTGCTAGGCTGGGTTTCTAGAAAACACATACAACAGTTAGATGAGGAACGTGCTCCAGAGCTTCCCCTTAGGGTATAAATAATGGATGCACAAGCTGTTACATTTTAAATCCCATGAGAATTTTAAGGTGGTGTCTGGCATCACAGCTGGAAAGAAAATAATCTGCCTGTGCTTTTGCAGGCTTGCTTTGTCACAGCTCTCCTCAACATGGCACACGGTGGCCTTTCCTGTGGCCTCTTTCACCTGCAGATGTGATGAGGTGTCCAGGGAGTGGCAGAGTAACTGGTGGCACAGGGATCTGGGCGAGGACCAGCATCCATGGAACACTGGGATGAGCAGAGCACCCCCCAGGCTTCTGGAGGCTCAGGGATGCAGTGAGCAATAGCCCTGAGATATGACTCAGCTTGTGCAACTTCTTTCAAATGCATGGTTGGGAAAACACGGCACAACAAAGAGGTTCTCAGAAGCAAGGAGGAAGAGGGAAGGATGAAAGCTTGGTCTCAGGGGGCGGGTAGCAGCTGGGAGTCCAGTCAGCAAGGCGAGGGAAATTCCAAGCAGGTATTTCCAGGGGAAAGGCAAAGGTGGCTGTGTGATTGGTGCAGCAGGAGAGCTTGTGCTGAAGGAGCTTGTGCTGAAGGAGCTTGTGCTTACAGGCAGTGCACGCCGAAGCAGGCTCTGAGAGTTAGCAGGGAACAGCAGGCAGGATGGCTGGGGAGGCAGGAGGAGCCAGCCCTGCCTGTGCTCGGAGCTTGCAGCAGCGCTCTCCCGCTTCCCCGGGACAGACCGGTGCCATAACGCACATCCCGGGGGGGCTGGAGGCTGCCAGAGGGGTTGGGGCACTCCATGAGCACCGGGATCTGCTCCTGCTGCCACTTCCCTGCTGGAAACTGGGCCGAGTGATGCACGGCAGGAGACTTCCGTAGCTCAGAGTGCTGGGACACCACGCCACAGTGATGAAACCGCTGTGGTCCTTATGGGCCACAGTCACCCCACAGCTCCTGGGTGTTTTGGCTATGGCAAGCACAACTCCACTGGAGTGACTGTCACTTTTGTGGCTCTCAGTGATCATCCAGACAGGTTCAGTGCCAGCTGGAATGGCTGGTACCATGCCTCCAAAGGCACTTGGCTAAGCTTCCCGCGCTGCAGGGTAACTGTTGGACAGCACCAGAACTCGAGGCAGCCCCGTGAGGAATGGCTGAGGGAGCTGGGAATGTTCAGCCTGGAGAAAACGAGGCTCAGGGATGACCTTGGTACCCTCTACAACCATCTGAAATGAGCCAGCTGGGGTTTGGCCTTTTTAGCCACAGGACAAGGAAGGCGTGGCCTCAAGCTGCACCAGGGGAGGTTCAGGTTGGACATTTGGAGGAATTTCTTCATGGAAAGGTTGATGAGACCTTGGAATGGGCCACCCAGGGAGCTGCTGGAGAGGTGCTTAAGGAAAGGCGGGACGTGGCAGTCAGTGCAGTGGTCAAGTTGACATGGTGGCGATGGGTCATAGGTTGTGCTCGATGCTCTCACAGGTCTTTTCCAGCCTCGCTGACTCGGCGATTCTGTGATCCAGCGTTTCTGTGTCCCG
>NW_005054338.1:2281846-2324781 GCF_000277835.1 Geospiza fortis | reverse complement strand
GGAGCCAGCCTGGGCAGGGCAGGGGTGCCGCGGTGCCAGGGCAGTGATGCGCGGCGGCCCCGTGGAGCGCTGGTTCCACAGAATCCATTAGCTTGGAAAAGATCCCCGACATCATGGAGCCCAGCCGGGGACTGTGGGTCCTTCCCCCGGGGACGCGGGTGGCGTTTGTTGGGAGAGCCACGGGGTGACCGAGGAATGGGGGCGCTGGGGTTGTGGCGAATGACTCCATTCGGTCAGTGGTGAAGTATTTGGGTGCAGGGGAATTGTGTCAGTCGGGTGATGCACCCATGACTCGTATAGGTGGAGAGTAAGTGCGGAATCGCTGAACGGGTCGGGTTGGAAGGCACCACAGTGGGGTCATCTGGTCCAGCCTCCCTGCTCGGGCAGGGTTATCTCAGAGCACATGGCACAGGATTGCATCCAGATGGTTCTGGAATATTTCCAGTGAGGAGTACAAGGCTGTGGAGCGGTAGGAATGGCAAGAGTGCTGCTTCACTCCTCTGTGGCTTATGTTCTCAGAGGGTTCCGTGCATCACTTGGACTCGATAAGTTACACGCATTTCCCATGCCAGCTCGCTGTGTGTAGATGCTGGGCATGGACAGTGAGGGAATATCCAGTATTACATGCCCCAAAAAGCGGATATATATCTAATGGTGGATATTTTGGGTTGGCGGTACTTGCTTAGTGGGTAAAACTTTGTGAAGTACCTCAATAGGAGACATTAAGAAGCCTGATGCCTCCTCAGTTCATGTGTCAGGAAAACTATGTAAAACCATAAGTCTGTCTGGGAAGAGGTTTATTAAGAAATTGTGCTAAGTGGTAAGGAACTTAAAATTTGTTTAATACAATTTTAGAATGGTTTGGGTTGGAACAAATCTTAAAGATAATCTTGTTCCAATCCCACTGCCATGGGCAGGGACATTGTCCATTAGACCAGGTTGCTCAGAGCCCCATCCAGCCTGACCTTGAACACTTCCAGGGATGGAGCATCCACAAGTTCCCTGATCAACCTATTCCAGTGCTTCCCTACCCTCACAGTGAAAAACTTCCTCCTAATATCTAATTTCTATTATTGTTATTCCTGTTCCTAAATCTATTCCCAAAGGGCATTGTTTGCATTTGTTTAAGATGAGTGCATTTTGCAGTAAAGAGGTAGAGATTGCTAAGGCTTCCTGTGTATCTTCAGAGACAGACTCGCTATTCAGGATTATGTGAAATATGCATATATTACAGTAAAACTGAGATCTTTGGAAATACGTGTGGAGGCAAGAGAAGAAGGAAGCCTATTTTCCCCTGACCACAACAAAAGGTACAGCTACAGTAATGCTATGGGTAGTGGGAGATCATTGTAGAAGGTCTGAAAATATTCGTGTGTTGGCTTCTTCTCTCCTTGCACATCCTTACTCCTCCTGTCTGCTGTGAAAAGCAAGGTTTACATCTTTACGTGGGAATAAGTGATCAGAATGCAAGCTCTTCACCTCTTTTGCATACCCAAAGGAGTTTGGTGATGGGAAGGAAAAGATGACCTTCCCCTGAGTTTGGGGTGCTAAGGAGTCCTGGATGATCAGTGCTGTGCATTTCTTCTTGCCTGTGTCATTCAGGCTCCTGATGTTTTTTTCAAGGGCCCTCTTCCCATTCCCTTTCCTCATGCTGGATTTTGCCCTCGTGAGAGGTTCAGAAATCAAAACCTGCCTTTTTTGGCAGGGGCAGGAGTGGTGTTTGCAGAGGGCTGTGCTGCTCCCTGGCTCAGGTGTGGCGTGTGGCTGGGTGCTGTGCTGCACACGTGGCTGCTGTGCCTCGTGCCTGCCCTTCTCTCTCTTCATATGCTCCGTGGCAGGTCTGCTGCTGTGGCCAATAACCTGCAGTGAGACAGAAATATTGCTCTGGGTGCTCTGCTGTGCAGGCCCCATTTAACACCACAGCCTGCTTTGCCAAGCCTGGCTGCTTCACAGCTAAGCACAGATAACACAGTTCTAGGATTATTTTCTTATGTGCCCCTGCATGTGTGGGTTAGGAGTTCATCTTGTTTCTTTGTGCTCCATCATTTGAAAACCCCGTTGCTTCATTTACTTGTAAGAGTAAAGGATCATTGTCAAATGTGCTGTCTGTGATTCTGGGGACATTTTGTAGCATAAGTAGTTAATGTAGGTATAATCTCTTCTGTGCATGAGTGAGGCTGGAGCAAACAGCCAAGAGTATCAAGAAAATGGAGTATTTTGCAATTGTGCATTTGTAAGCCATGTAATTATGACTTAAAGTGGTATCCTGCCTGTGTTTGACTTTAGAGTGGTGCCTGATTACTCCTGATAGTCTCAAAAAATGTATAGATATTACTGGAAAGAATAATTATGATTTTTTTATTATTCTTTTTGATACCGACAAAGCTTGATCATTTTTGAAATTAATTTCTCCTACTACGCCTTTTATACGCACTCGTACAAGTGCACGTGGGCACATCCACATGGGTCAGTAACAAGCAGAGCATTGAGATGTTAAATAGCTCAAGTGCCTGTTACCGCTTTGAGCTCACCAGCCCATTTCAGTTGCTGCTTGAAATGTTTCCTGAAAATAACAGTGCAAGTCAGGGTTGCAATGCTCACTTGGTGCCTGTGCCAGGTTTAGTCAGAATTCATGTAGTCACCCCCGTCAGAAGCTGTTAGTCCTTTTAAGCTCAGCCCACTGATGCTGCAGGTGGGAAAACTGCCTTGCCTGCGCTGCTCAGTGGGTTCTGCAAAGGCAAAAGCTGGATAAACTCTCAGCTCAACTTGCTGGCAGCAGCAGCAGCAAAAAGTTCTTGAATATGTTGAAAAGTCTGTACCTTAATGTTTGGGTGATAAAATGAGGTAAAATGGACAGATGCTCCTTGGCCCCAGCTATCCAACAGACTCAGTCTCTGACAATTACTTGTGTAACTAATAGCATGCAGAGCTGTGTTGCTTGTTATCTGAATTAAAATTAATTGTGTTAAACAGCAATTCCACTGCCTGTCTGTGGACCCATCTTGTCCTGACTAGTGCTGGATATCCTGTGTCCCAATCAGACTTGAGATGAAAGACCAAAAAAATGAAACCTGGTATTGTCCTGTGCTGTTTGTCTTGAAAGATTTTAGTCTGAGTAGTTTCTAAAGACTTATTGTTTTTCTGGAAAAGTGACATATAGATAGATCATCATCAGGTCATCTATCCAAAGCTTATTATTAGCCCCTGTAGTGGGAGTTCTCCAAGTGTGGTGTGATGTGATGTGGTTTCATCATGTATGGCATACATTAACATACCTGCATGTAGTTAACTAAATAAACAGCCTGGTGTGCAAGAAAATACATTTTTGGACTATTGAATGCTAACTCAGGATATCCTAGGAATACATCAGCAAGCTGGAAGCTCTGTGTGTGAAAACATTAACATCCTTATGGCATATATCCTTTTGTATTTTTTTGTTTTGTTTTGTTGTGTGTGGTTTGTCTGTGTTGTTTTAGTGGTCTGGGTTAGTGGCACCCCACAAGAAATGATTAGCACAATGGAGAGGATGTGAATATCTTGTGTAAGAGAAGGCTGTGCCAGGAGAGGACAAGAAGTTTTGAACTGGCTTTATTGCCAGCAAAGAGACTTGGGGAACTCTAGCTGCAGTGATTCACTGTTATCTCTAACAGCAGTCATGTGGAAAAGCAAGTGTTTACTCAGATTGGGGTTTAACAGTAAGCAGTACCCATAGCACAGAAGATGTGGCAATACATCCTAAGGCAGGGTTAACATCAGTATTTTTGCTGAGCAGGTTGAAAGAAAGTTTTTCCTCACAATCTCTTTTATCTTTAAAAGGCTATTCTGTTACTTGTCCTGAATAAGCTTTTTTTTAAAAAAATGGAAAATGCTTATATCAAATAAATGTATCGGTACTAATCTGGGACAGAATTAATTTAACATAACAATGTTTTGCATTGGTTACTTGTTTTTGCATTGGCTTACACACCCCAAGGCCTTTTTTGTTTGTCACCCCTCCCTGACAGCAGGTGGGCTGGGGGTGCATGAGGAGTTGGGAGGGCACCACAGAAGTCGTGGTCACCAATGAAGGCTGGGAAAAGGAGGAAGGGGGTTGTTTGGAATTACAGCATTTGTCTTCCAAGTCACTGTTATGCCTGACAGAGCCCTTCTGTCCTGGAGGTGGTGAACACCTGCCTGCTGATGGCAGCTGATGTGTGATGGCTTGTTCTTTCCCTGTTACACTGTTTTAATCTTCACCCTCGAGTTTTTCACTTTTACACTCGCAGTTCTCTCCCTGATCTCGCTGGGCGTGCGAGCGAGGGGCTGTGCAGGGCTGAGCTGCCTGGTGGGGTTAGCCCACAGTCCTTGTACATTGTTCCCTTTGGCTGCTGTGCCTCTCAGCTCCTGCATTTTTCTGTATCTGTTGAGTTGGCACTTTCCACTTGGTGCTGCTGCTAGGTTTTGGCTTAAAGTGCATAAGGAAAACCTGAAGGCTGTGGTTGTTCTTGTGAGCTCTCTTTCCTCCAGCCCTGCAGAAAAGGATGCTTTGTGGTACATTTACTGATGTTTTACTTACTGGTGTTAAGGGGCACGAAGGGAGCTTGCCTGGAAACGCTGGTTATACCCTACCTTCAGTGTTTCAAAGCAGATTGAGATTCTGATCCTCAAGGCAGCGTTAAATTCTGGGTGGTGTAGCAGTTGTCAGTGGTTGGTGGCTCTTTCAGTTCATGAGATGGAAGTAAATCAGGGCAGGTCATCTCAGGTGGGTGAAATGGCCATTGCTGGAGGCATTTACAGTTGGCTGCAAGCCACCTGTTATTCAGTAACTTGTTTTTGTAATGTGTGCAAGTGAAAGGTGGTGAACAGGGCTCCCACTTGGTAATAAATTGCCTAAAGCGGTATGTGCAGCAGGAGTTTTGAAATTGGACTGGTTTCTATGTCTCGAGGTGTTCAGATCAAGGTCTGGCAGGATGGAAGGCACTGCTCCAATCAAAGGGATAGCTTTAGAAACCACCATGTGTGTAAACTGGGAAAGTGATGTAGTGTGCTACAAGGAAAGCCATAAATTCTTCACAAAAATGTTCCTGAGAAAAACCAGCTGAATAGGCTCCTGCTTGGTGCTTCCTAACTCTCCTCAGTTGTACAAAACAGTATACAGTAGACTGGACTAGGGTGTTGGTCTGGTTTGAAAGAAAACAATAGTGAAAGGGCTGTTCTGAACACAGATTAGTTCCTGATCAGATTCATCTTGTTCTGACTGTGCATGTGAGCTATTTAAATTGGCACCACCACTGACAAATTCTCGTGGAACAATGCTTTGAAATATTTAGCATGGGCTTTTCCTTTTGGTTTTGTGGTTGTGCTGCTGCAGGTAATAGCTGGTTATGAGTTTGCTCAGCAGTTCAGTTAGCAAGTAAGTGGGAGATTGCTGCAAGCTTGGTGCCAGAGCTGGCTGCAGATGTTCAGCAATCCATGGATCAGTAAGGAGTCTGGTCCTCCAAGGGCTTTGGATTGGCTTGAACTGCTGAAGTAAGCCTCTAGTCACACCAGAACAGATTGGCTGCATGAATACCCTGTCAGCTGAGGAGGGTGATCACTTCAATGATGTAATTTCATTTATCTTCTTGCTCAGTTAAATGGTAGGATTTTATTTAGCAGGTTTTAATTTAGTCTCTGTATGCAGGAAAAAAATCCTGTGTTCACCTTTCAGGCTGGTGGAAATACCAATACTTGGCAAGAGATGGACATGATTCTGGTTCAGGAATGATGACAGGTGGGAGTGAGTGTTCATGGAATGCTAATGATACCTTGGATGGTTCAAAGTGCAGCTTTTGCAGATGTTTCTTGGTGTGTATAGACTGAGTTGGTTGCAGTTTTGTGAATTGGTTACTGTAAAAGGGTCAGGAAAAGGGCAGCTTCCTACGTCTGATATGTAGGCTTTGCACTGTAACGTCCTCATGAACATACAGTGTATCCGCATCCTTTGTGTATCCACTGCCTAGTTTGTTTGGGAAATTGGTAGTTCCCATACTGCTGCTGATGGATTTTGTCAAAAAGATGCTGCATGCCATCAGCAGTTGGCAACATGACTGGTATTTTTAACATAGTTTCACTTGAGATAGTATTAATAACCCAAAAAAGAAAAAAGCCTGGAGGGAAGCTTTTGTCCCAGCCAGCAATATGTCAATCTCTACTGTCCACTCCATGGATTTGGGATTTGCTGTTGTTTGGTTGTGGTTTTTTAGTCTACAACTTCTGATCCTTAATACTCTCATTTTCTTAGTAGTTGTGACACTTTTAGTGGATTGCTATAGCAATTTTAGGAAATACTTGTGATGGTGGGATGCTTTTTTTATTCTCTCTGCCATGTGTTGAGATGTTTACCCAGCTTCTCTCAGATCTTTAGTTAAGTAAGCTTCATTCCCTATTTGTGGGGAAAAAATCTGGTGTATTTCCAGGAGACTTTTCTGTCTTTTCTGGCTTTCTGTAATCTGTATTCCCATTTTCTGGCATCTTTCCTTGTGCCCAGAAAATAATGTGCTATGTTTTTAAGTGACTCTGTTGGTATTGCAGGATTAGAGGTAGAACAGCTGCCATCAGCTGTTTCAGTTACCCTTTGCACTTTGAACAGCTTTACTTAACTTGCCCCCTTTGGGTTCTGCACTCTTTTGGTTTGGCTTTGTCAACAAGAACTGTTTACTTGCATTTGAGCACTTGTGAACTTACTTGGGCACGGAAGGAAAACCACTTCAGGGCTGTTGAGCAGAAAAATGCAATGTGTGGTTTGGAAAGTACCTGAGCTGCTGGTTGGTGTCCCAGCCTGCAGCATAGGCAGGGAAGTGTTGCTTTGTGATCCCCAGGGAAAAGTACTAGAAGTAACTAGAAGTTACATGCCTCAAGACTAAGTATCTGCCCAAACCTGACATATGACTGATGCTGTAATAGAAGCATGAAGCTGTGCAGCTACATTGCTTGTTCATAGTTCTGAGCACCTTTACAAGCTTCTCTGTTTTATGAGATGAGAGAGTTGAGAGAGTGATGTAGCAGTGAAATTATGTCCTCAGGACTGAACAAGAAATCTGTTGCCTGGCAAGGGAGCTCAGGCATTTTTTGCTGCTTCTCATTCTTCTAATTTCTGGTTAAAGCATGGGCTTTGAAAGTAAGTCTCAGCATAGGTTCTTTGTGCTGCTCCTTGGCAGAACAATGAGCAGCTCTGTGTCATATGGAGGAGAACATGCCAAAAGCTGACCCTGAGGTGTGGGAGGAGAAGGAAGTACCAAAGTTTGGTGACTCTGGAGGCTTGTCTTTTAAGTCCTGTCAGAGTAGATGCATGGAGGTATGGAGGGCTGAGATACATAGATGTTATTGTCTGCTTTGACAGCTTAGCCACAGCCTGCTCAAGACTTCTCAGTAAGACTGCTTTCCTTTCACTCGGGGTCACAAGATGCTATTTTTTCCCTCATTGTTGAGTCAGGCAGAGCTTTGCTGAATGTGCAAAGAGGCTAGGAGAAAGTGAATGTTTCTTTAGCAGATGCTTGTCTCTGCTTGGGGGATGAAGGTTTCCAGCAGCATGGTGACAGGAGGTGGTAGGTGTTCATGGGCTGGGTGTCACAGCTGTGCTTTCTGATTCCTGGGGCTGCAGGGATGTGTTACTGGAGACAGGAAGCTCTCTTTCCTCCAGCAGCCTGAGTTACTTGACAAGATTGGCAACCTGGGGAGATGCTGTGGCAGCAGCTAAAAGCTGTTCTGGTGAATTGGCATTTGAGAGTGAAATTTAACTCTTCTGTCCTCCTTCGAGGCAATGGAATTTAGTTTTTGTTGCTTTGAAACTTAGATGTCAAGATTGGTTGGTGTGACTCTGTCTAGTCATGGTTTCTGTAGCTGGTGTTGCTTTGTGTCCTGTGTAAATGTGTGGAGGAGTGCAGACATAAAGGTTGTGGTGACAGGGGGGCTGCAGGGACAGTCTCCATGAGGAGGGGCTGGACACGTGTGGCCTCTTAATACCTGTGTGTTGTTGTCCTTGTGAAGTACACCATGGCTTGCTCCTGGGTGGAACTGCTGGCGTGGGTTCTACTTTTCTGTTAAGGCTAAATAATGTGAAGGAACTGTTTGTGTGGCAATTCTATCCAGCATCTGGGTGCTTTAACAGATCTTGTGCAGTTTCAGAGGAATGATTTTGGCATGTCTACTGTCTTTTAAGGCAAGACAGCTAAGGCTTCTCCACCAGGTGTTTAATCCACAGTGGTCTGTGGGGACATAAGTGCCTGTGGTTGCAGTTGGGGGCTATAACTTTGTTCTGGCTTTCTGTGATGTTTTCTAGGGGTCTGGCTGCTATTGTTTCATGCTGATTGTACAGGGCAACTGCTTTGTGGGAGGAAGGACTAAATGCCATGCAACCCTAGTTGAGAATGCTGTCAACAGGAGATGTTTCACAAGACACTTGACATTGAGTAAGAGTATTTGTTAATGAAAGCACCGATTCTCAAGAGTATATTGTTTTTGTGACTTTAGGCCCTTAGTTGTTAGAAAAAACCACATCCTCCTTTCTGATGAAACCTCTGGGCTGCTGGGGAGACCAGAGTGAAGATAATGAAACACTGAATTTTCTGTCATGTTGTCAAGACCTTGCATCCATAAGCGACTTCATTTATAAATTGTATACATGGCTGTACTACCAGGTGCCTTTAAGATAAGCAAAGCAAGTTGCTTGTATTAATTAATAAACTGATGATTAGCCATTTCAAGAAGAGGGGAGTAACACTCTTCCTAGAGTAGGATGGGAATGCTTATGGTAGGATAGGAATGCTTATGGTAGCAGCCATAAGCATCCTGTACTTAGCAGTGTGAGGAAAGTTTCCATGTGGGCTGTGTTTGTGCTGCTGGAAATAACATGCCTGTAATTACAATGTTAGCTGTTAGTGTTCTTGGTTTGTTAGGTCTCTTAGTGATCAAATTGAGTTGAATCCAGGGGAATTGAGTTTATTTTGGTGTGTTCACAGTCTTAATCAAGAGAATGTTTTCATTGGATCCAAGGTCTCAGTAGAAACAGTGGTCTGCAAAGAAATTTTAGTTATCTATGTGTTAATTAGTGTAAAACTTTGGTGCACAAAAGAATTTCTTTGTGATATGCTACCAAACCAAATGGTCAACCATATTTCTACATAAAAAAATGTAGAATAAAACCAATTCTTGCCCAAAATATTTTTTTAAAAATCACTGAGGCAAGTGCAAGCAACCAGGGAGTACAAGTAAAAGTAGGAAAAGATGACTTCAGTTTTAAAAGGTGTTGATCTCCAAGCACTGGCAGCTTAGGCACTGTTGGATTCATACAGATGCAGTTACCACATGCTTTGGAGGGCTCAAAGGAAGTGAAAGGATTTTGCAGGTTTTGAGATCCTCCCAAGCCTGAGAGACAGCATTTAGGAGGAGGTGCTACTGTTTGGATTTGAAAAGTTTTGGATGAGACCAATACTATAAATGTGGTTGGGGACAAGAGTCTGTTCATACTGAAACAGGGATGGGTTCTTGGTGTCATTTCCACTTCAGGGAAGGAAGCTGTGATCATGCATATGTGATGTCCCCCTCTTCTTAGTGTCACCCTTGGAGCAGCTTGGTTAGCAGGAGCTGCAGTACTTACTGGTCTGTCACTGTCTGTTGGGGCAACCAAGACAGAGAGTATTTTGGACCTGATTAGCATAAGAGATCTGATAATCAGAATGTCTTGGTAAGAACAAACAGCTTTGAAGACTGAATCAAGACTGGCTGACAGGAAAGAAGATTGAATCGACTTCTGCAAGCAAGAGATATTGCAAAATTTATAAGTTTATTTATGTGATGATCAACCCAATCATTGTAATAAATCATTACTAGCCTTTCTAGAATAATATATAAGCATATGTAGTCCACAGTAAATTTGGATTTTGATCACCAGTCAGTCTTCCCCATCTCTATCTCTCATCATGACCAATAACTGCCCATCTGTCCAGAGCAAAAAGGGCATCACAATAATGACGGCCAAGGTACAAACTGGAGGGTTTAGTCTGGTGTCAGCTGAACAAATGACTGGAAACACTGAAAGACTCTGCCTTGACCCAGGAGGAGTTCAAAGTCAGAGGTGCTGCACAGGTGTTGAATTGCCACAGTGGTAAAAGCAGTTGTGGAGGGCTCTGAGCTCTGCTTTAGTCCCATTTAGTATGAGCTGACAACTTAGCATTGACAAAGATGTCAGACTGAGGCTGTTAGAACATAAGGAGACAGATCCTGAGCAGAGACACAGATCTGAGCAGTCAGTGCAGTGATGGGAGCTTGAACTTGTTTTGCAGATGAGATCTCTGAGACGAGATAGCGAGGAAAGAAAGACCTGAGAGTAGAGAAACCATTGTTGAAGAATGAAGATCTGTGATGGAAAAGAAGAAAAGATTAGTAAGTAAGGTTAGTAAGTTAGTAAGAATATGAGTGTCTTATCCTAGTTCAAGAGCATGAGGATTATCTGGAAAGGAAGATGTGGATGGAAGGTTTTAATTGCAGTGTGGGGGTTGAAAACGGAGCTGGAGAAAGTTATTATAGTTGGAGTAAAAGTGCTTGAACAACACTAGAGATTTAAAAGAAATGGCTGAAGAGGCACAGGTGGGTTTTTTTCAAATTATTTTGATGATAGGTGAGAAAATGAGAACCATTTTTCTGCTGAAAAGAATAAAAGCAGCTGAAGGCTAGATGAGATGTTCAGAAGGAAATACTGGAGCTACAGATGGTTGGAGAGGGTGATGGGATCAAGGAGGATGCATGGGAGAAGAGCAAATATTTATTTTTGCCCTATGTACCTTGCTGACCTTCCCTTCCTAAAGCACTCTTCTCTCTCAGACAGTTTCCTGTGATCATTTTTTCCTCTTGAGAGGAACTAAGGCTGAGTAAGCTTGAGGGATAGAGCAGTAGGTAAGTGTGACTGAAATATGACTCAAAATTCAACTTTCTCCAACTGGAATATTTAAATAGGTGTAGGAGCTGGAAGGTGGATGTAATCCTGGTAAATGTGGAAAGAGGAGGAAAAGAACTAGAGCTGGAGATGATCCTTGTGGATTTTATTATGACAGAGGAGGCCAAAGAGTTCAAGGTAGTGGGAACAGCCACCATATCAGTAAAAGTATGGGATTAAAGGGCTGGGGATGAACAACTGACAAATCTTGTGGTCTCTCTACCAAATAGTCAGATTGTGATTTAAGGAGCCTGTGTCTCATGCTGTAAGGCAACAGAAGCAGGAAAAATTTTTTTGAAGCCGTGAAAGAGGCAGAGGGGAAAAATCGGCAAAGAAGAACATTAAATTGAGTCAGCAATAGGACAGATGAAAATTAAACTTGATAGAAACATCTGTACAGGATTACACAGTTCCTTCCTTCCTTCCCAGACTAGGGAAGAAGTAGGGAGAAGTCCTTTTTTTTATTTTTATTTTTTTGCTTCACTACAGTTCTAGTGAGAACAGTGACTTCTTTAGATTAGGCAGATCTGTGCTACCCACTGCCTGTGTGTGGCAAGGAGTTCTCTGTACCATGTACAAGCAGACAATGTCTGTGCAGACTCTTTTCTTCCTACACGAATACTGAGGGCATCTTGCTTATTTTATGCTTGAAAGGGAGGTTTGTTCTGTGGTTTGGACTTACTACAATGGATTTGATTTTATTTTATCTTTCTTTTCTACACCAATAGCTGGAAAAAATACATAAAGCACAGCAGCTCTCAGTTCATTTAATTTGATTGCTAGAGGTCTTTGTATGTTCCAAATAAATATTTGGTAGCTGTTTTACAAAAGAATATTTTTTGGCCCATAGTCAGAGTATGTACAAGAGAAAGGAAGCTCTGAAAAAAACCTCATGATGAAAATTCACCATCCCTACTCCCCACCACCCTTGGGGTGCTTTTTCTCTTGGAAATGAGAGCAGTGATGAGAGGAGAATCTTGAAGTATCAAGAGATAACCTGATGGGACAGAGGAGTTAGTGACTTTTGGAAGTGAACAGCGTGGATTCTGAACAGCGGAATTAATGAATGGTGGTTTCTTCTGGTTTTGGTTATTGCAATTACTGTGATGTGCTCCTCCCACCCCTGCTTGCATGCCCATTCTGTCAGATGTTTGCTGTCCAGCTTCTGAAGGTTGCAGAGCTGGTTGCTCTCACTGACTAAAAACTCAAACTTCATGATTTAAGGACTAAGGTAGGTGAGTATCGGTGATGATGAGAGACAGGGGGGACTGAGTGGTGATCAGAATCCAAATTTATTGTGAACTACATATGTTTATATACTATCTAGGAAGGCTAATAATTTTTTACTACAATGATTGGGTTAGACATCACATAAATAACCTTATACAGTTTGCAGTATCTCTTGCTTGCAGAAGTTGATTCAATCTTCCTGTCAGCCAGTCTTGATTCAATCTTCTGGTAGTCTTCAAAGCTTTGTTTGCTCTTGCCAAGGCATCTTGATTATCAAATCTTTTATGCTAATCAGGTCCAAAGTACAACAGGCGGGTTTTTCTTTATTTTATATGAACAGTCTTCAACTTGCATCTTTCTGTTTGGTCTGCCTACTTTGAGCTACTTTATTCAAAACTGACAGGCAAATCAGCTGAGGTACTGATGGATCAGGAAGGTTTGTTCTCCTGTTCTAACAAGGGAATTTAAGGTACTAGAGCCCAGAAACATAGAATCCTATGAACAGAAGTAGATTGCTGTTACCATCTCTATGCTGACAATCATGGTTTAATAAAAATCAAAACTTATATTTGAGGGACCAGGAACACACATTACATGTGCACCCACCCGCACTGACTTGACAAGATTTTTGCTTTCACATGATGTGACATGAGCACTGACATTCTCTTGTGATGTCACAAGATCATGCTTTGTTTTTCTATGTAAATCTGAATGAATGTAGAGATGCGTCTGCTTAAATCTGGATAGGGATAGTGCATTGGCAAAAGGTGCCAGTTAAAGCATATCTTCAACATGTTTTCCAAATCATGATGAATATTACTTGTTAGGAAAACTACCAGTACAAGCACAATATCAACATTGATTACTTTAAATTTGGGGGGTGGTTGTGGTCTGCTTGCTGTTTTCACTGTGCAAAAGGTAGAAGAAAATTAGGTGCTTTTAAACTATAGCAGAGTGATTCTTTGTGAGGCCTTGCACATGCAGACCTGGGAGCATGGCAGAGAGCAGGAGTAGATGGCATAGCTGGGAGTGAGAGAAGTTTGTTCCTCAGCTTTCTGGAGGTGAGCCTTTGTTTTACCTACAGCTAGGAAAATCTGGAGATATGAAACAAGATGTGTGCCAGAGAGGAAACTGAGTAATAGCTGGGCCAGGCTGTTAGTTCCTCTGATGAGGCTTAATTATTACAATGCCTGTTGTCAGCTGGTATGAAAAAGTATTAAACTCATCCTTTGCACCATAGAATTGACTTCCATGAAGTGTTGTAGAGGAAACATCTGTGAGTGGAAAACATCCTGTCACAGATAATACAAGGAAGGAGAAGTGAATGTGCTTGGCCTGGTATATACTTGTTTGATTGCAGGTATAATGCAATGTCTGTGCAATCACCCGATGCAGGAGTTACTGATGCCTCTTGTCTTCTGCCCTTGCAGGCAGTGTGATGTGAACTTCCTCACTCTCAAAGCAGCACTGATGTGTCTTGTTCTCCTCCTTTCTTCTTTTTGCCTTTCCCATGCAGTCCAAGTATCAGCAGTAGAGGTGAACACCCCGGAGGAGATGTTTGTGGAGAACGGGACGGACGCGAAGCTCCCGTGCACGTTCACATCCGTGGAAGTGATCAGCAGTGCAGCATCTGTCTCCTGGAGCTTTCAACCAGAGGGAGCAGCCACTCGTATCTCAGTAAGCAATGCCTGGAGGGGAGCAGACCTGGGAGGGGAGGCTGGCATAGTTGAGCTGTGCTCTTCTAGTTGGTTCTAAGGAACAAGCAGATATGGATTGGACCCTCCTTTGTGTGCCTCATCCCCATCATTGTGATTTTAGGGGGCTTTTTTAGTGTTGTATGAAAATATTGCTAGATGTCTGCCAAGACTGCAGTGGACAGTGACTACAGAATATACTGGTTACTCTGTTAGTCTTAGAAGAGGGATGTTGGCATGGAAGCTGTATGTATGAAGTAGATGAGTATCTAGGAATCTTGTAAATCCTCTGACTGAATGTAGCAGTCAGAGAATTTGAATTACCACTGTAATTGCAGTGTTACGTTATGTATTGTGCATATTGTTTATTCTGCTTGTGTACTGTATAGCCTCTGTTTTGAGAGGGTTTAAAGTAAGACCAATCTCCCTGGTTTCAGAAGAAAATTGAATAGTTTAAATCAGGAAGCAGTTACATCCTCATATTATAGTTACTTGACAAGTGAAAAATCAGGCCAGCAAGGAACTTAGGCAAATAATATTTGTCATGGCTCAGTTCCTGTATATTGGGCCCAAGGGGGCTCATATCCTTTGGCTGTAAGTCTTCAAAGAAGGCTTTGGTAGCTCGATAGCTGTCTTCTTCCTCTTCTTCCTCAGACAGTTCTGCTTCTTTCTTGTTCCTTGTACTGAATGAGAATTTAGAGGAAGCAGGGCAAGGAACTCTGGGGCACCTTTGAAGATGTGGGGACAGCAGGTTGCTCAGCCTGTTTGTGTTTGTCTCCTCTGCTACAGACATGAGCTCATTTAAACTCTAGGAGCTCTTCAATGCTCAGAGCAGAGATGGTCAAAACAGTGTGTGAGCATCTTGCTCAGTATGTAGAGCTCTGAAGAACAAGCTTCTGAATTCTCAGTGAAATAAATATTTACTTTTGAAGAGGGAGCTCTTCCCATTGGGAATCCAAAGCAGGAGTTGGGGAGAAGTAAGGGAAGTAGGGCACATTTCCTGCCAGTGCTGAACAGGATGGATGAAGAGAAGCCATCTGTTGGTGGATTTCCGCTCCCCATATATCCTGTTTTGCCGTTCCCTTTCTGCATCACCGTTCAGTTGTAGGAATACAGCTTCAGCACATAACATTGTTTTTGGAATTGAAGTCAGTTCTGGTGTTCCACCTGGATGTAGCTATCAGCACAACTGAAAGAAAAGCAAATTTTCTTTGAGCAGCAGGGACCCAGCATAATTTGATGTTAATTCCCTGTTTCTTCGGAGGGTCTGGGGAAAGTGTAGAGGGGATGTTTGTTTACGAGCCTGAGTCATGGCATTGCATAGCTTGGTGGATGTGAATTTGAAAGGCCAATCTCATGGTGAGCTTATGTCTGAGGTAAGCCCATGCTTCTCTTTACGAGGATGGTCTGTGTCCCTTTAGAATCACACTGGCAATCTTGTGGCCATGTGGTGAAGCTGACTCGACTGGGAGCTTCCCCTGCTTGTCCCCTTCCCTCACCATGTATTCCAAAGTCTCATCTCACTCCACCACAGGCAAAGGATGGCTTGAGGCACTTAACTTGTGTTTCAGGACATGTTTTACTTTGTGATTTCTCCTCCCCCAGGCCAGGACATCTAGAGAGCTGAGGAATCTGCCTCTGGCCTTCTAGACTTCAGTGGGATGACTTCCCCTGTGTACAGGGGTGTGGTAATGCAGTGCTGCTGTGTTAAAGGTTACAATCCAGCTGGAAAAGCTGCAGACTGTTGCAGAGTCTTCCAAAATGTTGACAGCTGGCTGTGTGCTTGCCAGCTTTCTACCACATGAAATACTTCATTGAATTTATGTTAATCTGTAGACAACAAATAAGATTTGACTGCAGCAGGACAGATGGCCATGATGTGCACATACCTGATCTGGACAAGATTTGCGCTGCCAAGTGATAAGGCCTGATATTCAGAGTGCAGGTCTGATAGAGAGGGTGTTGGAATAGCAAATCTGAGATCAAGAGCAGGAAAGGATATCCTCCTATCAAGGATAGGAGGCGACTTAAATGGAAATATGGGGCAGTAGGCAGGCTGGTCTGTGGCAGAGCCACTGCTTTGTAAATAAGGCAGGAGGAAGAGGAAGCTGGAATACTGTCCTAAATTTCTTTCATTGTTTTCTGGAGACTGAACTGAAGGGAATTCAGCTTGATTCCTGATTAGATTTATCTTGCTGTCCTGCAGAACACCAATTAAGAAAGAATGTGCTCTTGCAATTGTCCTGCAGCCTTGATAAGCCTCTCTTAAGGTATCCCATGTGTTTGAAAGCAGAATTGTTCTGTAGAAGTCTATGCACTTCTACTGCTGTAAGTTCCAATTTTGGGCAGGTATAGTTGGGGAATACTCAGTTCCTCCTTAGTCTGTACTAAGGAGGTTTATTCTTCAAAGATTTTTGGTCATGTATAGGAATGCAGAGCCAATGTGCAGCTTAGTCACTTAAAAACTGGGAAACAGTTATATTTAGTTACCTGAAGGTTTCTGGAAAACAGCTAGATATACTCTAAATTGGTCATGGGATTTTCTGAGGGGGTGGAAGAAAGAGAGAGTATTGCATGTTAATTTAGCTGTGCTTTAGTTGCAAGTAACACACAGCAAAACACAAGATGGGAAACTTGGTATCCTTTTTCTGCTAGGATGCAGGCAGCTTCCTGTGCCTGAAAGACAGATGGCTGTGTTCCAGGAGTGTTCTGTCCTTTAATTATTATCAGGTTACCAGTTTTTTTTTCTTTCCCCCACCTCCTTGTCTGCAAAACTCTGTTCCCTGCAAAACAGAAAAAAGCCCCAGCCAATCCAACCACAAAACAAATCAAAACCAACAGAAAACTGAAACTTGCAGTCTCTTGTTCTGGTGTGGTTGAGGTAGAAGCATGGTTATGTTATCAAGAGGCAACAAGGCAGACTTGATAGACCACGGAAGTGGTGAGGCAGGAGGAGAAACCTCAGCTGCTGGCTGAGGTTTTGTAACACAGCTGGCTTTGGGAGTGTGCTGTAATAGTGGGAGAAGCACAGTGGCTCCATACTTGCTAATTGGGTTGTTCTTGTATCCTCTTTTCCTTGACTGCAGTTTTTCTATTACTCTAATGGGAAGTCATACCCTGGAAAAGACATACCATTTAAAGACAGGATCACTTGGGCTGGAGATCTTAACAAGAAAGATGCTTCTATCACAATATCAAACATGCAGTTCCGGGACAACGGCACGTACATTTGTGATGTCAAGAACCCACCTGACATTGTTGTCAAACCAGGAGAAATCCGAGTTAGAGTTGTGGAGAAAGGTATTATTCACCCTATATGATTTTTTTTCCTTCTCACTTGTTTTTTCCCCCCTCCATTCCTTGTCTAAATCACTTTTATTGGGGGTGGGGGAGTGGCCTGGAGGGAACAACTGGTTTTTAATTATCTTCTTCCAGGTCCTAATAATGGAATTAGTATGTGTTAGCTGTTTAAAAAGTGTATGTCATACCCTTTTCCTCTATGCCCACTAATTTCTGTGGTTTAAACAATTACTAGGAAAAGCTGATGGAAGGCTTAATGAAAACACATCTTCTCATTTTGAAGTCCTGTGAATATATTTCCTGCATTATGCTGCATCAAGGGTTAGGATGACTTATGAAGTCTGGTGAGCAAGGAGAAAACCCTTGCTTGCTTGAAACCCTTCTGGTATACTTAATGGAATGCAAAACTATAAATCTGGTCCAAACATACAGAAAGTGAAATGCTACTGTGTTCCATGCAAAGGTGTTTGTGTCGAATGTGCATTCAGTCTCTTTTACTCAGGTGTTCTTAAAGAATCCATGGTGGCCCTTACAAACTGCAGACTGGCTACTTGCAGTCACATGAGGCTTCTGGTTAGCATTTGGCAACATTTGTCACAGTTAAAGAACACTAAGATTCTGTTTCTCATTTTGGCTCTTTATTTGCCTTTATCATCCAAATAATTTGATTGTTCAGCTAGAGGTCAGCCAAAATGTGATGTTTTGTACAATGAAATGATTGTTGCAGTAATTGCATTTTCAAATTTATAATTCAGGAAGGACAAGAATAAATGTTGAATTCATAAATGGCAGCGTTGATGCAGCATTCCAATAGTTTTGATATGTTAGGGAAGATACCTGTCTGTATGTCCTAATTGGAATGATTCTGCTGCTAGAGCAGGTGTGTACCCCTCCTCAGGAGGTCATTCCATGTTTTTATGTAGGCAAGGTCTCTGTCTAATTTTTCTCTTCATGGAACAGTTTGGGTTGAGCAGGACCTCTGGAGGTCCAGCTATCACTTAGAACTTCCTGTTTCTTGGAAGTTTGAAGCCTGTATAAAATAGGATCTGTTTATTTTCTCACAATGATTGTCACTATGAAGAAGCAGTAAAGCAGCTGCTGATTTGGCAAAGTCAGGCTGGCTTGGAAAAGCCTTCTCAGATTTCAGTCCAGGTTAAGCTGCTAAAGACTGACCTCAGTACACTAATTCAGCTGGTATTTTTCAACAGACTTGCATGCTGGCTTCCCAATAGCTGGGGCTTCTGGAAGAGAATCTGATTCTGAATGGAGCCCTGTATTTGAAACACTTCTCACCATTGGAGAAAATGCTGCAACAGTTCTCTTCACATTTTTAGGATGACTGAAAATGTGTTTCCAAGCTCTTGTAATAGGTTGTAACTCATTCTGAACTGAGCTGGAGCAATTTCTTCACTTGGAATAAATACATGATGACATTTGTGCACATTGGTTTTTTGCTTTGTATGCATCTAATGGTTCTGAATTGTACATCTGGTGGTATAAACTGTTCAAAGCCATATTCATTCTTTGCACATTTAAATGAGCTGATAGATGATAGGTTAGCTTTAGGTTTTGGATTAAACATTTAATAAGTGGCCTCATTTTTAAAAATTGCCAAACTAACTGGGCTGATTTTCACTGCAGTACCTACATGGTAGGTAGTGTATTGGTTTGGCACTGCCTGCTTTTATATAGCAGGGGGCCACTAAGATATCTCCTGTGAGAATCTGCTGGAAGCTTCCCACCGTGTCCAGCAGAGCCAGTGGCTGATGGCCCAGAAGATGGACATGCTGCTGGCCAAAACTGGGCCAATGAGAGGCTGGTAATGCCTCTGTGATGACATATTTAAGAAGAAAATCAAAACAAGGTCACAGGGGTTTTTTGTTCCTAGACAGAGAAGAGTGGGAGGTAGGATTATGCGAGGGGAAACAACATGGAGACACCAAGGTCAGTGGAGAAGGAGGGTAAGGATGCCAGTTGCCAGAGACAAGATTCCTCTGCAGGCCATGGTGAAGCAGCTATGCCCCTGCAGCCCATGGAGATCCACAGGGGAGGCAGAGATCCACCCACAGCCCCTGTGGGAGGTGCCCATGCCAGAGTGGGTGGATGCCTGGAGGAGGCTGTGATCCAGTGGAAGACCTGGTGGAGAGAAAGGGCCCTGCTTGCAGGCTGGAGCAGCCCGTCCTTGGAGGACTGTACCCCATGGAAAGAGAGACCCACGTCACAGCAATTTTGGGAGGACAATCTGCCTTTGGTGGAATTCATGTTGCAGCAGGTGTGGTTTGGCTGCTGCTTGTGAGAGTAGAGCCACTCTGGAGAAGCTCATGGAGATCTGTCTCCCGTGGGAGGCATCCCACAGCCTCACAGGAGAAGGACTCCTCTCCCTGAGCAGTGGAAGAAAATCTTGGTAATGGACTGACCAAAACCCCCATCCTGTCTCTCTGCCCTGTCAGTGGGAAGGAGGGAGGGACTGGGGAGGAGAAGGTATTTTAAGGGCTTATTTTACTTCTCATTATCCTTCTCTGATTCTGTTACTAATACATTTCACTTTGCAGCTAAAGTTGAGTCTGTTTTGCCCTTGAAATGCTTCTCCTGGTCCTTATCTCACTCATGAAGAAACCTTTGTTAACTTTTTTTGCTTTTCCCTCCTTTGCCCAGCTGTGGCAGGGGAGGGCGAGCGTGTGACTCTCATCGGTGCCTGGTGTTGGGCCACTGCCAAACCATGACAGCTAGGTTGCCTGAAGAGTCTCCTATCCTTGGAGATAGTCAAATCCAGAGTGGACAGAGCATTGAGCAAACTGTGCTACTTGGCCCTGCTTAATTTAAGCAGGGGGGTTGGACTAGACAATCTCAAGACATCCCTTCCACCTCAACAATTCTGTGATGATCAGATGGAGGTGTCTGAGACAGATTTTTCTATATAGGTGTAGGTTTTGCCTGTTGGATTTTTTCTGATTCACTTGTATTTGGTATAAGTAGCTAGAGCAGCATGGAGTCTTGTAAGAAACCTTCTGGCCTGAGATGTTCCTTGTGTTAACCATGATGTGGGGGAAGGAAAGGACTTTGTTTCTCTTTTGTAATGGTAGTCTGTGTATTCTTTGACTTTGTAGGTATTTTGTACTCATTCTCTGATTGGCTTTTGTTTCTGGCTGCTCTTTTTTGGTCTACTCTCCCCCAAAATAATATTAGGGAAAACGTGAGTAAAGCAATACTGTGTTCTACATGTTTTCCTGGTATTGTACAATGATCCTGACTTAAGAAGGGAAAAAAATGAGTCTATAAAAACGTACAGGCCTGTGTTGTGAGACACCAGTCATGTATAAACACTGCTAAGGGTGATCCTGGGTAGGAGCTCTGCTGTGTGCTGCATGCTCCCTGGAGAACACCCAGCATTCAGCACTCCTGGTGGGTTAGTGATGTGCTGTGTCCAAATCTGCTTTCAAGCGTGCCTGCCTCTTCCTGTTGACCTTGCTGAGAATTGCCAGATGGCTGTAACCTGTTTTTTTTTCCTCCTTCAGATACAATATGAGACAGGGTTGTCCTCATTGTCACTTGTGTTCCCTGACATGTAAAAATTTTGGTTCAACACGAACTCTCTCCTGAAGGACGGTGACACTAAGAACACTCCTGGTGTGTGCCCTGTTCATGTTACTCTGCTGGCTGCCTGCTGCCACTGCCACTTAGGCTGCATGCTGTAATTTCTGGGTGTTACATTAGTGCCTCCTGCTCTGAACGAACCCAGGCTCAAGTGTTTTGCAGTTGTGTTGAGCAGGGATGCAGAAGAGTTGAATGTTTTCTCCCTTCTCTCTGCAGACAGCCTGCCTGCGTTCCCCATTGCCACCGTGGCAGGGATAGCCATCGGTACGGTTACAGGGCTCTCATCGCTCATCTCTATTGTCGTGTGTCTTGTCATCAGAAAGAACAACTCTAAAAAACGATACTCTGGGTAAGAGATCTCCCTCCTCACCCGTGGCTGATGTGAGGAACAGCAGCAGGATCAGAGGGAGGGCTTAAAGGGGGGTAGGAGTTGTTTCAGCCAAGCCTTGGCAATCACAGCTAGAGATAGCTATGGTGATGTGGAACTGTGATCATCTGCCTTTGGTGGTTACCTCTGTTGAAGTGGTGGTTACCTCTCTGCTTGAAGAGACCTACTGACCAGGAGTTGCACCTGAAAATCACTAGATGTTGAAGTTGATCCCCAGACACAAGGATACATGCCCTCAGAGCATTTAATCTGAGACACTCTGGCTCTGGTCTGTTCCCCTTCCCTCTAGCTCTCCTTTCCTTACCACCTCCAAAGGAAAAGCACCACACGTGCACTTTTAAGGAATCCTGTGTGTTGAGATTAGGACTGGATTTTTCTATTACCAATGTCTGCCTCCTAAGCCTGGACCAAAGTACTTGCCAAAACCTCCTTCATCACCACACTTGAAAGTAAGGAAGGAGTAGCCGCTCAGCATCCATTCTCATTCACTGTCTGTTTTTTGTTAACTGTTACCATACCTGCAGGGCTTCTAGTGTTAGGAGGATAACTCCAGAGTGAAGCACAGTTCTTTGAGTAGGCATTTGAAAAAGCACCAAGAACTGACAAAGGCAGATGAGAGTCCTGTGGTGATGAAACTTGCTGCTGGTGGAGGAGGTGCTTCCTTTTTTCTCCTCTCTAATTAGCTGGTAATTTGCTTCTCTAAGAAAGAATGAAAATTATGTATGTAGTCTTAGAAACAACCCCAAAACATACAAGTTTCTTCTGATCTTTGCCCAACAAATATTCCTGCTTATTGCAGGTTCTTTGGGTTGCCTGTGGGATAAAAGAAAATAACTCCAAAAATAAGCTTGTGGGGATTTCCAAATTAAACTTTGCCCTGTCCTTTTCCCAGTTGGAGAGCTTAGACAAAGTGAGTTGGCTATTGCCCAATGGTAAGGCTAAATACAGCAAGGGTGGCTGTGTGTGCTCAGAATTGTGTGGAAAGCCTGGTTTTCCCTTTCTGCATGTGTCCTTCCCCTAAGAATTGGAAAGAATCCTGCAGTGTCATGCACCAGCAGTGTGCCTGAGGTGGCCTGCTTGCCCTGCTTCCCACTGACCTGCTCTCCAGTGTCTTCCTGCTGGAGGACACATGCTGGTGCTGAGCCTGGAGCAGTAGTTCATGCACTGTGATTTCTTGTAGCAGATTAAACTACTCTCTTGGGAAAGTAATCTCTGAGGTTTAAATCCTGCTTTCACTGACCATGCCAGCTCTGCATGATGTGTAGAAAGAAACCAAGTGTGCTGTGACCCCTCCAAACTTACAGACTGTCTTCTACATGATGCTAACCCGGTGTGTGGTGGTGGAGAGAAGCACTTACTCCTAGATAACCATTCTGCCTTGAACTGAGGTGGGCTGGGGCCCTGCGTGGCATCTGGAACCCCTGCATGGCCAGAGTTTCCATTCATGCTCTGACTTCGGTGTTTTTTGTTTTGTTTTGTTTTCTTTCTGCCCTGGTGTGCTGGGATCGGATCCTGCTTACCTTCCTCTCCTTACAGAGATCCTGATATAGACGCCAGATTGGGAATGTAACAGGGCTGGGTCTTCTCTTCCAGTCCCACTAGACACCATGGTAACTAATCAAGTTGGTGGTTGCTGTTAATACCTGTGTGTGTGTACACATTTCCTCTTCCTTTGCTGACTAACCAGCTAGCTCTCTACTAACATGACTGTAATTTGTGCTGGAATCTGTTGGCAAAGGGATGGTGCATTTCACTGGGTGCTTGGGTTTCATTGTCTCATGTCTGACTGGGGTGGAGTTGTTGTTTATGGCAGATAATGTCCCTCCATCTCTTCCAACAGTGAACTTGCCAGTGCACTGACTAAAGCACAGGAAATTCAGAGCTCTTTCTGTGTCAAAATAAAAGTAAATTCCCTGTGAGCGTTCCTCTGGCTCAGACAGCTTGGGTGTTGGAGAACTTGCAGGGATCTAAGTACATTAGTTGCTTAAACCTGAATGATAACATTTTGACAGTGTAGATCTGAGGAGTTTTGTGAATAAATCAATTAATGATTACATAATTTTGGTAACAGAAGGGATGCCTTATTTTTGAGACAGTCACGACCCCTTGCCATGATGGCTGGGGTAGTATCTTTGTTCTAATTCTAACTGCTGCATGTATGAGGAGGTAAATCTGCTACCAAAGGGTAAAAAAATGCTTGCCCTGTGAGGAGGTGGTCTACTTAATGTCACTGTCCTCATTTGTTTCTGTGCACAACTTATACACTGTCTACAAAGACTGAGAAAAAAGGATGCCCAGTGATTAGGGGGTTGTAGCAGAGGGCACTCCTGTGACTGCTGCCAAGGAGGTGCCTACTTAGCTCTCCTGGGTGCTTTGGTACAGGGAGGTAGACCTAGCACTGAGAGACCCATCACTGCATTGCCCAGAAGTCACCAACTTTAAGGGCATTTGCTCTGTGGTACTCATTTTTCTATCACAGTCTTGTTTTCTTTTCAGTCCTGCTTTAAGCAGATGAAAAGAAGCAATCAGAGGGTGAAAACCAGCAGCCTTCTTTTAGGGGTGTTGGTTCCCACCACAAGACTGTTCTTTTGTTTGAAAACTATGATTTGCCTGATTAGATACTCAAGTAGCTATATGAAGGCACACAGCATAAATGTCCTGTGTGACTCTTAAGGTAATTGTTCCACAGACTGATGTCTGCTGGGAGAATTATTTTGGCCTCACAGCTTAAGTATAAAAGCAGGGGAACTAATGCAGAGTTGGGTAGGAAGTACCTTGCTTGTGTAGAGAGAGCTGGTGGCTCTTGCAAGTGTTGGCTCTAACTAGCACTGGTACAACACTTGCCTCAGTGACTGGCATTGCTTAGCTTCTAGTTAGAAGATAATTGCTGTTTACCATTGTTAACTGAGAAGAAAACACATGATTTTGGAGAGGCTGAGTTGAATGGGAGTATCTCAGGACCAGGGGTTGTGGAGGAGCTGCTGTCCTATGTAAATAGCTGCTCCTTCCAGTGAAGCTCAGAGGAGGGACAGAGAAATGTCTCGGGAGAGATGGAGAATTGTGTGTGTTTATTTCAGAGTCCATTATGTTCATTTTTTTACTTTGGCGTAACCTGCCACATTTCATCATGCCATCATTCGTCTTTTGTTTTTGTTTCTTTTTTTTTTTCTTTTTTCCTTTTTGTTTTGTTCTTTTTTGTTTTGTTTTGTTTCTCGTGTGCCTCTTGAACATTGTCGTGCAAACTCTGCTCTGCCACCTCGTCAGCTGCAGTACCTCTGAGAGCTTGATGTCTCCGGTTAAGCAAGCTCCGCAGAAGGCGCCCTCCGACACAGAGGGCCTGGTAAACAGCGTGCCCACCAGATCACACCAGGTAAACTGCTCCTGCTGCTCCCTGAGGCAGGATTCCCCCCAGCCTGGGGCAGCTGCTGTGGAGAACATCCAGGCAGGGTGGGATTTGTGCTTTAGGGGCTGTCCGCTGGTGAAAGAGCGTGCGCTGCACAAGGGTGCGCAGGAAGCTGGGGCTGGTGAGCTCTGCTATAGAAGGCTTGGTGCAGTTCAAAGAGCAGCATCTTTGTATTAGCTGAGATGAAGTTTTATGCACTTCACATACTAAATTATAAAAAACCATGGTTGTGTGTGACAGTGTTCACAGGGGTTCGAGGATGAGGGAAGAGATGAGGATCTGATTCCATGTTTCAGTAGGCTTGATTTATTATTTTATGATATATATTGTATCAAAACTATACTAAAAGACTAGAAGAAAGGATTTCATCAGAAGGCTAGCTAAGAATAGAAAAAGAAGGAATGATAAGGAAAGCTTTTGTCCCAGAGTCCGAGCCAGCTGACTGTGAGTGGCCATTAATTAGAAACAACTCTATGAGACCAATCACAGATCCACCTGTTGCATTCCACAAAAGCACAGCAGCAAATATCCATTGTTTACCTTTTGTTTTTGAGGCTTCTCAGGAGAAAAAATCCTAAGGAAAAGATTTTTCAGAAAATATCATAGCTACAGTTGTGATCTTGTGCATTAACATACACAGGTGATAGTGAAGTGCAAGGATGGGGAGTGGCCAGTGAGTATCTGTTTAACTGATGTATAAATAAAATAAATGTCTGTCAGATATGGATCACCCCATAAAGCTGCCTAGTCTGTTCTGGAATGGTAATGGGGAGGAATTTGCCTTGCACTCTCATGCTCCATGGCGTGTACTTCCTTCACAAGGGGAGGAGCTAAGTGCTGACCAGTTTGCAGGTGATTTGTGCTGCTCAGAGCTCTCTTCTGCTGAGCCTCCCAACTTTTGTGGGCTTGAAAGTGCCAGTCTTTGTGCTTGCTGCATCTGGCAAAGTTCTGCTGGCTTTGAAGGGAGAAAGTGGCTTTTATCCAGACTTAGCATCCCATTGAAGGGGACAGAGCATGAGCCAGGCAAGGATTCTATGCAATGGATCATTACCTGTTAGTAATACAGGATTTCCTTATTTGGAAGCTGTTTCTTCCCTCTTGATTTGAGTATTCCTAGCAATTTTCCTCTGAAGATACAGGTCCTGAGAGAGTTTAAGTTCAAAATGGGCTTTTTCTTAATTAGCCCCCTTTTAGCAAGTGGCTGCGGTGTAGTGTGTGGAAGTCAATACCTGGTTTGTTAATTTCTCCTGACACAATAATGGAGATGTGTGTTAATGTATTAACACTACAGAAAAAAACCAAATGTGCTAAAAGTCAGCTCAGTAAAGTCTAAGCTCCTACTCTGCTGGGCTTCTGGTTTGGTTTTGAAATGCATTTTGTTCTGGGCCAGAATGCAGTATTTGCAGTATTTCCAAAATTTCAGTACACAGACCCACAAAGCTGCCTTCTGCCTTCAGAGATCAGGGGCTATATAATCAGGATTTAAAAATAGTCAGATTTTTACTGAAATAGGTCTTGTAGCAGCAGGCTGCCTATAAGGCCTGGATAAAACTTGTCTTTTCTAGATCGTGGGAGATGCTTCTGGAATGGGTGAATGAGACAGATGATTCTCACCATCCCCCCCTCAAAAAAAAAAAAATTTGCAAAACCAGCATGGTGAGATTCATGATACAGTAGCTGTTGGAGTCAACATCCATAGTCAAACCCCAAAAAGTTTAAGCTAATTATTGTCATGGCATGAAGGAGCACTTGCAAGTGCCCTGAGAGCTACACACAGATGCTGTTCTGTGCTTGCATCCTCAAAGCAAAAATACTCCAATGTTTGGTGTGAAAACTTGTGGAGTCCTCACCTTTCCATGTCCCCGGTGTTCTGAGTCTCAGTGTGCTGGAAAGAGCAGCAGAGTAAATCTAAACTTTGTATTGTTAACTCAGAATCAGGGTGCTTTTGCCCTTCTGTAGTCACTCCAGTCTGTTTCTTCATTGACAGAGTTCTCCCTGCAGGTAAGTTCCCAAAGGAAAACACAAAGTGTGAGCACTGCTGACCTCAACTGAAAAATACTGCAAATGGCTTTTGTTTCATTCAGTTTTAGTTTAGTCTTTAGAATTTTAATCTCTTTTGTCAGGCAAACAGAGTTTCTTTTTGTGGCAGACATTTGTAGCAGCAAGTAGTTCCTCTACCTCCTGTTGAGCATTTGCCCCATCTTTACAGAACAACTAAACATATTTCCTTGTCTTTACAAAGATCCACAGTGAAATCAGGGTAGATCAGATTTTGAATAGAATATTTAAACAAGTGAGGTGAGGAAGCTAAATTTCATTTGATTAGACTTACATTGTTAGCTTCTAGCCATTGTTTGGTTGTTTCTTTAAGGGTCACATCAGCATTCAAATCAACATATTTGAAATTTTTCATCAGGTACAAGTGTTTCTTGGTAATCAAGAAATGAGTTGTAGTATTCAAGCTTTTGAGGTGAAAGGCAGATACTCATTCCTAGCAGTTCCCAGAGCTGTTGCAGGCTCTTTGCTGATTCAGGCACACTCTTGTCTCTTGGAATGCCTGGCAGTTTTAGACCAGTGGCTCCCACAATCAGTGCTGTGGTCAAACAGCAGAGGCCTGTGGTCTTCCTTGTAGCTTTTTTACAAGGTAGGACGTGTAGGAAGTGAATGAATGCTTTGTACTTCACTGGTGGAAAAGAACTGTGAATACAAACAAAACTGCCTCTGCAAGTTAGAAACAGTAACAGAGGTGTTTGCTCTTAGAGTGGCATTTAAATGAATTAAATGAAGTTTATTCATTTTTTAATTTATGTATCAGTTCAAGAATTAGTGATTGAGTATTTGTCTGCATCACATCTCAGCTGAAAGTGCACTGAGACTGCACTTCCTTTATGTTTTGAGGGCAAGTTACCAGGTGTGGACCTGTTTTCTGGAGTTTGCATATCTGATCCTGTGAGTGTTCAGCTGCTTGAATCAGCTCTGCTTGTTTTCACTGTGCCCTCCTCCTCAGCAGGTTTGTTCTGTGCTGTCAGATTTGTCTGTGGTGGTTCTTGTCCCTGCCATCATTCTCTAGTGACTGCTGTTCTACCAGGACTGTTATTTGCATGGGTAAGAAATGATTTACAGTGAAAGCAAGAACTACATGGATTTCCCACATGGATGTCCTTGTTTGGATCCCAGGACCCTGAGAAGGAGCAGTTTGTAATGCCAAGAGTCTTGATTGAAATTTCAGATAACTTTCCCAGAGCCTGAATCTGTGGTAGTTGCAACATCATTCAGAATCTGAGAAATTTGAATATTCTGTAGGCTCCTGTTGGACCATGGTGGTCTAACTTTGTAATTCCTTTTTCTTTTTTGTAACTTACAATTACTGACTGCTGTCAAAATTTTAGCAGGTACACCTGCTGCTCTTTTTCCTTCAATTCTGAATGGAAAAATTGCAAGGCTTCAGGAAATACTGGTTTTGTGTAGCAGTGCTGGTCTATCTTCTGGTTCTGAAGAGTCAGGATGAGCTTACTTGGGATTAGATGAAAGTTCTGAATTGTTTAGACAGTTTTGAAAATGGCCCAGGTGATGCTTGTAGTCAGCTAGAGAATCAATTGCCAGCAAATCAAGTAGATGAACACTGCAGTAAATCCTTGGTCCCTCCTTCTCTCTGTGTTGGCTATCTACCACTTTTTTAGTTGACTGAGACAATGATAGCTGGGTTTGGATCAGCTGATCACAGCAGTCAGTCTCTCCACAGCACTAACATGCTGCTGGCAGCACAGTGACTATATTTAAACTGGCAAAAATCCAGTACAGTGCTAACTGATACTGAGTGAACTCCACTGGTAGACAATTGACCCATCACAATTACTTGAACAAAATTTGGAATGTCACAGTGAGTACTTTCTGCAGTTAGATTTATTGTTTTTATATTTTTTTTAACTGATAGTGCTCTCAAACTGAATTTATCATACCCTTGACCTCTGGCCTCAAGCAGATGAGATTTCCAAAATTGCTTGCAATTAAACTTCAGGGTTACTTTGTCTTGAAGTTTATATAGACGCTGTGATCTGATTGGAATTATTAATCTCAATACAATGTTGGAGACCAGACCAACATGAAAGCAAATAGCAGAGAAGTTTTTTAAAAAGTGGCTATAATGAGATTTGCAATCCAGGGCTTTCTAGGACATCAGTGTCTTTTTTTTTTTCATTTTCTCAGTGTGTTGTTTATATTCAGGGTTTTATACCTACTTGCAAGTTTTCACCCCTCAGTCAATCTTCCTCTATTCTTTATTACTTTGGAAATACTTTACCCAGAAGGAATAAAATGTGGATTTAAATCACTTCTCAAGGAGAACAAGGTATTTATCAGGTATGAGTCTTGCCACTGTACTGGGGGGAAAACAGCTGTGCAGGAAGGTATCTGTGGTCCTTCAACAGCTTAATTTTCTGTACAGAAGGTCTGTTTTCATCTCTGGCTCATAATTGCTTTGGAAAATAGATGGAAAAATTTCTGTGTCAGGTCTATACAAATGTTTCCTAATTTGTCAGCATTCCAAAAGTACTGGCTAGAAGGGGGTAGAGGAATGCCAGTGAAGGCTACTTCTTCCTAGGACATAAGGGACACCAGAACACTTAAATGGGTGTAAGGTTTTGAAGGAAAAACTGCTGAAAAAGCCACAACTAAACTAAAAGCTCTCTATTTTTAATTCCCCCCCAGTAGTCCCAAGATAGATAACACAGTCCCTTTGCCTCCTGCATGGGCTGTGTGGTGGCAGCCCTGTGCTTGTCCCAGTTGGGGGGTTCAGCATGGGAGCTGCAGCTTTCTTGCCATCAAGGTCCCACCTGTCTTGCTGGACCTCTGCTCCGTGGAGGTTGCAGTCCTGTCCTCAGCAGCTGCAATTGGCTTTCCCTGGGTTATGTTTTAGAGGATGTGGTGTTTAAGGAAGTGTTCACACATTCAGCTGAAAGACAGGGCTGTAATGTCTTCCCCTGCACGCCAGCAAATGTCACAAAGGTGTGAGGCCGTGCCTGCCCAAGGTGTCTGTGAGCTGCTACTGCCTGGGCTGGCTCGGAGGTCAGGTAAGATTTCTGTACTGTTACACCGTTTTAGCACTTCTGGCTAACTGCTGTGTAAGTCTTGGCCCCATCACTGGCTTGGGCAGTGACTTGAGTCACAGGGTGGCTGCAGCTTCCTTATCCAAGTGGCACAGCCATGCTGGGATTTACTGAGTAGCAGTTTGGGAAGTACACTCTGCTGTTGACTGGTAACCTCTAGGACAGTTCCTCTTGAACAATATTAAATCTGGCATGCATCTGTCTAAGCCACATGTGTTTGCTACATAGCACATAAGAATTGCTGCTTTTCAGAGCAAGGGATCCTAGATTTTGCTTTCTGTGGCAGCAGGCAGGTTTGGAGGGAGGCAAGGGTGCTGTTTGGCATGCTCCTGAGAGGAGAAAGGTGGCAGACTAGAGCTCACGTGCAGCTGAGGGTTCATTCCACCTGCTTCCAAGTGCCGTTCGCAGTCATAAAAGCTCTGTGGTGTTGCTTTAGCTTTCATCTTGCTGCAGCCCCCATGGCAGTGAGGGGCAGTGTGGGCAGTTGTGAAGAAGCCTGACTGTGCCTGTTGCTTGTGTCCGCAGGGCCCAGTCATTTACGCGCAGTTAGATCACTCCGGGGGACAGCACAGCGACAAGATCAACAAGTCAGAGTCTGTGGTCTACGCCGACATTCGGAAGAACTGAGATCCTCAGCTATCCAAAGGACAACACACATTCAGACTGGAATTGCTTGAGCAAGATTTGACCCAGAGAACTCTCACATGTGGCCTTTGATGCCTAGGCTAGGACCAATGCATGTGCATACAGAGGGAGAGATATATATGTATTGTGTGTAAATAGTCTATTTAATCGTACAGAAGTGAGACCAATGTTGCATGTTGAAATGCGGTAAGAATTTTGCTTATAAATTGCCAATATTCTTTTTTTTTTTTTTTTTATCTTGTGTGACGAGAGAGAAAGTGAAAACTCGCATCACAATTTTAAAATATTTTTATCTTGATTATTAATGGAGAAACTGGAAGATGCCTAGATTGACCTGGAGATTCCTTTTTCTTTGCTTGTAGGGCTTAATTTCTTTTGTTGAGGTGACTATAAAGAAGACATTTTCTTTATATTCAGAATTCTTTATGTATACAGGGTATTTATCTTTCCTTGGTCAGATTCTCAGTACAGGCTGCCTTCTCGTGTAAACTGGACCCTCTCACTTGGTCTTGTAAGCCAAATTGTGACTCCTAGCTATCAGAAATGTATGTCTTAGCAGTGTGAGTGAAGGAAACCTTTAGGCCTACCTGACCTGTGTAACGTGGGTCACAAAACTGTTTACTTCTCAATGAGCCCAGCTATTCAAGCTTAGTCCTTTAAGGGACACGGATAGTGTTGATCTAATGAATTTTGTGAAATGGTAGTTTACCTGTGAAAACGAAGGAGAGGGTGAGTTAAAGGCATAGGAAGCTGTAGGTGTAGGTGGTTACCTCAGACTCTGTTGAACCTTTCAGTGAAATCTTCCTTCTTCAAAGCTCTGTCATTTCATGTGTTAAAAAGGGCCCCAATGGATCTGGAAGCTGTAGTACTCCCATACCTCTCTCCCATGGCTCCATTATGCCACTGTCACCTCCTTGGAGGTGCTTTATCTGTTCTCAAAAGCCTGTAGTGGAGGCTGAACAACTTCTGGAGGAAATCTAGGGCTCTTTGGGTTTTTTGATGTGTGTTTTTTTTGTGTGGCCAATATTTGCGCAGAAGATGCAGATGGGCAGTTTATTTCCTTCATCTCTGCAAGTCTACTGTTTGAATACAATTTTCCAGCCTCTTGTTTCTAGGTTAAACTCCTCCTAGATTATTGAGGATCTCTGCTGATGAGGATTTCTTTTGCTGACCCATTGTATCCTGAAATCTGGTGCTCAAAACTAGAAGTGGCCTTCCAGCAGAGATCTTCTCAAAGTGGCATATAGAAGAAGGATTTCTGTTTTGTACATCCCAATGTGGTTTTGTTTTGTTTTTTTTTTTTTTTTTGGCAGCAAATAATTTTCAGTTTGGTCTATGGTAACCCCTTTTCTCTGATTCTTACCCATTTCCTAGTTCAGTCTGTTTCAGAATCAGTCCCAGAATGGTTGAGGTTGGAGATCATCCAGCCTTCCTCCAGCAGGGTCAGCCAGAGGAGGCTGCCCAGCACTGTGCCCAGTTTTGAGCATCTCCACAGGTGGGACCTCTACAGCATCTCTGAGCAACCTGTTCCAAACAAACTCAAGCCCACATTTGACTCTTAACACCAGGCACATGAAAAATGGTTACAGGCCCATGGCAGACCCTTTCACGACTACATTAGATAATATTTAATTATGACAGTGCAATATAAATAATTATTTTGTGTACAGTGGGGTTTTTTCCCCCAAGAAAATTAGGTATGGCAACACTATTCTTTCATCAGGATCAGACTTCACTGGTTTCCTGACAACAGCTGCCTTTATTAGAAATCAACAGCTTTATTTTTGTACACATGCACTGGGTAGATCTTAGGACATTGTTCTCAAAGCCAGAACCAGCTTCTTAAAACTGGGGCTCAGAAGGAAACCATGGATTAATTTATTCTGCCATATATCAGTTGCTAATCCTGCAATATCTGAATTTGTGTAATTCTTCTTCCAAGACTTGGCTGGTATCAAAAAAAGGGCATGTTTCAGTTTTAAAGCATCAGTTTTCAGGTATTTGCCAAGTCTTGTAGGGACCTGAGACACCGAGCTGTGGCTAACTAACAACTCTGTAAATATTTTAGCATTTTATTTTTTGGCAATAACACATACAAGATGAAAAATGAACAAATTTCTTCTTCACAGGAGACCTTTAAATATCTTCTTCTACTTCATGGATTAAGCAGGGGTTTTTTTAGCAGCACTCCACACGGAGGGCTCTGGTGCTTGTATCCACTGCTGGAAGCTGACAAAGTGGGACCTACTCACCCCAGAAATGCTCAGGGGTAGTTTGTCCACTCAAGCTTCCATCTGTTGATAAGATCCACTGCCTTGGTTGCTGCAGTGCTGATGTTGGTGACTGTAGGGAGGAAATTCTCTACTCAGAATGTGGTGAGGCATTGGCACAGGTTGCCCAGAGAAGCTGTGGATGCCCCATTCCTGGAAGTGTTCAGGGTCTGGTTGGGTGAGGGTCTGAGCATCCTGGTCTGATGGAAGGTGTCCCTGCCCATGGTTGTGGGTTGGAACCAGATGATCTTTAAGGTCCTTCCCAACCCAGTCCAGTGTGTGGTTCTGTGGTTCTAGAGGATCAAGTTGGACTCGATGACCCTGATGGGTCCCTTCCAACCCAGTATAAATCATGATTAAGATCAGGAGGAATCCTGCTGCTGCTTTCCTTATCTATCAGGCTGTTACTTCCCAACATTTATTTTACACTTAGTAAAACCCTAATGCTTTGGATGTGGTTAATGGAGAAACTTGATTTTGATCTGCCTGTGTTCATCCCTGTGCATCACCATCTTGCTTCCCCAACATTTTTGAGTAAGAAGAATTGTGATGAATGTGGCGATCAGAAACTTGCTGCTATGAGAAGATGGGGCTGGCCTTGCCTCTGAAGTCTGATACTAATGTTTGCTTCTTTTCCTGCTGGAATGTACTGGAAAATCTGAGCACAATTCTGATGTGGTGCTAACTTTAGGAAGCACACGAATCCGGTGCTAACTTTAGGACTGATCTGGTGCTAACTTTAGGAGACACACTGGTCTGGCTGGTTTTAACTGACTTGAGGAGACATCTCCTTGCATGGCTTTTGTCTAGCTACAGGTATGTTCATATTGCCTAGACTGAGGAGGCTCCCTGCAAGGCTACTTGGGTCCTCTTTATGAAGGCAGAATGAACTTGGAAGTATTTAAAAAAAACACTAAACATCCTTCTAGAAAGAAACAAAAGTCTTCCCCCAGGAATGGCAGAAATCTGTGAATCCCACTCCAGTGCCAAGGCTGTTGATTTTTTTTTAAATTTTTTTTTGTCATGGAAAAGCGAGCAATATAATTATTTAGTAATGTATTCATGCTGAAGTCAGAAGAACTTCAGGCCTTGTGAGACAACACTTGTGAACTTTTCTGTTCCTCAGGTTATCTGAGATGGTTTAATGATACGTTAACCTGTGCTGATGAAAGGGACTGATGCTGAGTTGGCTTACTTAGTAAAGTCTCAGGAGACGGAGGACTTCTCTTCCTTGATGGGTAGAGCAAGCAGATTTCAGTCAGACAAGGTCTGCTTCTGCTGTTCTGGTGACCAGAAGTTTAACTCTGATTGCTCTGCTGCTGTTGTTCTCTTAATTTGCTGACGCTGTTCCTTGCAGGAAGAAAAGAGCAGCTTGGATTTTGAGGAACATGAAGGGTGTTGTCCTTGTCCTGTTGTAGCACTGCTGCCAGCTCTTTTTAGGATCATCTATTTTCAAAACAAGGGCTGCATGACAGGCTTGCAGCAGCCCAGAGGAGGAGCAGGCACCTCTCTTGAGGCAGTAGCCAGTGACTAAAACAGGGGGGTCATTGTTCCTGGATAGTGGACATGGGAGGGCCTGTGTGATGACAGACTTGCAATAAATTCTTTCTTACTCATCATGCAAACAAAGCTGGGATCAGTCTGAAATCTTCCTTATTTTTGCTTACCATAAATGAATTTCAAGAGGACTACAAATAAGGTATCAAGCTAAGTAAATTGGTAGCTGTACTCAGTACATCAGGTTTCCAGGGCCCCTTTTGACTTCAGCAGTTGTTCTGTGAGGAAGATGCTCACCATGTACAAAATGTTAGCATTAAGAGCCTTTACAGTGGGGCAGATATGTCCCTGCAAGTCATTGCCTGATGTGTCATTTATAACTGGAGACCTGTAGGATTTTGTTTTCTCTCAAAGCTTTAGTGGTATTTCAGTTTGTGACAAGAGCTGTAATTAGGTTTTTAAACTTTTTAAACCTGTGAGAACTGTCTAGGTAACCATCTGTCTTGTAACTGCAGTAAAGGTGTGCATGCAACTTAAAAGCTGCATCGCCTTCAAGTGGATTCACTGAGGTCAGGTATGGAGTTTTTGATTTGTGACCAGAACACCTTCACTCTGTATTGGAATCTTGTCTTGGAATTCTACATCACTAGTGTATCTGCCAAGGACCTCAAATACAAATAGTTATTGTATCACAGGTGATGGAAATACTTCCTCAATAAAACCGCCAAGAGAGAAGGTGGGTGGGACTTCTGGGCTATGGCCACACCTCTGCAGTGTAACATTTTTATATGGAAGACTACAAAATTATATTAACAAGGCTCGGCAATTATTCTCTTCTTTAGGTTTCTTTCCCTTCTCTTCACTGCCCTAAAGCTAATAAGCCCTTTCATTTACAGGTATTTTTGCACTCTAAAATATAAGTTCAATGCCTTTGGAGATCAGTGTGCTGTGCAATGTTTTCTGTCTCCCTGCAATGCCAACTGTTCTTATGTGGTAAATGTAATTGAAAACATAGACTGGGTACTTTTCTTTTATAAACCTCTGTCCTGGAGGTGTGCAAGACAACAAACACCTGTAAGACAGGTGTATAATCTGTGTGAGGGAGCTAGATATGCATTGCATGGCCTGATTACATGAAGAGCCAGTGTACCAACTGTTAGTGCTTTTGCTTTTACAGACTCATCTGGAAACAGTTATCTTGGATATTTTTTTCTTGAATGGACTTTAATGTTTTCTATTGTAATCTTGTGAATATTTTAATACACTTTTTTTTTTCCCATTACTGGTTTGCTGGATGAGTCTTACCTGGTTGGGGACTGGGATGGGAGGGGGACTGGAATACACCACCTCTCTTCCTAGCAGTATTCTTTTGAGTCACTGTGTCTACTTGGTGACCAACACAGCTGGAGAACTTGCCACTTGAGACCCTGGGACCAAGGACCAAGCCACAAGGACCAAGACATGTTAGTGGAACTGTGGCAGAGCAGAGAACTGACTCCGTGGTGGGACAGCCTTTGAAAAAGGGGAGCTGACAGACTCATCAGAACTACCTTGCCTCAGTTATCTTTTCCCCTGCATGTGAATTCCTGAGTCTAAGTCTGGTGCTTCAACAACCCCATTTTCTGCCTGGAGTTGTGAAGGAAGCTAAAACAGAAGTGGCACATTTGTTTGCTGTCTTTTTTTTCAGGAGAGTGGTGGCTGGGGAACAAATGAAGACACACACAGCTGAAGCTGGAACTAATATCCTTATGCTACCAGGGAAGGAAGAGCATCAGGAAATGAAATGCAAATGCTACTGTTGGTTGTTGAAATATGGCAAACTCCCACCCAGGTGGTTTTCTGACTGTGACAGGAAAGATCACTTCAGTCTGAAGCTCTGGCTGTCACCAGTACTGTGTCACTCCCAGCACTGTTCAGTGGAGTCAGATAAGGTGAGGCTTAGCAACTCTTTTTAGGCAAAATCCAGCCAGTTTCTTTAAAGAGACAATACATAACAAACAATGCTGCCTTCATTTTAAAAGGTTGCCCTTTATTTGTGTGGAGATACTTGGTTATTTGCACTTAGAAAACATTTGCTCTTCTTTATTTTCCTCTTTTATTTTCTCAGAGAAAAAAACATTAAAATTAGTGAAGCTAGGTCCCATGAGGATGGGTTTGTGCGTTGCTAGATTTGACCTGTTGGGTTAAGCATCTCTTTATTGCACTTGCTTTTGTGCTTTTAGCTCCTGATTATACCTATAGGAATAAAAAAGAAAGAGCACAGGCTAAGAATAGAGTAGAACACCAGGTACAATAACAGTGTTTTCCTAGCAATCTGTTCACAAGAGGAGGTTTAAAATTACAATGGACTTGAGGGTGGAAACTTGGGATAGGATATCTTAATTCTTGTAGGAAGTTCCAAAGTAGCTAAGTTTGCCACATTCCTGGCCAGTACTGAAGCCAGAAAACTCCTAGCATTTCCTTCAAGAAACAACTTTTTTGAAAAATGCTGCTCTGCTTAAAAGCCCTTTGATCCAGCTGGAACTGACACAGATTCAATGCTGCTCTAGCTAGACTGAAAATATTTACAGCTTCACTCCGACTTAACTGTAAAATTAACAATGTAGCAAAACCATTCTGTAATGTTTCATGAATGGTTCAGTTCCTCTTGCCTGTTGCACTGACAGAGAGGCTGGCAGCATTTATAAATTCCTGGTTAACGCTTAGCTGTACTTGTACCCTTGTTAATGCATACCTCCATATTCGGAAAAGCTGGGAAGCACCAGCACTGCCAACAAAGAAGTTCACAGCAAACAGACTCCAGTTTTTAGGGATAATCACCAGGGAGTACCTCGACCAAATAAGGCCTGTTGAAAAAAATGGTAAGTTTAAAGATATTTCAAAATAAATATTCAGATATTTCCCTAAGTTTGGGGGCAGATTCATAGGCCAGTTGAAGTAAACAGATTTCATAATTTCATGTTAGACAACTGCTTTGCTTAAAACTACCTTTTTCTCAGTGAAAAGTGCCAGTGGGACATCTACAGGTATGTTCTGCATTTTTCTGAAACAGCTACAGTAAGGTCAGTCATAGTCTGAATATCAAAGATCCTCTATGGTCTACAGCAGCCTAGACCTTAATTCTCCAGCAATGTTGCAGTGTAGTGATATTTTGCTGCATATCCAGTTTGCTGCACTATACTGGAGATTATGCAAAACTTGTGCAAAATGCACAGGACTGCATCAGATAATAAAGTCCGGAGAACCCTTTCAGACAGGAAAAGCATTGGAAAAAGCTGCCCAGGGAAGTGGTGCAGAACCATCCCTGGAGGTGTTTATAAGAAGTGTAGTCGTGTCACTTAGAGACGCATTTTAGTGGTGGACTTGGAAGTGCTGGGTTAATGGTTGGACTCTATGATCTTAAAAGTCTTTTCCAACCTAAATGATTCTAAGATTACAGAATATTGTTTCTGCCAGCGTGAGAATTCTTGGCAGACAGCAGTGCAGTAGTCCCATGTGCTACTGCTTCCAATTTCTTGGAACACTTGGAAATTCTTTCCATTTATGTTAGTGTAATTACCCTACCATTCTTAAATCCCTTAAAGTCTGTTCTAAAAAAGTCACTGTACCCTGGACTGATTTCAAAATTACTTGATCTGAAGGAAAAGAGGTCACTTACTGCAATGAATGGTATCATGGTAACTTAAGGGATGACACTCATGCCTAACTCGTAGCAACTTGTGCTGAACAATTCCAAATTAAGACAGGTGTAGAAGACTGTTCCATAATTACAGAATGCTTACTGATTTAATAACAAGTAGAGGTCTGGCCTAGAATCAGCATGCAACAGCAATAGTGACCAGCCAGCATGTTGAACTTAAGGCTTTCTGTAGAAGTGTATTAGTACTGATGGAAGATCCTGTGTGAACACACGGAGTAAGTGTGGCTTTACCTGTGGCCATGAGTACTGCAGACTGTGCCGTGCTGAGCTTCTCTGCTGGTCTGGCCATGTCAGCCAGTCCAGCCCCCACCAAGCCCTGCAAAGAGAAATTCAGTGAGCACCAGTCTGGGACTCCTGTAACAGATGAAGAGCTTTACAAGGGGAAGCTGCTTCAGAGCTCAGTGCTTATCCTGCTGCATTATGCAGGAGATGGGATGCATTCTGTGAGCAATTAGACTCTGGGAGACACCATCCATTTCCAGTCCTTTGTGGCAGGAAAAAGAACACAGTTATGGCAGCTACAACTGTGTGGCAATAAAATCCCAGGCACTGGCAGTTTTGTATTAATTCAAGAACAAGGTTAATTTAAACACAGCTGCTTAAGAAAGCAGCTGAAAAAAAAATCCACCTTGGTTTTCATGCAACAAGTAGAAACTTATCTAAATAAGGGCCTTCTTCCCACAGGTCAGGATAAGATACTGCTGATAAACTTCACCCCATATAGTCTTCACTCAGCTTCATCTGAGGGGGTAAAAATGCTTTTTCTTAAATATAATTTCGGTAATGGTAGAAAATGTGCAGGTGAATTGAGGAACAGCTTGGCCGATTTACTTGACATTAGCAGCAAACACTGCTTGCTTTGTTTGTTGTGGTACTGCCCTCTACTGGAAATACAATTTCATGTTCCCTTTACACCAGCTCACAAAAACACCCAAACAAAACCCCTAAGAAAGACAGTCCTAACGCTTTCATCCAGGACTCTTTGGGTACAGAAGAGCTGCCTGTGTGCTCAGCCTCAGGAGGGTGTTTCCAGGGAGAACCTCTGAGGAAGGGAAGGTTAACCATGGCTCCTGCAGCTCCAGTCCAGACAACTGACAAAGAAACCAAGCTGTAGCTTAGAGCACAGTGCTGCCTGTGGCCTGTAAAACCTTGGGGTTCACAATGGCAAAGTTACAAAGCAGCTGGCAGTGGTAAGAGCAGGTTACATCCTTGTTATCAAACAAGATCAAACCCTTGTGGGTTTGGAGATCTCTTGTTTTATCTGTATCAATGCAACACCTCAGAAGAGCACAGTGAATTAGGAGGTGGCATTTGCATCACCTGGGCACAAACTCAGCCGAGGGCTGTAGGCAGTGGGAAGCAGAACCTCACAGGAGGCAGAGAACCATTGACAGATACAATGGCAGCTGCCTTTGTCTTTTATGCCAAGACCACCTTGCACTCTGACATGCTTCAAGCTATGAGCCTTAGGAATTGGCTTCCTTAAGATACTTCTCAAATTCCTCAGTCTCAGAAGAGACACATGCTTTATGATTTTGCATCATGCCTACGTTGAGCAACAGCTGGTGTTTCACAAGAGAAAGCCTTTGTGAAACCCAGTGAAAAGCACAATTCTTCCACAAAGCATTTTCTTCACGCTGTATCCCCTTCATGTCGTGCTATATCTGTTATTAAGGCTAATTTTCTTCCTCCCCATATATTAAGAATTAGAGCCTCTAATCTTTCTGCAGGCTCAAGTATCTGTTGGGAAACTTCTGCTTGCTCAGTGTGTTGCTGCAGATGGCCCTGGGCTTGACACCCAGACACCAGCTGGCATCTTGTACTTACCCATTTCATAACAGGTGCCCAGAAAAACACTGTTTTGGGACCTGAGGGAGGATGGGAGAAAAGAAGTTAAATTATTTAGTAAATGTGGCTGTTCTAATACCCACAGTAAGTTTAAATTTGTTTATTTTGTTGTTTTTTCTTTTTAATAATTAATTGTTTATATTAGCATTTTCTACTGCTGTACATGAGCTCTGGCACCTAATACTCATAATTCATCAACCCAATGCATCAGCCTTCAGTTGTGTAATCACTCCATACATTTCTGCAACAGCTCGATAGGATTTTGTGTGTCCATGTTTAAGCAATTGAGGACACCAGAGCAGGTAAAATGCATTTATAATTGAAAGAGTTAGGAAAAGGCCTAGGAACAGGGAAAACACCCCAAAAATCTACCAGTGGGCAAAGGAGGATAATGGGGAAGAGGATGAAATCTCAAGAAGGAAGGGAGAAAAATCCAATGGCATTGGACCTGGGGAAAAAACAACTCTCTTACAAATACATGTAACTTTCAGTGGTGCCAAAATAGCAAGTGGTTGGCTAAAAGAAAGCCCTGCAAAGCCACACCTACAACTATGCCAGAAATCATTAATCTGGGACGTCTGCTCCAAGCCTTAAATGAGAGACCACAATCCAAAGTACCAACCTTCCTGTGAAACAGGCAGGACACTGTTCTAATTTTATCACAAAAAAATAATGTTTGGGTCACTGCTCAGCACTCTGATAACATGCAAGATGAAGCCAAGTTTTCAGTGTAATATATTACACAGGAGTAACCACCAGGACTTTGGTTGCTTGCTTTTTATGAGAGTTATTTCTTCACTAATAATTCAGCCTTTAAAAGACCTTGCACTAACTACTTGTACTTTCAGTTTTAAACACCCTCAAGTTTAAAACTACGACTTGGGAAACAAAAACTGGCTTGGCAGCTTTGCATAAAGCCCTTTTTAACCCACCCTGCCTGTGATCAAGTTTCAAACTGTGTTTAATAACACAAGCACATTTCCTTTTGTCTAATATTGTTGAATATTAGATAACAGCAGCTTAATGTTCATCCTTTAAAGATACAAACTTCAGCTGCTGTTCCCTTAGACACTTATTTGGTGTGTCAGTATCAGGCTGCAAATTCAGCTTGTTGTAAATAAATCAGTCTTACAGAGTAGCTTTAATTACTAACATTTATCTTATTCTAAAACACAAATTCAGATTTGGAGTACTAGAGGATGTGGGGGTGAGTATAAATTATGAAACTTGACATTCCCTAAACATCTAGTAGAGTTTTCAAGAAGACTGACATTAATTTTTATTAATAATAGAAAACTCAACCATTTCAAACTGCTGACTGCAGAGCTAAGAAACAGCTGGAGACAGGCAGGGTACAAAGCCAAGTTTGTAATTAGGTAAGACTGTCAAACACCTCTCCTTGGAGGCAATCCAGCAAGTACCCAGCCTGGTGAGTTCTTCCCAGCTCATGAATTTTTCAAGGATGAATATGACAGCAGCACAAGAGAGCAGGGGGACACCAGAGGCTAATCTGGATATCACATGTGTGACCAGCTTACAGAATTTATGACTTCTATTAAGTATAAGAAGTCTTTGGGCTGAAAATTGAGTTTAGTCAGGCATAGTGAACCAGAGGGGCCAAAGGGGAGGGAGCAGAAGCTCAGCCCTTGCTTTCCCATGGCAGCCTGGGGAGTTGGTGTGCCAGGCCCTCCACTGTCCTCCAGCAATGCCAGCCAAAGAAACAGTTTGTAACAGGCACCAATTATTTTGCTGGAAGCTTTCTTTATGCCAGAAAGTGCTTCATGCCTCACAAGTGATTTATAATTTCATGACAATGATGCTTATATTCCTGAATTGGACTAGAGATTTAGATGTCACTGGAGATAAAAGAAAGCCTTTCATTTTTAACCCACTTTTTTTTCTGCAGTCAGAGTGACATCTATTGCATAACTTTCTCACTGACACACCTTCAAGGCTAAAATAGAAGTTGCAGGGGCTCAGTTTCTATACTTGCTTGTGCTGTGACTTTTCTCACTTATACCATCAGTAATAGATATGTGTGTGTATATATAACATACATATATACACAGAATCCCTAAAAATGGATTTATTAATTACAACATTATGGTGATGACCAAAAGCAGCCCACAGGCAATTTTGTGAAGTGAAAAGCACTGCAAGAGAACCTGCAAAACCTTCTCCAATTCCCACTAGAGCTCTGTTGAAGAAGGAACATGGATGTTCCCAGTACCTGCTGTGCCTTGCATCCACTAAGAGCATCTGGAAGCTGCCACATTTCCCACCAGTGGAATGTGTCTCTCAGTGTTGGACATATTGTCTCTTTATATATAAAAACAATACGTTAATGTTAAATACATTGGTCAAGTGAATTCAGTACAAATCAAACATTTTGAGAATTGCACTTTTCACTCTTTGTTATCTCTTTAGAGCAACGATTTTCCTTCCAAGAAAGGGCCATTGTAAGAGGATAGAGCAACTGACTGCAAACCAAAGTCCACTTTCACAGTGCATATTCCTGGTAGGTGAAGAGTCAAGGATGCCTGTGACACTGACACAGAGCGGTGGGGACAGAGTCTATGGAATGCCAGGATTTTATCGGGAGCTCGTTTTAACAACCGACGCAATTTGTTTACACGACAAACACCACGTAGATGGCTCTGAATGAGATCACTTTACAGGAGGTTTCTCCCTAATAACACAAACCCCCACGGAAAGGTAAACTGTAGGTCAGGTGAGGGGAGCTCATTCTTTACCCACAGGAGTCCTCCAGCGAATTCACCAAGGGCACGAGTTGCTTTGGTAGTAGAGTGGGATTCAGCAGAAAGGAAATAAAACCAAAGGCTGCCTGACTTGACCAAGGCACATTTCAAGATCAGAAACCCTGGAAGTGTCGAGGGCCAGGCTGGATGGGGCTCTGAGTAGCCTGCTCTGGTGGAAGGTGTGGAAGTGGATGATCTTTTAATATCCCTTCCAACCCAAACCATTCCACCATTCTATGATTTTTCGAGCACATCCTCTTGAAAGAAGCGGCTGCCGAGGCCTCCATGCCCCTTTAAACCCACGACATCCCCTGGGCCAGGCTCTGGCATCCCACGCGATCCCTGGATCCACGCCGCGGTGCCGCGACAGCGGCAGCAGCGCATCCCTCCCGGAGCCGCCCGATTATCCCACTCTCCCTTCGCAGACACCATCAATTCCCCGTTACGGAGCAGGACTCCGCTCCAGGGCCGCTTTCCCGCTCCTACCCGCGTTACTGCGGCCCCGATCCCGCCCCGCACCCGTACGGAACGCATCTCCCGCTCCGCCCTTC
>NW_005054338.1:2280449-2280721 GCF_000277835.1 Geospiza fortis | reverse complement strand
GGGGCCCGCCAGGACCCCCCGGTGCCTTGGTGCGCGGCTGCGCTCGCCCGCCGCCCTTGCTTGCCAGAAGGAACTGTTGCACGCCAAGATCCAGCCGGGAAGTTGGGCGGCGGCTCAAAATAGCTCCGGTGTCGGCGTTCCGTGCCCGGCGCCGGGCAGGGTCCGGATTTACCGGCGCTGAGCTGCCCGAGGCTGGGGACCAAGGACGTCGGCGCCTCCGGGATCATGGCGCGGCCGCTGTCCCGGCGCCCTGGAGGTGTTCCCGGGGCTCG
>NW_005054338.1:2253357-2280428 GCF_000277835.1 Geospiza fortis | reverse complement strand
GGAACGCGCTCGCTGCGGGCCGATCCGCCCGCCCTTTGTGTCCCCAAGTGCTCCGCGGGGTCCCCGCAGCCCCGGGCTGCCCTCGCCTCCATGCCCTCGCCAAGAATTTTCACTTTCCAAGTTAAAGCCAGCGCCACTTTCAGTTCCCGAGGCCGCGGGGAGGTTTCCGTGGCGTGAAGGAGCTGTCGATATTCTTTGTCGTGGCGCAGGTTCTGTAAAAAAACATTACCAAAAAATATTTTAAAATACCGGCATTTATTCCCGTGTTTTCGGAAGTGTGGAGATCCATGGTAGTGGCACTGTGGATTTGGGGGTGTCTCTCCGGGGTAGGTGGCTCGGTGGGTCGGGAACGCGTTCTTTGTGCTCATGTGGCAAAACAATTCCTGCCTTGGAGTGCAAACCTCGAGTACTCGAGATGGAGCTTGATTTACAGCGTTGTAAAACGAGTGTCGATCTGTGCCTCCCAGGCTTTCCCGGCTGTGCTCGGTGGTCATGGTCCGTCGTTTGGTTTTTTCCTAGTGGAATTTAAGGTGGGATATCACATTACCAAGCCTAACTCGGGAGTTTTCAGTCTGTAGTCCCTGAGTACTCAGTAATCCACAAAAGGTTAATCAAGGAAATCAAGGTTATTACTGGTAGGTTTCTACCAGAGAGGGGTGTATGTGTGTGTGCAGTGCACAAGTTCCTTGGAAAGAAATATTGACTCCTAAAATAAAAAAAAGGTTGTGAACTAATGATCTTAGCTGCTTTTGATTTTGGTAGTGTCTCAAGCTGTGCTGGGCCAAGCCATAGCTGAGGATTGTTCTAATTTTTAGTGATCAATCCTTCTGACTGGATTTTTTTTTCTTTTTGTCTGCTCCAGTTGGAGCAGAAAAGCTAAATGTTAAAATTAGGAGACTGTAGTGTGCATATTCTGAAGAAGTGTCTTTTTTTTGTTGGTTTTTTTCTTCTGCTTTTATGTGTCTCTGAGAGTTGAAGTACTAAGATTTGAACAGTAGAAATCATCTTCCCAGACTTACCAAGATGTCTTCTCTCGATGCTGCTCCAATAAAATGCACATTCCTTTAGTTAAAAACAGAACTCTGGTGCCTTGGCTAAGGTCTCATATTTGCTGTTCCTCCTTTCACCTAAACAAGTTCAGTGGTTTGAGAGCCTTGAAAGAATAGGACCTGGGAGAGGCTTCCCACTGAATTGGTGTTGAGATCTGCACTGGTGGTGGCAAGACATGCTCAGTCCTTACTGACTCCTGCTTTTCACCAGGGGGTTGGTACAGGGTGTGCTTGTCTTGTGGAACCACTGCACTTTTACCCCAAATGGCATTTATGGCCTTGATAAACCCACTGATTGGGCTGCTACTCAGGTGTGGTTGTTCAAGTGCAGATTTCCCAGAGAAGAGGCCTGTTGCTGTGCCTTTTTGTGTGCAGGGCAGGGTAGGTGTGAGTCTTTTTCAGAGTTCAGCAGCTCTGTGTAGGAGCTCTGTTCTCTGGCCCACTGGTCAAGACTGCAGTGGGCAGCTGGGTGCCACTGCTTGTTGGTCACTGCCGGTCTGATCTGCGTGGGAAGTGAGGCTTCTTCCTATTTATAATTTCTTTTTTTTAGTAGTGTTTCAACAGTCTGGCAGACAGAACAAATGGAGGACAGGAATTTCATTGTGACTTAGGAGTAGTGGGAGACTCAAGGCATTGTCCATGTGCATTTTTTGGTTTTTGTTTGGGCAAAATTTCTTTGTAAATTTGTCTAAACAGTTATGGATTCAGGTACAAAATGAAGTAGTTTATGTATATCTTTGCTTGCTGTGCTTTTTCAGCCACCAAATCAAAGGAAAAGCATTATACCAAGTCCATGACTAACAGTGCAGTTGGGAGGAAGATGTGTCTGTGTGGATGGTACTTGCTTAATGAGCCCTTCACTGGGATGGTTGTGTTGTGCTACAGTGTAAAATATCAGAAATATCGACAATGACCATGTTTTGAAGTAAGACATCTGAGAACTAATTGCTGTTTCCTATTTACTCAGTGTTTTAGCTTCATGTGAACTGGCAATCAAGTGGCACTCTATAAATAGCCCCTCTTAGCTTCTGAAAACAGCTGCTCCAGGAAGGATGTGTGTAATGTACCTTTCCATGCAGATAGCTCACCCCTGGAATTTATTTTGGAATTTATTTTGCCTTGTAAAAACTCTGTCTGATTTTGCAAGATCTCTAAATAATTGCTCTGAAGACCAGTCAGTTCTGGACAGAGTTCCAGAGAAACAGCTCACGGAGATGGGGCAGTGGGTGCATCCCTGGGATGTGTCCTTCACTCCTTTGGTGAGAGCTCCTGCTGTGCTGACAGAGGGAAGATGTGTGTCAGCGATGTATCTGTTAGCTACGTTTCCTTCAGCATTTGTAGGCTAATTAGTCTCAATTTCAGACACTTCTTGTATTTGAGGTCTCCAGAGGAAAGCAGGCCTGGGGGAGGCTGTCAGTAACTCTCTTTAATTCAGTTTAGGCATCCTCTTAGCCTGGTGCTGTGGGAGGAGCCCTGGTACTGGATCACAGATGGAAACTGAGCTTTTACTCTGAAAAACACGGGTGCAAACTGTAGTATCCAAGTTAAATTCTGACCTGAAGCTGGCAAGTGTAATTACTCAGGATACTTTCACAGGAATCTCCAAATCTTGCAATTTTGTATCATTGTGGCAATGTTTCAGCCACCAGTGAACAAACATGTTCCGGTGGCAGGTAAAGTGTTCTGTGCCAGCACAATAAAGGCCTCTGTGTGGATTAAATATAGCAAATAACGATTTGGCTAGAGAAATGGCAGCATGGGTTTCTTGCAGAAAGAGGGATCCATAATTCCTCTGAAGTATTTAATGTGATGGGTTTATTTGCTTTTCTGTAGAGGGTCCTGCTGCCAAGAATGGCTCTGTTTTGAGAGCAGGAAGAATGAAGACTTTTCCTTTTTATTTTTATTTGTTTGTTTTGGGGTTTTTGTTTCATTGGTTTATTTTTGCTGTCTGACATAGCAGGTTATCCAGAGAAAGTCTCTCAGTTTAAAAGGAGAGGAACTGATGCTGTATTTTAGCTCAGAGTGGTTGTTGGAAGCTGAGGAACTTGATACAATGGAAGCAAATATCAAAATAATCAGCTCTCCCCAATCTCTGATATCTTCATGCAGGTACTATTTTCTGAAATCTTGGGTCCTTCTTTTTCTTTTAAGCTTAGCAAATATCTTAGAGATAGCATTGTGGTGCTTTCCTGTGAGCTGTCACTCCCCCTTCTTAAAAGATTGTTTCATATCTTACTAAGTCTTTATCAGCCTGGTTTTTAAGATTTGGGAAAAGTTTGAAGTCTGTAAAAGACTCACTGTAAGGAAACCAGTAGTTAGATTCATTGTGATCAAATTTTGTAAAGCTTCAGCAGTTCTTACTAAAAAGAGATCTGTGAATATTTGTATGTAGGGAGAATCACTGAACTACTTAGGTTTCAATAGTTCCCCCTGTTTGTAGGGATGAACCACAGTAACCCCAGAGCTAATTACAGTTTTGAAGTTAGTTGATTGCCCTGCTCATAAGTAGGGTTGAAAACCAGGCAAGAATAGCTATTATAACTGATTCGTTTGGATACTGACTGCCTTCCATTCATGTCAGTTTATAAAACTAGCAGTGGCTGGTTGAATGAACATAGAATTGGGTGTTGCTGTTGAACATTTGGTATTTCCTAAAATACATTGCCCAGAGTGTGAGAGTGCAATTAAAATCGTTCCTTAAAATACTGTAAACTTTCATTCTCTCGTTTGCTTTCCTTGGACAAACAAACCAATCAAACCCAGGAGAAGGGAGACTTGAATGCTGGGGAGAACAACCAAAAAGAAAGGCATTATTTTCCCCAGTTTTTGTTCCAGCTAAATTTTAACATGTGGTGTGTTGGTCTTTGAAAATAATGCAGAGTAAGAAGGGTCAGACAGCTTTAACATGATCAGCTTTGTAGCTGGTGCTCTTGCAAACTTGGAGATGGGCAGAGTATTTAACCAGCCTTTCTTCTTAAATTCTTTGCATTATACTTTTCATGTTAGTTTTTTTTTTTTCTGGTACACTGTTATATTTAATGTCCTAAACCTCTGGAATTAATTCTCTTTTCCACCATGAGTTAAAACCACTTATCTGTCACAGCTAAATTCCAGATCTGGTAGAGGTGTTTTATGTTGTTTTTTCTTCAAGTCTAACAGATTAACTACTAAAAAAGAAGCATTATAAATGTACCTGATGGTCTGATTATGAGAGCACAGTTCTGTAGTGATATATTCTATTACACAACAAATACTTTGTGCAACTTGACTAACTGACGTGTTTAGAAAGATGTAAGTGAACTCCTCAGATTTTTTTTTCTGTGATTTCTGAAATGATTTCTGAATAATAGAAATAGGCAGAGTCAGAATTGAAGTTCACTGTGTAATGAATGAGTTGGAGGAAAACACATCTGTAGAACAATTTTTACATGCTCAGTCTAATATTGGAAGGAGGCAGGAAGCTTTAGGAAGGCAGGAAATTTGGTGTAGTCATTGGATCTTCACTGGTTGTGTAGAAAAGCTTAAGATGCCTAAGAGCATTGCAGAAAAGGGATGTAACTTTTTAATTGAAAAATCCACAAGAGAGGACAGTGACCAGGTATTGCCTTAAACTGGATATCTTAGGAGTTTTTTCCCTTGTTAATAAAATCAAGGCTTAGTGACTACAGTCCTTAAAAGATTACAAGATGGGCTGTTGAGAGAACAATGTGGCATCAAGACCTGTTGATAACAAATTGAATTTGGAGGAGTTTAATCAAGAGACTGTGTCTGAAATGAATTCCCTGATCCTATCTCATTTAAATTGGTACCAAGAAGCAGAAAGGCACTATATGTATGTCTAAAACCATAGACAGGTTGTAGGAAAAGATATGAGGGGTGATCCTAGCATACAGGATTAATGATTTTTTTCCTACTTCAAAGTAAATCAGCTCAGATAATAAAGACACCCATTTTAAAGCCTTTAATATTGGTAAAGGATAATAAAAGCACAGCGTAACAGAATCATCTGGACAAAACAACAAATAAAAAAATGCTGGCTGGTAATAATTTAGTACATATCAGAAGACCAGAAAGAGATGTGAGCTGGGAGGAAGGATTAAGGTTAGATGAGTATTTCTGTGGCCTAAGTGCTGAATGCTTAGCTCTAATTTCAGTTTAATCAGCCTTCTGTTATCTTTGGGCTTATTTCAAGCATAGACTAACTGAGCTGTGGGAGTGGAGGACAGGAGCCACTTGGACCTGCAAGGGGTACAGCCATGTAGCATTAATCTAGGCAAATTTGACAGCTTGTTTTGCTGTTATCTTAGAAATCTTTGCATGTGATTGATATCATTGACCTTTTTTCAGTTTCATCTTCCTGTGTGTTTTGTGGTTTAATTGATATGGTTTGTTACTGCTTCTTTCTCCACAGTGTTGTCTCATTTTACTTCCATTCAGTGATAATGTGTTGATGATAATTTTTGTGTATTTTCTTTAAAAAGGAAAAATTACATGCAGGGTCTGAGATTACTTGGTGCCTTCTGTCGCTCTGTCCTGAAATACAAGAATGATTTCCAATGGCTGTTTTTAGGATGCTGGGGATTCGTAGTAGCACCGCTTCTGTTTTTTTATGTACAAACACCGGTTTGTGTAAAACTGTAGACCCTTATGGATCACATTATTGTGTTCTTTGGTGGGATTACTTTGCAGAAACCTGCTTTTTGGGTTTTGTTTTTTCTTTTTAGAAGATTTTTATACTACTGCCTAGATCAGAACTTATCAATGAACCTACTTACTGAGTTTTGATGTTTTAATTTTCTAAACCACCAACTGCTTTGCTGCTGTTGCATTTTGACATATGAATTAAAATGGAAGGTGGATCTCTGGCCTTATATTTGGCCAGAAAGAAATGATGAAAAATTGGTATAACTGTTCCAGACTGTTGATTTTCTGTACTTCAGAAATTCAGGAGGCCTTTTCGGTTGTCTGCAGATTTGTCATAATTTCTTCAAATGGGCAGAACTATGCAGATGCACTTTTTGATTTTAAGGGATTAACCTTATGTGTAATATCTGTGACTAACAGAACATGAATCATGTGTGTTAATGGCTGCCAGGTAGTAGGAGTGTGGGTTGTAGTCCCAAGGCTTTGCATGTATTATAATATTTGAAATCTACTCAGTCTTAGGATGCAAATGTATTTGCTTTATAACCTTTGGAGCCTCAGTGTTCTGTAGACAGCTGGAGACTGCAGACATTTGTGTGCACTTCTAATATATTTTCATTTTTGATTGCAATATTTCATTGCATTTACATTGTGTGCTTTTAAGGACTGTACAGGCAATGTGTTTGCTTTGTAAATAACTGCCTGCCTTGATGCTGAGTGTTTCAGACAGCTTCGTAGTTAAGTTGTACCTTGATCTTCTAATAATGAGCTTTGATACATGAAAGCTGTCTCTCGCTGCAAAAACAAGTCGTGTACAGCATGTACTGGATTTGTATTTCAGGATGAGGCAGTGATGTGAGAGATCCTTTAGATCTCTCTCCTTTATTTATTTAAATTTTTTTCCTCCTGTAGCTTTCTTCCAGTTGGATTGCTTCCATTAACTGCATTAGGGCAGACCATTAAACCTGCCTGTGTTCAGTCACTTCCAAGATGTTGCACTGCAGCTCTGTGAGTTCTTGTGACTTTGCATGTGATTCCTGATCATCTATCCTTGAGTGTCCCCAGAATAGTCTAGTGGGATATAACTGATCATGTATCAAGAACCTGTTGACACTTGAGACCAGTCTGTCCTGGCACTAAGGGAAAGGGATCAGTTCAGACACAAACTGTGCCAGCCTTTGAACAAAACTGGATTTTTCACTGTTGCACTTGAGTGCAAGTCTTGGCTTTTTTGTGTCTTTGGAGCTTAGTGAGCTGCTGATTCAGATGTGTCCCAAGTGCTCTAGTGTGTGTTGAATCGTTAAATATTGAATGTGAATATCGTGAGATGGAATCTGAGTCACATCAGTGAATTTTAATAGCCCCTTATTTTCCTCCTCTTGTTCCTCAAGGATCTGCAGGCTTTTCTCTGGGAAGATTGAGTGTGTCGTTAATGCTGACTGTTCTCTAACAGATATCATGGGCAAGATGAGAATCTGTCCCTTCTCTTCCCTGTGAACTTCATGTTTTCTGAACCATCAGTGCTTGTTCAACCCTTTTTGAACTGCTGAAACTTCACAAAAATAAAAAAACTGTTAAAATTAAACTGTTAAACCCAACACACCTCTGTATTTAGGTTGCATTGCTTTGTTACAGTTATTGTAGTCTGTTCCTGTTATTTACCTTTCTAGGAAATGAGGAAAAAATCTGGTTCTTTTAAATTTGGTTTTATTTTAAAAACACTGTTGTGTCCTGAGAACTCTCTTCAGTAAAAAGAGTCTTTGGAGTTAAACAGGTTGTTTTTTGTTGCCTAGGATGAATACATATGCTTTAATGCAACGACAATGTAATTTTTAAAGGGTTTTTTTCCCCATTTGTTTTTAAACAAAGTCTGTTTAAAAGGGTTTTTTCCCCCCATTTGTTTTTACATACTCAGCTATAATTTAACCTATGTCAGTACACTGATAACAGTCATCTACCATCAAGACTCAGCTTTCTACTTGAGCTCAACTTTTGATGTAATCTGTCTTTAATCCTGCTCACTTTGCTGGTGTTTACATTTGTAATGTAGGGGGTTATGACCCATATCTGTTATGCTATCTATGTATCTATTTCCCGAGTTCCCCCAAACAAACCCAGCAGTGTACAATTCCTATACTACCCAGGATTAAATGGTATGTTAAATTAGGCAGGTGTGCAGAATGTTAAATGCCTTAACTCAGTTCCATGCTGTCCAAGTTCTCCATTTCACTTGTGGAAAAGGCAGGCCCTGGGGTGTTTTTTGCTAGAAGACATGGCTATAGATATGCTGGTAAGCTTCTGTATAATCACTTCTTAATCTGTTTAAAGATGGGTATTGAGTTAGCTTAAACAACTTTAAATAGTCGGCTTTAATTTTGCCCAGAGCCTTTGTCTGGAATTGCTGGGGTTAGTCCTGCTGGCAGAGTGGGAGAAGCAGCAGTCCCTGGCAGGCACTGGAAGGTGATGGCAGGACTGGTGACAGTGGGGCAGCAGGAAAGAGGACATTCCTCTCGGAATGCTCTCTTAAAAGCAGATTCCACTTTTTCTTTCCTTCTCCTGGCCATTCTGCATGCTCCAGTGTTCATTTTGCCTGAGTGCCTGGAGGTGAGATACCCTGGTTCTGCTAGGAGCAATTTTAGCTTCTGCACTGGGGTGGAGCAGCACTGCATTTCAGCTTCCTAGATATCATCTTTTCCTGTTGGGAGGTGGAACTCCTGATGAACCTTGGGTGTCACTGTGGTCAGTAGTACCTGAGAACATAAAGCAGAGTTCCTGATGTGTATTTCCTCAAGTGGTGTTAAGGATTGGCTGGGTTATTACATTGATGTCAGTTTTATAAGAAAGTATTCAACATTGCTGCTCACATAGTTTCAGATGAAGACTCTTAAAAGTCAAAGGAAAGCATTTCCAAGGACGTATTGAAACCTACAGTAATACTGTTTACTCCAACTTGCAACAATCTGCATAATATGTATTTTTGCCTTCCGTTAATAGAAGCCTCCTTTGACTTTCCTTTGGAGATGAAAGCAGGGCACAAATGTATTTGTCTTGATCTGGTAACTATTGTTTTTGTGTTGGTATCTGTTTTGGAGTTTTGAGGAGTTTCTTTAGGAGGCCTATTTTAGTGCTGGAAGAGAAAACAGCAAAATCTTTTGCATGTAGTTAATCCTACTTCCAGTTAATCGCTTTAAGCTATGCCAGATAGTTTTCTGTTGAGAGGAGTAAGGTGGTATGTGTTATCTTTTACATAGATAGAGCTTCTCTTAGTTTTGTCATATGAATTTTGTCGTCTGCTCTATAGAAATCAGAAATATTTGTGGCATAATAGAAAAATTTCAAGTGCCTTTTGTCTCGGTAAGTAGTTTGTATTTGATCATTGGACTACTTTAAAGGATTGAATAAATATCAAAATTGCTGAAAACTGCATATTTTTCCTCCTGTCACAAAACCTCACTTGCAGTCTGTGGCAAGAACAATACAGAAGACATAAATATGGGCAGTGTAAGGGGAAGTGTAAGGACATCTGTCAGAATGTGGTGTACTTGTGAATGAAATCCACTTAGCACCAGTCAGTACAGCACAGATAAAGTGCCTTCCCTGAGAAAGGTATTTGTACTTTATCCTACTTTTTTGTCACTGACAAAACATTAAACACTTTGTATTAATGCAACTGAATTTTATGAAATCTTTCAGGCATAAACCATGGTAAATATCAAACAGAAATCAAAGGCATTGGTTTAAATCCCAAATGCTTGTAACCTTACCAGTTATGGAGCCCAGTAGAGGCTTATATTTGGGAGTGTATACTTTCAGTATCCAAAACATGTTTCAAAGTTAATTACAGCCATTGCTACTAACCAAACACATCCATGCTCTTACCGACAGTAACCTGTTTTTGCAGATTCTGCAGAAGCAAACCTAAACAGAAGTATGCTTATTTATTACCCTAAAATGTATAACATTGCTGAGCTACTTTTTTTTTTTTTTCCCCAAAACCTCAGCAGATCTCTTTTTTGGTTGTTTGGCTTTTTGTTCTGTTTGGTTTGGTTTTTGTTTTGTTTGGGTTTTGTTTTGTTTTTCTTTGTTTGTTTTTGTTATTGTTGTTTGTGGGTTTTTTGAGACCAGATTTTGTACTACTGTACTCACCATGAGATATTATAGGTTACTGATTTATAATTTAGGGCATAGTGTCCTGTCTTCTGTAGTTTCTGTCTTGGTGTTATAATATCTGAAAATTTTGGGTTTCTTAATACCTAAAGCTCATTACTTGAGCCTATCTTAGGATTTGAGTACAGACTTGATTAGCACCAAGTTGTTTGATGCTGGCTGGTTAGTAGCAAAACTCTGACACATTAAAATGGCAAAGAAGTCTCTTTGTAGACAATAAAAAATATTTTGTGTTTTCTTCGTATTGTTCATTCTTTCAGGCTTTGTGATGTATCATTAAGAACAAAGAATAATTTGAGTTATCTGCTTTGAGCTTAAACCATAATGAAATAGTTGATCATAGTCTCTTGAAAGGTACTCTTTTAAGCATTGACAGAACCAAGAGTTATATTTTTTTGGCATTTTTGCAGTAGTGCAGAAGAGTGAAGAAATATAACACAGAGCCTTGTTCAAAGGACTGGAGGTCACACCCATGGATTTGGTTTCTGGCAGTACTGCTGGTTCACTCTTTTCCTTTGATAAATTGCTTGAGCCTTTGTCACAATGACTATAAAGTAGGGCCAGTGTTGGCCTACATAGCTAACAAGTGATTTTTAAGGTTGTAATTAATCTTCATGAATTTTTAACTTACCTTGATAGAAGTTAATTCAGTGCTTATTATGTGCAGTCCTGTTTGCTTTATGGTATATGGAGAATTCTGGCTGCTGGGAAAATCGTGTTTACATGCAGATCAGAAGAGTGTGATGGAGTTAATCCAGCAAAATAAGCTATATACAAATGGGGTTACTTCAGAAATGCCTAAATTGTACCCTGAAAAACCACGAGAAGTTTTGAAATGCACTCAGAGTGCAGGATACCATGTGCTCTGCATTGGGAACAGATGCTGGCTCCATTTCAGCTTTAAACTAGGGCATTCCAAATGTCACAGCGAGCCAGCGCTGAGGGACTTGGCCTTGCAAAGAGCCAGCTTGATATAAATGAGTGTTCATTTGATAAATGGGATCTATTACTGAATAAGGGTTGTCTTTTAACATCTTATACTGTGCTGGTGCTGCTTTGGATCAAAGTTTAGTTAAATTTCTGTGGAGCACAAGTGTGCTTTAAAGGTAAACCTTCATCAAGAAATGATCTGTTCTTCTTCAAGGGGAAACTTTGGAGCCCAGTTGTAAATATATGAAGGTTTTGCATGCTCAAAGTATCTAACTTGTCTGCTGTCATCAGTTCTGAAGCAGCTTTGCCTAAGTTACTTACAAAAGAAAGGTGCGTGTCTCTCTGCCAAAACAGGCATGTAGGAACCACCTGATCAGCAATTCTTAAACTGAGGATTGTGACCTAAATGTAAGGACTGTGAGTGGGGAGTACAAGAGATGCTGCTTTATTTTGGTATTGCTCCCTGAAGTGAGGCTAGAGCACTGCCCAGACACGCAGGCTGGGTAATTCTCCAGGTGGGAATTGAAAGGCAGTGTTTGGTTTGACCTCGTGCACAGTGGATGTTTTGAAGAAATAAAGTTACAAAGAAACAGTTGCAGCTTCTCTTTCACCTGCTTTCTCATATTTAAATTTGTATCATGAATGACCCAAGGTGGGGCTTCTTTCATACACAGAATGATCCCTAAGTCTCCAGCTTAATATAAACTAAAAACATTGATCACTGCACTGTGAGTTTCACTGTACCTTGAGGCTTCAGTAGTGCATAAAGTTTGGTGAGAATAGGTGGATGGCTAAAAACTGAGAATATTATTGATCATTGTACTGAGAATAGCACTGAACCTTGAGGCTTCACTTGGTGCATAACTAGTGAAAATGGGTGGGTGGAGCATTAGTTTGACAGCTTTCCAAATTTCAGGTATGTAAACACAGGGAGGTCATCACAGCCATTTGAAATTTACTGGGGCTTATTTTTTTGTTTTGCTTTATTATGTTCTTGTTAGTAAATTTACCTTAGCAGTTTTGAAACAAACCCCATGTGTGTTCCACTGTCCAGTGAGATAATCTTGGTGATGACAGCTTGATCACTTGATCCATGTCCTAGGCCTTATTTGAATATAGGAAACAACATATTGAAGCACCTCCACAGAATTAAATTATTGCCTTTCTAGGGATACTACATAGTTAAGGGGAAAAAGAAATAGTTTCTGGCTTGAGAGCCTGTTCTCAGTATTGGGGTGGGAAAAATCTAAACATGACAGAGGTCTTGATGCTGATATTGTAAGAGGAAAGTACTTTTGGCATTTTGTTAAAAGGTTGGGGGTGGTTTTTCATCCATCATTGTAGCTGAAAGGGGAGCCAGGAGAGCTGCCTTTGTAGGAAGGTGGAGGGAACAGGCAGCCTTTGGGTTAGGTGAATGGGAAATAAGGATTGTGAAGATTCTTGTCACCTGGGAGAGCAGAGTCCTTGATGTGGAGCATCTGACTGTTAGGAAGTCCAGCAATAACAGCTGAGATGCTGAAGAGTAAATACAAAAGAAACCAAGAGGCATTGCTTCTTAATTTTTTTCAACATCATAAAAGTGGATCAGTGACAAAAATACTCAAGTGACAAATTCTAATACTTACTGCTGAGCATTTTTTATCAAACCAAGTGAACCTGTGGGAGTCGTTGCTGAAGTACAAGGAACACAGATTCACTGACTTTGCTCACCTTTTAACAACAAAAGCAGAGGCAGTATTTTCTTCAGATCGGTTTATTCATGTAGTTCAGGTTTTTATTTAAGAGTAAAAGCACCACTTAGGATCTGATGATTCTAGTTTTGAATGATCAGATAAACTACAAACAATCAATTTAGTTGTCTTACTGCATTTAGTACTTAATCAAATAAGAGGGGGTTTAGAGGAAAAACATTTTAACTGCTTTCTCCCTTGCCCCCTTTTTTCTTTAGGAAATATAGAAACTATTTAGGTTGTCATTTTGTTTACATTTAATTACTTTCTCAAATATATAGATAAAAATGATCAAAGGATAAAGAACTAAACACATATATAACAAATCATATATGCAATCCTAACAATTTTTAAAAATGTTTTAAATGGCCCAGTGTTGAGTATATGAGACACCTTATGCCTGCATCTCAGGTTTACTGAAACTTTTATGGATACTTTATTCTTCTTATTAAGACCAAAAAATCCTAATCTAACAGCAACAAATTGTTCATATCTTATTTTGTCAACAGATTTCTGTAAGGAAATAAAAATTGAAACTGAAAATGTGATTAGAACGTAGTTGTTGTTTCTTACTTGCTGGTTTAAGTGATTTGGATTAAAACCAGAGCATACAGAAAGGAGAAAAATCTGTTTTCTGTTTGTTTTTAAAAATTAGTTTGAATCATCTTTGGTGTTTGTGTGTGCAGAGGATTCTCAGCAAGCTCCTGCGTGTTGCTCTACAGACATCACCTTTTTCTGCATGTATTTTATGCACGTGGTGCAATGCCCAACAATCGTCCACTGCTATCACATTTTTTCTGTTCTTCAATGGAAGTGTGATGGGTCTGGCAAACACTATTTTTGTGTTGGTCTGTGGAGTATACAGTTCTTAATGAAGTTATCCTCTTGGAGGTCATGTATTACTGCTCTGTATTTTGCAATACAGGAGCACCCCAGAAGCAAATTTTAAAGTTTCCATTATGCAAAGTGATACCCAAGCATGCAGCAAGTGATATTTCCCACGTCAGCATTCACATTTACTTACAAATAATTGAAGAAATCAAATTTACCTGAAAGTAGGAATCTTCATTGAAAACACAGAAATCATTTGATTTGAAAAAATAATAGGATTTCACAGAAAGGTACAATAAACCAACCATTAAGAATCTACATTCAAAGTGTGTTCCTGGAGGGGGGAAAATGGGTAAGGAGAAGTGGCAAAGAAAGCATAGTGGCCTAGGTAGATGTGTATTCCTAATCAAAGAATGCATTCATTCTTGCTAGTAGAGCGTGATGCATAAGATGTCATTATTTTAATCTTTCTCTAATTATGGTTATTCCTGGTTAATAGAAATTGTAGCACCTGAGATGTCACGACTTCAGTGTTTATAAAATGGGGCATGAGGGAAGTCTGGCTTTTATATTTTTAAAGCTGGCTCAGGCGTGCTTTAAGTGCAAGCACTTTATAACCATTTCACCCACTAAGTACCTCCTCTTGAAACAGAAAAAATATTTTGCCCAAGTACGATCTTCATCTAATGTGGTATTTAAGCAGTGTTATGAGCAATTTTGAATTCTGGAGGTGGCTTCTACTTCCAGCAAAACTGAGGTATCTAGCCCAGACCTTTTGATGGAGGGAAAGCTGCATGAACATTGGATGGGGTGCCGGAGTTGGTGCTGCTGGAAGGGTGTCCTGGCCTTGGAGGAGGGAGTGGGGCAGGGATGCTCAGTGCCTACTTCCAGACAGGTGGTTGTGAGGGACCAGGTGTGGACATCAGGTGTTCTTTTGCAGGGCTGGAGAGTATATGGGGGAAATAAAAAGCATTCAGAGGAACCAAGTGGAGAGAGGAGAAACTACTTTTCCAAATATGTGCTACACTGCCAGAGACAGCACTGAGCTCTGACATGGCTCTGCTTTGAGCTGAACCAAAGCAAGTTCACCAATGTAGGATTTTTCAGATGTGGAGTCTCTTGCTGTTCTTTTCCTGATTCGAGGTTTTTAAGGTTATTTTGAGTGAATTTCACAGTTACATATTTGGAAACAGTGCAGCCTGGCATAGGCCTACAGTCTGATGCTCTTACCTGGAATTTTGTTCTGAGACATGTATTAACACAGAATTAAAAAAGGGGTAATGGTCCTTGAGTTTAGAAGCTTTTGGGATTGAAGTTAAAAATATTAGGTTTACCAGTATTTTTCTTTTCTGAGAGTGCTTTCTGGGGAATATTAGGTTCAGTATAACCTGAGAGTTGGAGCCATGTGTTCAAACATCTAGTTAAGGAAAAGACCACATTTTTGTCAATATCCTTTCGTTTTCCCTCCTCATGTGTTTAGTACAGTAGTGTTTTTGAGTGCAGTGGTAAAATCAGTTTGTACATAGAGTATAAGGACATGAAAGTTCTTGGAGCTTTGTCTTCATATGTGTTTATAGATTTCCCCTTTGTGCTTCATCTGTTCTTTTCAGATAATTTTTATGAAATGGGGTGTTACTGGTCTTTAATGTTAATTTCCCAAATGCAAGGGTTGTACTGCTTGAACTATGTTATCATAGTTCCCTCTCAGCTGAGTTAACCAAATAACCACAGGATTCATTTCCTTTTTCTTGCTATTAGTTTTAGAGGGAGCATCAGCCTGTGAACCTGTGAAATGTTCGTTTTGCATTTCTGCACTCTTATTAAAGGTGGTGGAAGAACCAGCAAATGTCATGCTTGTCTTAGGATTTGTAAAATGAGAACCATATGAATTGTTTCAAGATTTAAATGTATATTCTGGTTCTTTACTGTTTAGGTTTTTACCTGTGAATGGTCATTAGCAGGCTCTTAACTACTTCAGTTTTCAAAAGTTATGTAATTGGTATTTTTCTTCACAGGGAGAAGAGAATTTATCCAAAGATTAAAACTTGAAGCAACCTTGAATGTGCATGATGGATGTGTAAGTCACTTGTTGCTTTTTTGTTTGTTAAAAATTGTTAAATTGTGATTTTGTTGCCATGGTAATAGTCCCTCAACTTAAAAAGGCAAATATCTTATATTTGTTCATTAAAACTGAGCAGGACCACTCTGCTTGTTGCAATCTACATCTGAATTCTCTTGCTATTTGTTTCTTCTTGAATATCTGACGCTTTTACCATTGAAGCAAAGCAAAATACCAATCCTGTATCTTAATGTTGTGTCTATTGCTGGTTGAATTAATCTCTCCTGCCATTTAAGCACATTCCTACCTTTTCAGTTAGGACTCATCTTAAACCTTGAAATGAAGTCTTTTTTTTTTTTTTGGTTATACTGTGTTGAATTAAAAATTTGTTATTGTTTTGAGTGATTTATTTTCCAATTTCAAAAAGCAAATCATCAAGTGCTACATGCTGACTTATAGGCAATGAAAACAAAAATAAACCTTCCTGAAAGACTTATTTAAATATTAATATTAATTTTTGAAAGGAGTCCAGATATTTTAAAACATATCCTTTTAAATAAAGCTTTTACCTAAACTAGGTTCAGGACAAAGAGGCTGCCATGTTACCTTTGAGGATTAGAGCAGAAATTTATGGTTGTTAAAGTATTCATTGTACAAGATATGTGAAAAATGAAAGTATTCTATAAAAATGAAAATGTAAGTGAAGCTTTTGTGCTTTAATGTGTGTTTCTAAAACTGTACAAACATAATGATTATTTTAGCTTGAGTTGCTTGGACTTTTAATTAATTGAGGAGCAATATAATTTTAAACTAACACAGTAGTAGTTTTAAGGAACAAGTGTTGTTAACATCCAGCCTTCTCGAGATCAGAAGTATGATTTTGATGTGCCTGTGTTATTGTGAGCCTGGAAAGTCTGGGAAAGGCCAGGATTAGAATTGCTCTATATAAAATGTGAGCTACTTTTCCTGTGCTGATTGCATTATAAGTTTAATGTTCTGGTGCAGATGGTGTTGGTGAAATCACACAAATATATACATTTCTCTTTTTTTTTCAAGAAATGTTACAAAAATGATGATGTAAGGTCTCTTCTAACCCAAACAATTATATGATACTGTGTGAATTTACTAATTTTCATATTCAAGATTGTTACAGTGATACTTTGCTTCCAAATTTCTTCCCTAAGTAATTTCTCATCTTCTCAAATACTTAAGATTAAATTTTTCAAGTTTCTTTTCCTGAAGTTGATTAGGGCTTTTTATTTATTTTTTCTTTATTTCCTTGTAAAAAAAGTGGTTTTTTCCTATTAAAATAGAATATAGGAAAATAATATTTCTTCACTACTTGTTAAATGTTAAGTGACTGATCACTATTCAATTATCTGCCTCTGTGTCATGTAATAGAAATTGCAGATTTGGTGTTGGCTGTTGATGTTGCTTTAATCTACTTGATGGATATTTATTTGAAAACAAATTTTGATGTGATTGTATTAGCTTTGGAAGTATGCTTTAACATATGGCCTAACTGTTTCAGTGGGTGGAAAATACTTAAATTGTAAACTTACAGCATTATTTGCTGGTGTTTAAAATACTACAGTTTGAAAAAATGTCTTTAGAAGTTAAATTTGCTCAGAACTCTCCAGCTTTAAGGAATGGGCTATTGGAGTTCCTACCTCATTTACTGTGGGGTTTTTTGCAAGGAATAATCTTTTAAGGCTAACAACCACTCAGTATAATTTCTTACTATATGTTTTTAAAAAATCTGTGACATAGAAATCAATGAAATTACAATGCTTGTACTGATTAAACTCCTTATTACCATCAATGGTAATTAGGCTTTTTTTTCCTTCTTCCCATAACTGTTGACTCAGTATGCATTTCAAATGTAGGGAATTAATGCCATATTGTCCTATTAAAAGGTGTTTCTGGGTTTGGTTTTTGAGTGGTTGGGTTTTTTTAATGAAGGTTGGATGGCAGGCATTTGGGGGTTTTCTTTGGTTGCTGTTTGGTTGATTGGTGTTTTAAGAAGTTTTTAATTGTTCTGTTGAATAAGTTGTGGCTTATATTTTCTATATAAAGCATGCTATGTAATTGAACACGGTGGACAACTTACTTAAGGCAAGAAATTTTTTTACTAATTGAGGATAAAAGTCCAAGTTCCTACCTGTTAGACAGAAGAGAGATCCCATGGGAGATACAACTGTGTGTATAATCATACCCAGGCGGGATATCTGTGAAGAAGGGAATATTCCATGAATTACTTCACATATCCATGCTCTTGTAACAGTAATATTACCATAACACCTTTTGTTTAAAATCTGAGTATTTTCACCTCAGAGTTCAGGGGCAATTCTCTTTGAAGCAGTCCCATTTTCCCCTTCGTTTGAAGACACAGTTTCTAGCAGTAGTGTGTGAAGTAATTGGTTCTACAGAATTATTGATGTCTGCCAGTAGCCTTATCATCCTTCCAGTGCAGGATGTGCCTCTTTCAACAAGGGTCACATGGTCAAATTCAGTAAGATCATTTGTGTGCCAGAACTTGCCATTTTCTGTGTTAGCTGTAAAGGGAGCTTGAGGAAATGTACAGAGGTAGGTGAGCTGCTCTGTATGAAGTGATTCAATCCAAAGGAGAAATGTTGAAAGAGAAGCAATCTGGACCAGCAGCAATGAGTGTGAGGAAAGAAGAGAATAAAGAAACTCTAAAACATATTGAATTGCAGTAAAAATATTGATTCTTTTCTTCCTGGTTTGTTCCTGTGAAAACTGAGGAAGGCTGAAATGCAGGATGTAGATGAAGCATTTGACATGAGTAAATGCTACATTTTGAAATAAAGAATATTACCTGAAGGAGTAACTTCTCATTTCTATGTACAGGCATTCAGATCAATAACAAACCAGCATCCTTCATGGCATTCATCTCCTTCAGGATGGCACTTGGGAACAAGTCCTTTTCAGATGTACTCCTCGAAGCCAGGCTTAAACCAGTATAGGGAGTTTGTGTTTTCTTAGAAACAATTTTCACCTTGTACTCCACTGGATGAAAAGCATTGGCTTTTTTACCCCCTTCTTTGCTTGAGGGATATTCCTGGTATTCTGGATATCTACGGCCATTTTTATTTATTTTCTTCTATTTTTGTATTCTCTTAATCTCTTCTGTTCACAAAAGACTTGATTCTGAGGTCACTTTGCATGGAAGTGAGGACTTTGCTTTTTTGTTTTTTTGAGGATTGGCTGCACTGCCTTCTGCGTTGTCTTTGAGAAAAACACAGAGATAGCAAATTTATATCTGACTAATTGACTAATGAATCAAAAGTGCCTACTGACTCCTTGCAAGGCTAGATGAGTGACAAATAAAATTAGATACAATTAATAATGTGGAGTACTTAATAGAAAAAACTAATTTCACACCTTTGGCTTTTCTTAGCTTGTTAGTAATTGTCTGTCATTTGTGTTTGATGTATCCTTTCTTCTGGGTCCAACACCCTTTCCCAAGGTTTCCAAACTCTCAGAATAGTAACTGTTACATTTTACTTTTAGTTAGGTGTTGAGTGGCAGTGCAGGTAGTACAATATGTAACTTTTTCAAAATAAAAAGCAATTTTCTAACCCATTCTTGTTTTACATTATATTTTAGTAGTTCACTACCATGGAACTACTACTACATGGAGAAGAAACTTTTTAAAATTCTGGTTTTTAAGTGATCCATATGTAAATTTATTTGGGTTAATCGGTATTGGTCAGTAGGTTGTACTGAACACTGTGTATATTGACTGGAAAGGCTCTGAAAAAAAAACCCAAACAAGCTGATTTCACTGAAAAACTTTGTTACTTTTGAGTTATTTGTTTCCAGTAATGCTGAGAAGGTGATTGGGTACAGAATAAAAAAGCCTTTTTAGTTACAGACCTCTGATAATTTGGTTATGACATTCAGGATTATTTTTGAACCAACTTTGGTCTGGGCATGGTATATTAAAATTGCTCAACTGAGGCAATAATTGCAATGAAATTGGAATTATGGAGAAGAATGATTGATGTCTTGGTAGACTTGTGGTGCTGCAATTTAGATAATCTCATCTCCCCTTTGCATCTTCAATGTTTCTCTGCTTTGCTGTCATTCAGGTTTTGTGTTTGCACATAAATATACACATCCACCCCCTCAATTTGTTTAATTTTTTGTGCTAACTTTTCTTTCTCATATCATGACTTTAAATTTTTAGTAGCTTCCTTTTTTTTTCAGTATTTCATTCTTGTTTCTATTCCTGTATTCTTACATTAGCATTTTGGTTTCTTTAGGGCAATGATAATAATACTTTTCTGCCTGAGAGGAAATGTAGATGAAAATAAACATTGCTGGGTTGTGTGTTTGCCCTGGCTGTAGTGCTGTGCAATGTTTGACAACATTTTAGAGTACATCCATTGTCAGGACAGGTTATTTCAATGATAGATGGTTCTGGGGGCTAGTTGAAATTGTGGTTCTTAGTGATTGACAGCCAGAGTTACAAAATCATAAGAGTAGCCATGCAAGGTCATACCAAAGCTCAGTGGAACCTGATAACTTGGCCCTGAAAGTGGCCAGCACATATTTTTGAAGGAAGTTGAGACAGGGCAAGCAGACAGTATTTGATGGGTGTTCTGGAGAACACATCATGCTTTAATGGGTAGATAGAGGTGGAAGCTGCACCTTTGTTTTTGATCATTTTTCATTTCTCTTTGATGAATATGTATATCCTTCCACTTCTGGTGTTCAAGGCATTCTATAGCAATGATTTCCAGTTTCATTAAAAAGCCATGTGTCATTGGACTGTTTATTTAAGGCCTTCCATTTCTTGTACTAAGAAGATCCAAAAAAATTATTTTTTACTTTTTCCATGTCATTCATGTTCTCATAAGCTTCTATCATTTCCCTTCCCTAGAGCAGTACATATCATTTGCTTCTTGCCATAAAAAGTGTTAGATATCTGTGAGCACCTCAGTAATTCCTTGTCTTAATTTCTCTTTCCAAGTGGGCAGTAATAGAAATGGAGAATACAGGAATGGGATATGAACCAAACTGCATAGTATGGGACATGTGGGATTGCCATGCATGGATGTATATCCTGCTCTTCTGTGCATTTCCTAATAAATCCTGACAATATCTGGTTGTTTCTGAGCACTGAGCTAGCCCTGGCATAGGCATGTTTGTTTAACACCAGGATCTCTCCTCAAGTTCCTCCACCTGAGAATATAGAGGTGCTGTTATCCCTGTGATCCACCTGAAACTGCTAACTCTGTTTTTGCAACTGACCCCCACTCAACTTGCCATTAAAACAGCGACTAGAATGGTGGTATTTATTTTAAACAAAATTTATTTTTATTGGGGGGGGCTCAGAGTGAAATATTTGAAATTTAAAAAAGGCATAAGAAAATAATTCAGAACAAAGTGGGTTTTTTACCAATTCTGTAATCCAGTCTGGTACATCACACTAAGGCAGCTGTTCTGCCAACAGAATCTAGCCAGCAGAAAATGGTGATGGCTGCAGTTTGACACTTAAAAGGTATTTTAGAGGCTTACTTGAAATAATAGTGGTCTTGCATGCAGTCTTTGGTGCTTGTGCATGAGCTGCTGCTTGGAGGATACCTTTTGAGCTTCCTGGATTTTGAGTGCTTTCACAGCTTTGTTTCACTGACACATTATTAAGCACAGTCTTGTGAAAAGGAGAATTGATAAGGAAATGTATTGTAAAGCTCTCCCAGTACAATTCTGTAGCTCACTGTAGGATTCTTCTTTCCCAGCCTACTCACACTTTTCAAAAAGGATCTGGGATGGATTCTGCAGTGCTTTTCCCTGAGAAGGTGTGGTCACTGAAAAGTGTACAAAGCAATGGATGGTCAGAATTTGGATATGGTGAAGATGCAGTAATGAGAGCACTGTGATGCCCTCCAGTTCAAATTCAGAGAACTCTCTGTGGAGTAGATTTGGTACATTAAAGCACCTGAGTATGTAAAATTGTGGCTAGTGTGGGAAGCCTAATTTACCTGATGAGCTCTTGAGGAGCAGAGGGAGTAATTGACATGCCATAGGTGAAGCAGGTGATTCCCTTATCAATTTGTTTTAAAAACACAATTTTTTTTATGCTAGCTGCTTAGAAATTATATCATTTCAGTTGAATTTGTTAACTCCTATTTCTGTAGTGTTGGATGAGTTTGATGTTTTAATATGGTGAAAATTGAATTAATGTAAGTCTAAGCATTTTTTTTTTTATTCATGCAGGTGAATACAATTTGCTGGAATGATACAGGAGAATATATCTTATCTGGTTCAGATGACACCAACCTGGTCATTACTAATCCCTACAGCAGAAAGGTAGGTTTGTTTCTGGCTGCTTGTTAATTTTCAAATAGGATGCAAGTTAGTATTTTTCAAGGTATTAAAAGATATTTCTAAATATATCAGTTTTCAGATATTAATTATGATGTGAAAAAGATAATATCATGCACATCCTAGTGTATATAAATGGGAATAAAATCTCACAGCGCTTTAGAACTTGAGATTTCTAATCCTTTGTGACATTGGTATTATCCCATTTTACGGTACATGGCCTGGCACAAAGACAGCATGGTCTCACCACAGATTAGTGTCAGAACCAGCAATAGGATTCAGTAATTCTCATGAAATCTTGTAGTCAGATAAACTGTTTCCCTCTCACTTTTAAAATACTGTATCTTTTGCTCTGTGTAATGTACTGTATGTAATGTCTTTCTGTGTAATGTTGTTGGGGTGTCAATCTTGATTATAATAGTTCACTCCAATGTAAAATTACATTGCCTTGTGTGTGCCTGCAAGTGGATGGAGAATAACTTGTACTGAAATAAGGGTTGCAATGCAGCTGAAAGACTCCCAGTAGTGCCAGCTGGCATCCATCAGGTAGTGGCACTGTCCCACACCTTTCTCTTGAAGGAACTGCTGATAGTTTGATAGAAGAGATGCTCTGAGCTGTGTCCTCTCAGAGGCTGACAACTAAACCCCAAGGATATTCTCAAAAATTAAATGTGTGGGAGAAATAGAAGGTATGGTGGGAGTTTGAGTAGAAAATAGTAGTTTGCTTTCCTGAAGGGTTGTGATGGTTTGGAGTGTTGCCTGTGCCTCTAGGTAAGGCCCTTTTGGTCACCTCTCCAAATAAGCCAGAGCTTCCAAACTTCATCTCTTCCTTTCAATTTTGGTGTCAGCCTGAGGGTTCAGATCACTATCACTAGATAGGGTTTCTCTTGGACTGGGAGTTCTGCTGGAAAAGTAATATCCAAGACAGCTGTGAAGTGGATGATGGATATATTCCAAAGTGAATGTTGGTGGACTGACTTGCAGAGTAAGAATTGTTCATGCAAATAAAGGATGTTCAATGTTATTTATTGTGCAGAGTTCATTTTAATATCCAGTATCCTACTATGGGACAGTTGCTCATTATAAAATTTTTACATTAAAATATTGTAATATTTTAAAAGGTGCTGCAATTTAAAGATTTATGCTTTCATGGAACAGTTTTCCCCCCTGTTGTGTACTACTCCTCTACTTAAACATAATGAGGAATATGGGAGATGTTTTGTTTTCTTTTTTTATTTTTCACAGTTAGCTGAGTTATTTATTCTTTGTAACAGCAGAGAAGAAGATGATTTTTGAATTTTTTTTTCTCCAGTACATGCAAATGTAATTATAAAACAGCAGGTACCAGCAAGAAGACTCAATAATCAGTGTTATTCCTGAAATGTACTAGAGGTGTGATTTTTAATGAGTGTTACAATTGTGTTAGCTTAATTTTTTCTGGCTTGAGTAAGAGGATCTATACAGGAAATGCAGCAATTTGGTATCAGAACTGTGTTGTAATTCTGTCATCTTGGCAAATATCCTTATTACTATATTTTCTGTTATTTTCTAGGTAGAGTAGCAAAAATAGACTCCAGCCATCAATATTTTGTATCTTTCAGAATATGCAGATACACTGTTAAACTTTTTTAGTGGGAATTATTTAGAAGGTGTGAAATAGCACTTCTGAACTGTTAGTCATGAGCTGCTATTGACAGAGAAACTTCATTTGCAAAACACTTCCTTTGATTAATTTAATTGAGTGGAAATTTGGAAGTAATTTTCATACTGTAAACAACTTGGTGAGTATTTCTTTCCTAATGGGAGTGGTGAAAATGCAGTTTGCTTCAAGTGCTGCAGATGGGAGAAATAAGAATATAATGTTTACTTGTTCACAGGAAAGCATGTGGAGGTTTTTTCAGTTTTGGTAAACTAAATATCTGAGGAAGGATAAAGAGTCACCACAAAGTGTTTAAAATCAGCTGTGATGGTGAAGTAAATCATATGTTTCTCTGCTTTAGTGTTGATGAATGAGAGTCTAAGTCAAGTCCTGGTTTATTACCCTGTATAATCAAGTTCTTGAATGTTTATTTATTTTTGGCTAGTTTCAAAACATTCTTCTTTGTAAATATCAGTTCTCCTTTTTAGAGTGAGTTTAAGAGTAACATCAAATTTTAAAGTCTATAAAGTTGAGCTGGATTGCAATGCCTTATTCTTCGTGGCTTACAGTGTCCCAGATCTTCTAAGTCTCTCCTCACTGGTGTGCTGAGTGGCTGCACCATCACCCTGACTAACATTTCGTTTTGAGAAACCCGATGTGCTCTGGAACCAGCATTGTAAAAACGAAGGTGGCAGCTGCATTCCAGCCCTTGTATTTTACAGGCTGCTTCGTGCAAGTGCCTGAGCAAATCTCTCTTGTAGAACCACGTTGTTCTTAGAAGAAATTTGGTGCAAAGGCAGCTTGTCTGTTGTGTTGTACTGAACTGTAGGTCCCTGGCAGCCTGTGCATAACTGGTATTTCACAGTCTGAGGTTTTTCCATCCTTTATTTGCTTGGAAAACATCGACCTGCTGCAGCCTCCCTTTTTCCTTTGTTCTCTAGGTTCTCACAACGATTCGCTCAGGACACAGAGCCAATATTTTCAGTGCAAAGTTCCTGCCATGCACCAATGACAAACAGATTGTTTCTTGTTCCGGAGACGGAGTCATTTTCTACACGAATGTTGAACAGGATGCAGAGACCAACAGGCAATGCCAGTACACCTGCCACTATGGGACTACCTACGAGGTACCTCCTGAAAGAAATCATAAGTTTAAGATGGGTGAAATACATGTTTTATTGTATTGTTGCCTAAGATTTTAACCAGGTTGTTGAAAACTTTGTTTCAGTGCAGTGAGAGTTACAGAACTTCTGTCTTTTTTGAATTGCTTTTTTTATCCCATTTAAAAAGTAGACTTGAACAGAGAAATGTGCTGTCTAAATTAAATTGAGAACTTTGCAAAAAGTGGTACTATTAAGACCACTTTGCAAATATAAATTCACCTTCACTGAATGAATATTCTGCAGAGCAAAGCAGATTAAAATTGAGCTCTGAATTTCTTCCTGAAGTAGGCTTGGGGGTGGGGGAAGTGACTGTTTTGCATTTTTATTTTTATTCTTCCCCCCTGCCCCTCCCCTCTTCCCTGAACTTTTCGGCAGTTTCATGTCTTTTTCATAATTTGGATTCTTCTAAGAAGTGCTTAGCTCAGCATGTGTGAACAACTTAATCTGAAAAATGTGTTTACAGTTGTAGATAATTTTTCTATTGTGTATTCTAGTTAACTCTTTAGGTGTAAATTTAGCCACAGTCTTTTCAGTCCTCCCTTGGAAGTTTTGTTCATATAAATTAGGCAAGTGAGGAAGCAAAGTTTTATTTTCCTAACTTATTACTTAATTAAGGAAAATAGAAAGATTTATTGTTCTATCTGCTTCTTTTAAATAACAGCAAAAGCTGCTGCTTGCAAAACTTACTATGCTTAAAATAGAAAAAATTATAATTTTTTTGGTAGGCTATAAATGTTCCTGTTTCTTTCACTATTTATTTATTGAGGCTTTTTAACACTACTGCAGTACGTACATGGGAAAAATCCCAAATCCATTGTTTTTTTATGTATCCAGCTAAGATTTCATAGCAAGCTTTTAGATCACTTTCTTTGCATGTTAAATGAATAAAGTCTTTAAAACTTCTCATAAAAAGAATTGGAGTGTGTGAAAAAAGAAAGTGGCTGAAGTACTGCCAGAGTTAATTTTTGTTCCTGTAGTAAAAGTGTCCTTATGATTGTAATTACACCAATTACATTTCCCTGCTATATTGCACCATCAAAATGGTCTTATTTGGGATGATTTTTATTCAGCAATAATGCTAACAAGAGGGCATTATTATTGTTTTGAATGACAGGAGTGTGGTACAGTTTTGCTTGGTTTTGCTGCTTTTAAACACTTTTAATGGAAGAAATATCAAAACCTCTATATGACACTGGCTGTTTTAACAACTCTGTCCCTTTATGAGGTTACTTTTCTTATCCTGTTTTGCACCGAGGTTGGGAGGTTCCTGGAGTGGGGAGATAATTTCTAAATATTGTCATGGTACTGCCCAGCTGTATGTAACCCCATCATCATGTTAAATATAGAACTTTGACTCACTGGCTTCTCTAAATAACAAAAGTTAAAAGCTCCCCTGAGGTACCAATTCTAAATTTGAATGTGATTTGGATTTATGCAGCACTTGGAGTTTGTGGCAGTTCAAGACATTACAAAAACATGAAACAGAGGAATGTGGAAATCGGTGTAGCTTGTTGTAAACTGTGAGATATTTGTACAATTGTTTTCAGTTCTGAGTGAGAAGAGATAAGGAGGGGAGAGGCTCTTGAGATGTGTTTCTGAAGAATTTATTGTTTGTACAAGAACTTGACAAGTTTGTTTTTTCTCAGCCAAATCTTTTCTTTATGGCTCTGCATGTGAATCGTGTTTCAGAAAGGGAATGTACTTTTATGAACACCTCTCACTTTCTTGTTTTAAATACAGTGAAGTGATCATACAGCTATACACTTTTAAAGTTAAGTAGCAAACAAGTTTCTAGTTAGTAAAAAACCAATTTTATATATATATTTATAATGTGTATTTGTTGAACTTTAATGTAGTAACATTGACTCAATTATTGGGGCTTGCACTTCTCCATTTCTCTGGTTTAGTGCTTATAAAGAACTTAGGATGTTTGTAAACACTGGACATAAAAATTGCCATGTGCAAGTTATATTACATGGATAGCGTGAAATTGCATCAGTGTGAACAAAAATAAAACACAGCTACTAAAAATAAGAGCTTTTCACATTCAGCAACATTATTGGAGCAAAATGTTTTCACTGAAAGCTCTGCTAAATGTTTGAAGAATTTAGTGGATTGCTAACTTTTATAGCTATGCAAATGAAGTTAATTTGAATGAAATATGTAGTGAAAAACAGTCTTCAATATGTTACACTGATATATTGAAGAATAGTGGTCATAGCTCAGCAGTTCTGTTGGTATTCAAACCTTGCCTTTGTTCTGCAAGTTAGACTTCTTATTTGGCACAGCAAGCATTGTCTCAGTTACTGTGCTGAGCCTTAGAAGAGAGGCTGAAACCTTCAGCTGTTGCCTTTGTAACCCCATTTCAGGTAGAGAGGTTTGTAGATATCCATATGTTACTTTTATTAAGAATTTTGGGGGGTGGAGGTGATAAATCATCTAATTTAAACTGTTAAAGAGTCACTCATGCTCTGTGTTCCATGAATGTATTACACTATTAACCAT
>NW_005054338.1:2228836-2253347 GCF_000277835.1 Geospiza fortis | reverse complement strand
AAAAACCCAGCCACAACATTCTCTGTTTTCTCTTCTAAGAGACAGAGTGTAAGTAAACTGACATTTCCTGTGTATTCACTGACCTGTAGAATTCAAGTCATATTTAACATTATAGTCACTTGCCTTTTTATTTTGTCTTGAGGAGGCTTTGAGTGAAGCCATTCATGTGAGACTCCGTCTGAGTTGTCCCTAGCTGGAGAAGGGCTGAGCTTAGGAAAATGGTTCAGCACAGTGCTCTCTCAAAAAAAAATTAAAAAAAAATATTGCAGTGAGGAGGTAGCTTGGTAACAGCCTTTAATGCAGACTTGCTGCAGGGAACTACCTAGGATGTAAAGGAATAGCCCAATGGGAATAAAAGGTATTTAGAATTTTAAAGGCATTCAGACTTCTGAGGACTTTGTTTGTAATTGTCTCCTATTACTTGATAGAGAATAAACAGAGTTTTTGTTGATTGTTGCAGCAAACTGATAAGTTATCTGAAAAGTGATTGCAGTAAATGTATGTTGTGCATTAAAACATAATAGAAACAACTGTAAGCCTTGACCTATGGATATTTAATTTTATGTGACATTTAAAAGTTTCCTTTGACTTCAACAGTTAAAACCTTTTCTTGAAAATGAAGAAATACCATCAGTTTTTCAATTTTTCTCTTTACTTCGCTGGAAAGCTTGACTTGATTCCTAACTGCCTTACTGCTGCTCCAAATATTGATGCTTTTCTTTTTAAATTAGTGCTATTTCTGGAGGCATTAATAATCTTTTTTTTTTTCTTTTGAGCAGATTATGACAGTACCAAATGATCCCTACACTTTCCTCTCTTGTGGTGAGGATGGCACTGTGAGATGGTTTGATACTCGCATCAAAACAAGTTGCACAAAGGAAGATTGTAAAGATGTAAGAATGAAACCTTTTAATAAAGATTACTTTATTAATAGTAATAATAATAAAATAAGTAAAATAAAATAGTAATAAAAATCTTTTAATAAATATTTCCTAAATGTAGAGCAGTGCATCACACAAACACATTATATGAATTCTGGTAAAGCTTTTAGAAGTAATAGATTTCAGGGTCACTGGTGGAGATGACAGTATGTTTCCCAAGAAACAATAAAGTTTGGGAGTCTTTTTTCATTTTTCTTTTTTAGTTTTAATATCTCCTTTGGCATTTTTAAAAAAATTATTTTATAAAAATGCTTTGGTGTGAGGCTCCAGATATGGTAGAAAAAAAAGGTCTGTTGAAATTGAATCTTTTAATCTGGTTTACACTAATAAGGTAGAGTACAAAACTGGAGGCAAAAAATGAGCCTTGAGAATCACCTGCAGCCTTGTATTCTTGAGCATCCTTTGTCCCTCTGTAAGAAAAGATTTAGTAATTAATTATATTAGATTACTGGTATTACCAGTGTCCACTCTGTTTGAATTTTAGGAACAATTTTAATATTGAGTTGGAACAAAAATATCAAAGTATGTATTACTACTCTTGATTAATTTTGCTCAGCCTTGTGCACATTTACCAGTTCTAGGGGTTTCTTTAATTTTTTCCCCTTTACCCAGTTACCTGCCTGTAGATGGAACCTACTCTAATCCTTTAATTGATTTAAACTGTTTCTGCATATGTAGTACTCTTCCACCTCCAGTTACTGTGTTTCCATAAGAAAATCCAAGATGCAAGGTAGTTTATAAGGCTGTTTAGCTTATCTATTTTTAAATGTTCCTGTGTTTTTGTTTTGATTAAGTTTCTTTTTCAGTTGTTCTGGTACCAGCTTTCTTTCTCTGATAGTTTTTCTTCTGTGCAGTGGCTTTTCTGATAACATATTTATGATCTGTCTTCACAGGGCAGACCTATTTTCTCAAAATCTCCTTGACTAAGGGAGGGGCCTGTGTAGTGAAACAAAACAAAAAATTATACTTCAAATGTTCAGAGCTATTATTGCAATGCTGCATTTTTGTGTGTTCCAGGATATTTTAATAAACTGTCGTCGTGCTGCCACCTCTGTTGCTATCTGTCCACCCATCCCCTACTACCTGGCTGTAGGCTGCTCTGACAGCTCAGTGAGGATCTATGACAGGAGAATGCTTGGCACAAGGGCAACAGGTAGGAGCCACATTGTGCAGTGAGCATTTCTAACCACTGACAGTGCCCAGTTCAGGTTATTTTCAAAATAGGTGGTGAATGACTCAAGTGTAACACTGCAGAAGTGTAGCTTCCTTCTCTGGGAACTATGCTTTGTAATAGTAGAATCATTTCACTCTAATATTTGCTAATGCAGAAATCTTCAAAGAAGTAAACCTTATGTCTTTATGCATCTTAGAATGCATTGTGTACTGAATGCAGAAAAGGACATTTTATAACGTCTCTTCATTCATCTTGAAATGTGTGATTCCAGGATTCCAAAAAGCCAGATTGCAGCCTCCAGTGGTCCACCTGATTTTTAATTAAGTTCTTGTACTCTACCATGCTGGAACTTGATGCTTCTTATGGGAGGAGATCTTAAGAACTCCATAATATCCTGCACTGTGCTTGCCTTTGTAGTGCAAAGGCACTGAATTCCTTTCTCATTTGTGTGTAGATATAGATTTGCATTCATTATTTTGTGGTTTTTGGTTCTAAAAATTCCATTTGTGCCACATTTGACAGATAGCTTCCATACCACACCATGTGGTGGGTATGTGAGTCATTTATATAAGTGTGTGTGTTTTGAGCCTTTATTATTTGTAATGTACACAGAATTTGTAAACAAAAATAATAAAGATTGTAAAATCTGATATGTCATTCTCCAGATAAAAAGTATTGCAGAAACTACAGGATACATAGCTTTTCCCTGATTCTCTTTTGTTAGATCCCAAATAAAGGGTTTATTGAAGCTGTTGAAAATTTGCAATAGTAAATGTGTAATTCTTTTCTTCCTGCTCTCTTTCCCCTCTCTCCCTTTTTTAATAAAGGGAATTATGCTGGCAGGGGCACTGTTGGAATGGTGGCACGTTTTGTCCCTCCTCATCTCAACAACAAATCCTGCAGGGTAACATCCCTGTGTTACAGTGAAGATGGCCAAGAGATCCTTGTGAGCTACTCCTCAGATTACATTTACTTGTTTGATCCCAAGGATGACACAGCACGAGAACTTAAAGTCCCTTCTGCAGAAGAGAGAAGGGAAGAGGCAAGTGGTTAAGATGACCTCCTTTCATCTTTTATGTTTTATAGCTTGCAGCACACAAGAAATACCATCAGCTGTGTTCCCCTTTAATCTGAAAATAATGTTGCTGGTCGTAGACTGAGGTGTGCCAAGTAGATTGTTACAAAATTGTGTATTTTTAATACATATTTATTTATGTATTTATTTACAATATTTTGTCACTCTGGTTTTCCTTCTCATCTGCTTTCCCTCTCAGAGATGAGAAGGCATCTGCCTGAACCTTGGGGCGTAAGGCCAGCAAGGCTGGCAGGTCACTCTGTGTTCTGCTACTTTTCATGCCATGAGAAGCATATTCCTTGAAATTAAATATTATTACTCCTTGGTAAAAGTTATCATTTCCTGGCAGATATGAGGGTAGTACAAGATGTTTAGATCAAGGAGGTGAGCCACTGTTACTGAGCAGTATTAAAATTTTCAAAATTCAAGCAGTTGTTAATTTTATCAGCTCAGTTACAATAACGCTGACCCTTCCAATCTAAATTTTCTGATCAATATTAAAAAATTGCCTTTAACTGCAATGAAGTTGTTTCTGTCTCTCCCTGCACTCTCCCAACCATCCTCTGCTTTTTTTCTCTGTGTTTTGCTCACCCTTTCACAAACTCTGTATCCCGAGTTCCTCATCTTTAGTCTGAGGCCACAAGGGAGTTCTCAATGAGTTGTCAGCATCCTGCTGTCCTCACCTGCAGGATCAATGTGATGATAACGATGATGATTTCTTTTTCCTTTTTGCTGTGAGAAGTCTGATGTTGACATTTCCTTCCTCCTTTTTCTTTGAATCTGTTTGGAACAATTTTTAAATGTTTTCAAACACATTTTACGTTGTGTGTTTTATTAGTCAGGAATAGAGTCAGGAATTTTGCTTTTAAATGCTTATTCTTTGTCCTTGTTATCCCTAAAAATGTTGAGTATTTTTATTTCAGCCTGGCTTAAAGTCATATAGAGTAGAAGAAATGTAAAGACTTCTTCCAAAATCTGCTAGTGGAATCATGGAAGTTAAAACTTTGATATGCTTTCACTGCAGGGCATTTAGTTTAAAATTGTCAGCACTTTCTGGGTTGGCTGGTTAATTTGGTTTGGTTTCTTTATTTTTGTTAAGGCCAGAAATATCCAGCCAATACACTTGACTTCAAACTCTGACCTGCCTTTCTATATGAGCAAAGGACTCCCTGTTTCTCTTGAAGTTGCTGAAAATAACACCACCATTTAGTGATTGTTTTATACTTCCTGCTGTAAAAAAAGTGTTATAAAAGCTAAAAGAAATTAGGTTAAAAAATAAACCAGAGTTTATTTGCATAAAATGTTCTTTTTTTTAAATGTCTGATATTTTTGCTATTGCTTAATTACAAATCCACATTTTGTTAAGCTGAAACTCTTATATAGTTTTTAATGTGAAGAGGTGAATATTTTTGCAGAATTCAGGCTGAATTTAAGAAAACATTAATTATTATTGATCACTATAGAAAGATTCAATTAACATTATGAAGCTAGTTTAAGATAAAAGCTGCATTCGTTCTGGGAGTCATTTATTCAGGCTGTTAAAGCTAAAACTCATGGATTTTGTTGATAAGTGTTGTGCTTATTCGTGGGTAGTCTGAACATAAGGCTGACGTTCTGTGTTTTGGTGACAGGTATGAATTTAGGTGACTTAAGAAAACAGAGATTTATCTTTAGGCTTAGAATCCTGTACTGTAGAACATAAATAGCTGTGTGATGCTTTTCTCTCTTTTTTTCTCTCCCCCAGTTACGTCAGCCTCCCGTTAAACGTCTGAGGCTCAGAGGGGATTGGTCAGATACTGGGCCAAGAGCAAGGCCTGAGAGTGAGAGAGAGAGAGATGGTAAATGCATTTGCATTTGAAGGGGGGTTGTTGTCTTTGCTGCTGTGTTTTGTTGAGTTTTTGCTTTGTTTTGGGTTTTTTTTCTTGCTTTGGTTTGGGTTTTATTTTCCAGTTTTTCTGACGTATTCCCAAAATGCGTGCTTCAGATTGTCCTTGTGTTAACAATCAGGCAAGCCTTAAGATGGTTTTCTTAGAATTTAGCACAGAGCTGCTATTGCACAATGAATTTTACAATTGAAAATATTGAAAATATTCTTACCAGGAAAATTATATTGTTTCATTTAGGCTGCTGTAAGTAAAGGAGAGCTTTTTTTTCATTGTCATTGCTCAGGGACTAACACTAGCACTTATTTCTTTTTTTTCCCAGTCACACCTCATACACAATCACAATTACAAATGAAATGCTTTTTAATGGTTACGTTAGGGAACTGGAATTCAAAGCAATAGGATTCTAATATTATACTTTTCATTTTTATAATGTCATTTAGTAACACAGGGTGGCAAATTTTTATGCTTAAATTTTCATGTTTACAATATATTACTCAATTGCTTGAGATTTTAGTAAATAAAGCATTTCCAAAGCAATGCTTGGGTTTCAAAAATTGGGATACCAAAGTAGGGCAGAGCCTTTTTTGTCACTCATCTTAATTTTCATCTAATAATGTGTTTCTGTTTAAATGTGACAAGCTGTGGGGTTTCAGATATTTGACTCTACTTCTCCTAAATCTTGCTCCCTTTACTGCCTACAGTTTCCTTTTCCAGACTTTCTGTGCTGTTGTTATCATTTTCCTGCTTCCCCAAACTAGAGTGGAAGTGTCTGGGATTCTGTACCTGATACAGGCAGTAGGAGATGCTGTTTAGGGAGAGACCATGAGCCTGTCCTCTTAGTCTGTCTTTTTGCTCCTCCAGTATTTGGAATTACTGGATTAGAAACACTGGGGGATGTGATCCCATCTGCTCCTTTACAATCTGCATGTGGTTCTGTTGCCTGTGGGCTTCTGAAACCCTTTTTTTAATATGTTGATAATATTCCCTATGGCATCTGTAACCACCTTTAGTCTGTTTTCTTTGGCTGTTGAAATTCCATTTTTTAAGGTCAGAGCTGTACAGGAGGGGAATGAGGGATCCGAGCAGAGGGTCAGAGATCTGTACTGTGGAAATGAGGATAGACAGGGGCATTGGGAACAGGCTGAAGGGAATTGTTTCTTGTGGGAGAAGGGGGTGAGGGGTGATCTCCATTCCTGGAAGAAATGAGGGGGGGAAAGGTACTTTTTGGTAAACTTGCAGATAAAATTTCAGCACCACTTGTTCTACAGGGGAGCAGAGTCCCAATGTCTCTCTGATGCAGAGGATGTCAGACATGCTGTCAAGGTGGTTTGAAGAAGCCAGTGAAGTTGCACAGAGCAATCGAGGACGGGGAAGATCACGATCCAGAGGTGATTTCCTTCTTTTCAACAACAGAAATTCTGTTTATAGTGGATGTGCAGGCTTGGAATATCAGCCTTTCCTAGGTGTAAATAAAATTTTAGTGCACTGAAGAGCTGAGCACAATTATTTGCCAAAGGAATGATAGTGCAAAGGGATCTTTAGGGGCAGAGTAAGTTTACTTTTGAGCTCTTTTTCTTGCTTTTTTGTTCTATTTTTAATCAAAGGTGGGACTAATCGGACTGATGCTCCTTCTACTAATAACATGGCACCTAGTAGAGAATCAGAAACTGCAATGGAAGTAGATGGTTCTGAACAGCTTCCATCATCTTCCTCTTCTACCATGTCAGCTCAAGCTCCTTCAACATCATCTTCAACAGAAAGTCCCCCTTCAACTTCATTACTGTCCTCTCCTGATAATGAACAAAGGCCTTCTTTTGGGGCCTCAACTCAGCCTGTGCTGCATCAGTCTGGTGAGAAGAAATCCATCTTGTCATTGTTTGTGAAAAATAAGAAACAATTCTCTTTTAGGATATTTTGGGTAATTGATCTCTATCTGTTTTCTTCCTTGCATATCCTTAATGAGACTTAGGTGTTTTATAGTTACCTAGTGGTTGCAGCTGTGGTTTAAAGAAAGAGTAAAACCATCAACTCTATGCCTTTGTCTGAAAAAGAAATTTGCAAGGGGATCACCAGTATTTTGAAGTAAAAATAAAAACTTTTTGCTTATTTTTTTCTAAACTTACTGTTGTTGTCTTCATGGAGTATAGTGACATCTTGCCCTCTTCCACTGGGGTTTGGCTGTAGCAGCACCAGTGCAATGAATAGCAGAACCTGTGCATGTTAAAATCAGGGGAGGTGGGGGATGTGTCCTTCAGGAGAAACCTCCATCCTCAACGTTTCAGAGTCAGAATCTACCATATTAAACATAATTGCTTCAAGCTATGTCATTGAAACTTTGTGGGTTTCAAAAATATAATGCGCCAGAGAGGATTTCTGGAATTGTGATGCATTTTCTAGTCTGCATTTTAAGGAGTCTGTGCTGACCAGAAAAATATTTTTCTCTGAATGTGCTTGAATTTCTAAGCAAAAGTTTATTCTGCTAGCATGAAGCTGAAGTTATTTCTTAGTCTAGCTCTTTTCTGAGAGTGTTTCTGCTTTATCAGTGTTACTTTGGACTTCAGAATATATTTAGTTTTGAAAGGGGTAGTGATGGTTGATTGACAGACAATGCATACTTTCTAATTTGCTGTATAGTATTTGTTAGATTCTTTGACTAAATCTAAGCAGGGTGTCAGATTGGCAGTTTAAAATTGTCTACAGGACTCATGCAGGCATAAATGTAGTAGTGCAGGGTGTTTGCACTCCTAATAAGCATGCTGTTTCAGAAGCAATGCAAAAGGGATACTAGAGTGACTGGAAAACAAGTTTTGGGTAACATGGGTGAGTTCAGGAAGAAGGGAAGCTCCTGGGCAGAGGGGTAGCACTGTGTCTGTGAATGAGCAGGCTACATTGGGAATGTCCATTTTGCAACATTTATGTACCCTGGTATCCTGTGGCTGTGCTCAGTTGTGAGATTTTATTTACTCACAGTCTGTAGTTTATAAATCTACCTGCCTTCTGCATTAAGGACAGGATTCCCTGAGCTTGTTCACCTGCGTTTAAAGATGAATAAAACCTACTGCTTTTGTGAGGTGACAGGAGAGGTAAAGTGCTAAAAGGAATAGTTTAAATACAGTGGGGCTGAGTAGAAAGTCCAGACAGAGGTGTGTTGTAAGAAGTGGGTGACTGGGAAAGCATTTTGGAAGGTGGAAGAAGGAAAAAAGGTTTTCAGCCACTATTTTGTGTAAAGTCATGGCAGATACAAGTTTGACTATTGTAGCAAAGAATCAGCAAATGAAGAACTTGTTTTCAGGAAATGACTTCTTTAGAATCAGAGCATGAATTCCTAACCCAGGCCTGTAAACAGCTTTCCATAAATCATTTCTACTCTCAACAGAGGCATTATGGTAATCCTGTGTTTGAAATCACAGTACCTTTGCATAAGTACACAGTTCCAATTTATTGTTGGTTTGGTGTTCCAGAAAATGTATCACATGGTGAGCATTTGAGCTTCTATATCTGAATTACTTTTAAAAATATTAAGAGATAAAGTGCCTGTTCAAAAAGGAGTCAGTACAGAAATGGTTTGGTTCTGGGTCTTGGTGGGATAGATTTCTTTAGCAGAACATGTATTCTACAAGTTTGAACATGGAAGTTACAATTAAACAACAAAATCAGTGCAAAATCTCAGTGGCCTGTTACTGCCAGAACATTTGAATAATTTTTTAATATATGTATATAATGAGAACAATTGCTGGAGATTGTCATGCTTGTCACTAAAGGAAAATACTAGAAATTTATTTTCTTACCCTTCTTGTGCCATTCAGTGGAAATCTTTAATTTTTGTATATTAGTTTTAAGATGCGGATGTTTTAAACCACTAATAAACACTAGGTGCAACAAACAGTAAAATATAATACCGTTTTTCTCATTAATAAAATTCCAGATACACACAGGGGAGGGGATGCAGGGAGCCAGTTGGCTAATTAGTACAAAGCTTCACCCTAATATGTGTTCTGATATAAGGTAACTGCTTTTAAATTTTGAATGGAAATGTGACAATAACTTGGGTTTTTTTATTTATTTCTATTTCTTTGCTCCATTTGCTGGCAAAATAAACATTTGCTTAGATATTCTGGAATATATTGAAAAGTATTGTCACCGAGCATATCCAGCATAGCAGCTTTTATATTTGGTATTGTAGTTCTTGTTACATCTTAAATTGTGGCTGTCTCTTAACTCCGTGGAACTGAATCAGCAGCAAGTACTGAAAACTGCAATTTTAGGCATCGTTGAAATTCCCATAAAAGTATTCCCTAGGCTATTTGGAGTTTTTCTTTCCATAAATGGTTTTGGGACATGAAAATAATTCAGAGCAAATCTCCTTGATGCCATATTCCTTTTAAGAACTCTATCTTTATTTTTGTTACACCTTATCAACCATAAACTGAGAGCATGTTTTTCCCAGAAATGATATTAGACTAAGTACATTAAACCTCATGACCATTTAGTATTAACTGGTGCTTGTCACTAACTTTCCAATTACTGGATTCTTGTTTTGGGTTTGTTTCTCTTTATAAAAGAAAATTTGTTTGTTTCACTGGATGGATAAGGGTTACAGAACATTTGTTAAGCTTTTGCCTGGCTGAAAGGTCTCATGCCAATGTAATGCTCTCTACTATTTTAGCATTGTGTGATTCAGGCACTGCTATTAAAGACACAATCTGTGTTATTTAAAGAGGAGCACTTGCCACACAGCATTTGTGTAAGTGGAGGAAATCTGCAAAGAGCATGGAAAGAATAAAAAATTGCTTGGTCACCTCATTTTGTAGCAGTTTGCAAAAGTATTGGTCATCAGGCAATGAACTAACATGCCAAAATAGTTTAACTGGCAAATGAATAAAGACAAAATTATGAAAACAGTGAAGCCTCTGAAGATGGGACTAAAAGAATGATCTATTAAGAGGATGCTACTAAGAATTGCTTCTGATCCTATAAATTACTTTGTCTGTAGGACCATTTAACAGTGATTTCAGACTGTGAATCCTTAACCACAGGCAATGTCTGAAATTAAAAATGAATTCATGGAGAAGTCTATTTTTTGGTTTAGCTGTTGTTCTGCTACCTCTTTCCATAGTTCCAGTTTACTTCTTGCGCTGATTTGATTTGATCAAAATGTACCTTTTTTTTGGAACCATCAGGAAACTATTGCATTCATTTTGAAGCCTTACCTGTAGACCACATTTGCATAGTTTTACACCAAATATTCTCATTTATTCTGTGTGTTAGGAACATCAAAATGAATACATCTGTTGTGTGCTTTGTTTTGATTTAACCAGGCTGTATCTATTTTCCTTAACTAATTCTTTGTTTAATGGTTTCATTGCTGGAGATGGGGAGGGGGCTGTATTGTATGGCACAAATCCTGGACATTTAAATCCTATGATTCATGCCTTTAGGAAGAGAAAACTAATTTCAGTATTTATATTTTACGATTTCTGGCTGTTAGTATCTTTTTTTTCCACTGTAATGACACTTAGTACCTGTTGCTTGTCTCTTTAGTCAGTCCCCCACCCCTCCTATATATTCTATATATTAATTGCTCAATGCTTCTCTCTTCCCCCCTTTGTCTGTCTCCCCTCCCTATTTGTCAGAGTTAATGGGACCCGAGTTAGCAATAATCCGTAGGGGCCTGCAGCGACTGAGGCTTAAGAAGGCAGAGCAGCAGAGACAGCGAGAGCTGGCTGAGGGTTCTGCACCACAGCCCTCCTCTTCTGAGCAGCCCACCCCTAAGGGCTCCTCACAGGACCCTCAGGCAGCAGGTTGTCACTTGCCAAGGTTTCTCCAGCAGATGATGTAGCTGTAGTTTGTGCTGCTGTTGTTTGCTGAGATGCTTCTCCTCCAGAACAAGGCATTTCCTGCATTTGCTGCTTGTCTTGCCTTGCATGTGGTGGTGTTTATCATCACATGGGCAGGGAAACGGTTGGATGGACAGGTTTATTGATCTAACATGTTTGGGTTGAGTGACACTCTGTGGAAATGGTTTTCTAGGTGCATGGTATCAGGCTTGTGCAACGGTTGTTAGAACAGCTGAGCAAGAAATTGCCGTGTTCTGAGTAGGAGAATTGCACACTGAAATTGCATTTGGTGCTACTTGTATCCAACAGTAACATTTACGACTTGGCTTTGGGTTAGCATGTGTTCTAAATCAGAATAACAATTCAGTAAAACAGACTTTTGGCACTCCTCAGTGCTGTGGTTTTACAATAAGTGTAGTGAAAATACTTGTACCTAGCCAAAGTCCCCAGATGTGCTCTCCTTTTTTTGAACAGAGCAACTTTTCATTTCACCATCCTCTTTCTCTCTTGTCTTACTGAAATTAAAGATGATTACAAGAAAGTCTCAAATATGTTTGCAATAACATATTTGAGAAAGTTAGGGCAGAAGCATGCATATGAAAAAAGAGGCAAACCCTAAAGCATAAATGAAGCAAACTTTGTTGTGGCACCATGTAAAAATGAGTGAGCTGCCTGCTGTGTGAGAATTCAGTGTATTTTGTGTTGCAAAGTCATGTCTAGCAGTGTCTCTTCTGTGGATAAATCCTGTGGCAGTTGAGATGTGGCTAAATTGCTTTTAAGGATTGTGTCACACATTTACAGCTATCTTGCCATGGTTCAGTCTATTCCTTAATCTGGACCTCCACAGAACAATTTAATGTAACAGTGGCTGATGCCCTAGTCACAATATGCAGTTACTGAATTCTGAATAACTTTCTACACTAGAAAATACTGCAGTGAGGTTTTAGAGTGTATTGGAAACCAGTACATCCTGGGAGGGTGTGTGCCTATCTTAGGGATGGCAGCCACGGGTGCCAGTTTACCTGTAGGAGAACAGGAACAGCAGTGTCGTGGTGGCCTTGTAGGGGGCTGAAGTTTCCTGCCAGGACAAAAAAAAACCTACCCCAAAAATCTACCAATTTTGGTTTTGTCTTTTTTTTTTCCTCCAGCAAACTGAATATCAAAATTTATTAATTCAAATCTAAGTATTCATAGAGTAAAAATCGTAACACAGTCAATAAATCTTGGTCTCCCATTTCCTTTTCAGAATGGCTTAATTTTTAATTTTTTTTGCTGAATTGCTTCCCACTGAATCGAAGTAGGGAATAAAGTTTGTTTACAGCCATGTCTGGAGGTTTATCTGTGGGGATTTTGCTACCTCTGAAGGGTGTGTTGGTCTGGGTTTCACTTGGTACATCTCTTCCATCTCTTCCTTAGTGCTCCTTCAAGAATGCAATGTAATTTTTTTACTCCCTGTTGCCTGTGGGGTTCCTACAGCACACTGTGGGATCCATAGTGCCACAAATGGAAAGGTTTAAGCTAATTGCTTTGACTGGGAGGCAGAGGGGTCTTGTGCGTAGTTTGGACCTCCCCAACACTACTTCTTGGAGTTTTTGAGTTCCTACATGGTTAGAATTTTAAGGGAATTCTTGGAAACATTCGATACTTTTGTTTGGAATCACCAGGAGCCACATACACAGCCTTGGAGGAAACTAATATTTGTATATTTATCCCTTTCTGCATGTAAATGAATTTACATTTACATTTTACATTGTCATATCATGAATTACATGACAATGAATTTGCAAATTTAACCATTTTACTTACTAAGTAATTGCTTTGAAAAACAGATTTACTCAGTGCTGTGGAAACATTTATTTCTGGGGAGACAAAAGGGGAACCATTTTTCTCCAAAAACTCCAGCTCATTGGGATGTATCTTCTTGAGGTTTGGTCTGGTGGGTGGAATTGTTGTCTTCAGCAGTATTGGCAGCGAAAGTCTTAAAATGAGAAATTTAAATTTGAAAATATTTAATATGTTTGGCCAGTTAGTTCTAGAGAAATTTGATAGAAGATTACACTGTCTTTTCCTTTCTATTTGTATGTGTAAAAATAATATATTCCTGTAGTGCTTTGTCAGCTTCTTTCATTGCATTCCTCCTTCCTCTTCTCTGGGAGGGAACAAACAAAGCTCATTTCTTTTGACTGAGGATCTCCTTTGCACTTTTTATTTACTTCATAAGATTTCTGCACTCTGGACATGGAGCTATTCTCTGTACTTCCTCTTTTCTTTTTTTTGAAAGTTACTTTGTTTTATTTTCCTTTTCTGACCTCCCAAGATTTATTTTTGCAAGTTGCTTATTCATAATCTATTCCTTTGGAAAACCAGTGCTGCACATTTTTGGTCCCTTGCTTCTCCATAGACACAATTGTTTTCTAACCCTATGCTTAGCTGGTTATTCAGAAATATGGTAGGAGAAAAATGAGTGAGTAGTTTTGCATTGTTTAGTGTCTTTTAAAAGCAATAAATTCCTATACAGAGACAATCTCTATTATTTTTCCTGAAAGGTTGTCTTTTCTGCCCTGTCAGGGGGCAGGTATTCCATTTTCAGGCACATACTAGATGTAAATTTTCAAACAAAAAAATTACACCACAAAATGTGTCTGCAAGTTCTCAATCCCTGCTCTGATAAAACCTGTATAATTTGTACTTGCAATTTTGGAGGGAATTCAGTGTGAGACTAAGGCCACTTCTTCTGATTTGTACTTCATTATTAATCCTTATCTTTGCAGGCACAGAAGCTTGAGTAGGAAGAGAAAAATATCCCAGCCATGTAAGAAATTACAAGTAGAAAATGTCAAGAGCTGAAAGCTTTTACAGGTTTAATAGAAAATTAGACTGTGTGGTAGTTATTCTGTCTCCCAGTTACATGAGAATTTGTAAGATCAATCTGTAGTAATTAACCTATTTAGAAAAATATGGTCAAAAGTTTATAGTTTTGAATGTGAAAGGGAGATGAGTTTTGACTCGGAGACAAAAGGTCTCAGATGACAGAGATTTTGTTTTAGTGGATACTAAATTTGGAATTTGGCTGAATTTTAGAAGCAGTGTGTGCTGCATTGATCAGGTCTATTTTGTCTTCAAGCCTTTGCTTAGGTATTGAATAGATTCAGATATTTTTGGTTGCCACTTTATTTAATTAGGGAAACTACAGTAAATATAATCCAGTAAATATGGATTTTTACTTATTGTATGATTTCTCCCTCAAAAACCTAGTTTTTCCTTGCATTTTTGTGGCATTTCATAATATTTACATCCTGTGCAGTATTTAAACAACTGCATTTATGTGCTGTATGCAAAAAACAAAGAAAGTAAACCTTTTTAACCTGTTGTTATTGCTGCTATGCCACATATGCATCACCACTACTACATCACTTCTCATTCTGAGAATTTTAAGGAGATGGAATTCAATTTGAAATGGCCATGAAATGAAAAAGAAAAAAACATACAAAACCATGAATCAACATTAGCCCTTTTTTTTCTGAGGAAAAAAATTTGATTTATACTGCATTTGCTGTGGAATGCAGATATATACATGTGCATGCTGGCATATTGCAGAACCTGTCCTGCAAATTGACTTTTGTTTTTAAGCTTTTGGTTGATCTATACATTGAGGCTCTAAAGCAGAGCAAACAGGACCTTAATTTCTGTGTTAAAGCTTTTGGAGAAGAACAAGGGAATGACAGCAGTTTTTATAATTAGATTATTTGCTAACACTTCAATGTAGAAATTTACATGAAGATGTGGAAATAATTGAAGTGCGTAATATGTAAATGAGAGCATTTTCACTGTGCAAAGCAACTATTTATAGTTATTAAATCAAGTATTTAATTTCTTAGATTCCTCTACATGTATCATGTTTAGGACTTTAAAACCATTCTCACTGCTTTAGACCTCACCCTGAAGCTGGTGATACAAGGAAGATTTTTTTCAACTAAAACTGAGGTAGCATGCTAATATTTTGGTGAAGTCAGATGCTGATTGCCCAAATTGTAGGAAGATCCTTCAGCATATAACTGACCTTAAAATTATCTTCTATTTTCTGTTTGAGGTTCCCCAAATTTATGAATCTCCAGTTCCCTCTTTAAGTGGTGCTCCAGTTTAGAATGTACTAGTGACATTACAACCAGTGGTGAACTGCATTGGGATGTAGACCCAGCCTGTGAAGGCTCAGGTAAGAGTTTGGATTTTTGTTTGTTTTTTTAACTATATGGCACAGTTTTGGTAATTTTTAAAAAAGCTTTATAAGAAATTATGAAAGTATATTTTTCAGATTTTTTTTTTACAAAACAAAGCCATATATTAAAAAAAGAGGCATTTACCTGAACTTCTCTAGGCTGGTTTCATGGTCATGCTGATTTCCCTGCCTGAGGTGGGGGTTCCAGACTGCAGAGCCACTTGAGGGGGTGCTGGTGATCTGTGGCTTCAGGATACTTGGAAAAGGAAACAAAGGGGCTTCAAATTGCTACAAACAATTCTATTCTTAATTCAGGTAATTAGGATGTTTCCTATATGTTGGTTAAATATTCATTTATTAAAGTGCAATGCATTCACAAAGTTGTATGGAGACTTGGGTGTAACAGTGAGATGTGGGAGGTTTAATCCTCCTTTGACATGGACTTCTACCTAGAAACCTTGTCATTTTCACTTACTGTGGTTGAATGATGGACAAGGCAAAACATACCTACTTTTTTGCTTACTGCTGTATAGAGTGAGGTCTGAATAAAATTAAAAGTGGTGGTAAAGGTAGTAGAGGTAATTTCTTAATGTTTCTAATTAATATATGTTAGTTCAGTCTTCTGATCATACAGGTCTGAATTACAGAGTTGATGAGATGAGCTTTTCCAGCCAAGTGAAATATTTGGCAGCACAAAATACCTCTTAAACAAGGGCATATGAGCTTTTAGAAAGGGTTGGAGTGCAGGAACAGAGCATGGCTGGGATCACTGTCATGCCTTAAGTTTCTCAGCTTGCAGTCCAGGACCTGCCCTCCCTTAGCACTTCTGATACAAGTTAATCGCAGCCATGGACTTTGTGAGCCCAACATCAAAGCCAGCCCTTGAAGGAGGCACAGATTCCTGTGCTGAGTCTGCTGGAACACAAAGAGATCATCTCATGATGTGGAACACCCCTTAGCACTTCTGATACAAGTTAATCCCAGCCATGGGCTTTGTGAGCACAAGATCAAAGCCAGCCCTTGAAAGAGGCACAGATTTCTGTGCTGAGTCTGCTGGAAAACAAGGAGATCATCTCATGATGTGGAACATCTGTACACCAGCTTTTTGCTTTGATTTACCTTCTAAAAAGTGGCTTATTAGTCCATTGAAAAAACTCCCCTGTAAATCCTTCTCTTCTGATTTTGGTATTATATGTAAAGCATACTTCACTTTTGGAAAGTAAAATTATTAATGCTACAAATCTTCTACTTAATAGCTACATGACATAAATCTAGATGATAAATTCTGTGGTCTGACTTAGGTGTGCTTGGTGCAAGGCATGGGCATGGTTGAGCAAGGAAGACAAACCAGAACCAATTTAATGTTCCTCAGTTACAGAAATAAGCTGTGCAAGCCCAGTTCCCAAAACCAGGTACTCCCCAGAACACACTGCCTCAGACTCTCCTTGTCTCTCTCCTTTGTTCCTCCTCCCTTTCCCTGCACCTGGATATCAGTGTGGCAAAGGAGCACACTGCCATGCTTCCACCAATGGCTGGGAGTGAACAACTGCTTTGAGAATATGTGTATTTAAGGAAGCTTGGTCAATTTAGCAGGTCTAATGGCTGTACTACAAAATAGGTCTCACTGGTGAGTCTGGCTCAAAGCTGGAAGAGTGTTTCCTGTAGGAGAGAGTATTATTTCATTGCTTTCCTGATATAGGATGTACATTTATGTTAAAATTCACTTAGCATGCTGTGATGCTGGCAGACTGTGACTCAGTTTGTAATACAGGATATTAAATCCTTTCAGTTTAGGATGGATTTGTTTATAATAGATGATTATCAAGTGGAACCAAGATGTGATACTCTAGCCAATATCTTTAGAGTACTGCATTAATTTATGTACATCAGCTCATCTTCAAATAATATAGAAGTAAGATCTGGTCTTCAGAGGTGACAAGGGAAATAGACTCACAGAAGATACTGAATATTGCATCTCTTGTGTCTGTGCAATGAATGAGTGCTGGTGATAGTTATTAACTGGTAGTGTCCAGGGGAAAAAAGGCACTTATCTGCTGAGGGGGGTGTTTATTCTATTTATTTGTTTCTGTGATTGATGGGGATGCTTGTAAGACTGACGGGTGTGGTACTGTGATAAACTGATCAAGACTTGTTCTCAGTCATCAGAGGTGCAGCATCTAAGAATGCAGAACTACCAAAGTGTCATATAAGTGGGATGTGTTTTGGTGCTTTGATGTTCTAAAACATTATTATTAAAAGAGTGTTTAAATATTGGAGGTACTGGTATGCCATGGAGTATTTTATGCTGAAGTATAAATATTCTGAAATTTACATTTTGCACATGGTGTGAAATACTGGTGTCATTTGGTAGCTGGAGCAAAGGCTTTAGGAGTCGTAACTCTTCAGTGTTTTTCCTGACATGTCAGAAGTGTGAAGAACACAGTAAAATATTTGGTAATGGTCAGGCATTTTCATTATCAACATGTCAGCAAGCTTCAGGCTGTTCAGTGAATAAATAATGGTTTGAAACAAGTGGCTTTGCTTCTGTCATGCCTAGAAAATGCAATATGGCTGGCTGCTCATTAAACAAACCCAAAGCTTCCTTATGTTGCTGCTTTTTTATTTTAAACTAACATATGATCGTGACATTGCTGTGCAGTTCTCTGCTGCTTATGTTTTAAGTTGAAATCTCGTTTTTGTTTCAGATTCTCCTTCTTCAGTGGTTAACAAACAGCTTGGATCCATGTCACTTGATGAGCCACAGGGTGCGTGTGACAGGAAATGCGCTATACCCAGCCATAGCTGATTGCAATGCTTCTTTTAAAGTTGCTTTTCATGATGAGAAACAGTCTAAAAATGCTGTTCATCCACATATAGTAGAATTCTGTAAGCAGATCTGCTGGAAACTCATTATTTAATGATCAATATGATTAACAGAGTGAGGTTAATTGTTGTTTTTGAAAGCCATCCTAAGCTCGATTCTTCATGCAATTACTACGGTTCAGTGTAGGTACAGTAAATGTCTCATGTGTTCTACAGACAGAATATTTTTGTAAAATGCAAAGTAAAATTAAATATTTAAACAGGTTGGGTTTTTTCTGAATGGTTCTTTTTGCAGATATCAAGATTGCAATAACCTTTAATTTCATAATGCCATATTATTTCTCTTATCCATGAGTGATGTGCAGCTTTGTAATTCCTGCACAGTTTGCACCCACTTTGCTGAGGTGCATCTTCCCTCTGTATCCCCTTGTCCTTCACCCCTCCTGATGAACAGGTAATGGTGTTTCTTGTAGGATCCCTGTGGACTGGGCAGAATGCTTGGGAGCTTTCTCTGTGCCCATTATGCATCAGTCTCCAAACTGTGAGCACTAAAGTGGGCCAGAGGTGACCCTATTCCAGCTGCATCAATGTCACCTGTAGGGAATATTTATGGCTGAATAATTAAGGAGTGATAGATGCTAATTTAAAAATAGATTGCTGTACACTCTGCATTATCCTTCTATATCAAAGCGTCTGTAGAGATTTAATAGCTCAAATCTCACAAAACAGCTTTGTCTTCTTTCACATTCTAAACTAAAAAGTCATTTTGAAATCCCACATCTGAAAAATGGTCTGTTTGGCAACTATTGAGATTATGGCTTACTTTAGGATGCCAGAACGTTGGGAAAAAAAGATCAAGCTACACCTTGACAAAATAAATTCATTGTGGAAATAACATTTTGTGATGAAATAACCTTAAACCTCAATGTGTAAATTTGCTAATTATTCATGGTTTAGTAGTCTACATCATTCCAACAGTCAGGTTTAAATGGAGACCTTGCTTATAACAAGTGGCCAAATTATGCTTTCTGTTCTGGACTCAGAATAAAACATTATTTGATCAGAGTAGAATAACCTAGAACTAACATAGAAAGTCTGTAAGATTTCCTAAGATTCTTACAACTAAAAATTTAGGAAAACTGATTTTTTTTCCTCATTAAGTTACTTGAACTAAGAGATTCCCTCTTATAGAATCACTTCAGGTTTTTTAATATGCAAAAAAACCCCAACCCAAAATACATTTGCTTTTCAGTACGCCAGTTCTCCAATTGTTTTAAGGCAATGTTTTTCTGCTTTGTTAGCAGACAATGTTACTTCTAATTTGTAAAACTAGGAATTTGAAAAAGGAGCAAATTTATTAATAAATATTTTGTTCAAATGATAACCAGAAAGAATAGTTTGCTGAGATCCAGTTGAATTTCTGAAGTTTAACTGCATTAGTTTCACTTCCATTTGAAGTCTCAAAATAGTGTAAGTAGTTAATGAAGGAAGTCGTAACAGTTCTTCTCATACAGAATTACCTTTCCTTCTTATTCTTGCCTTCTCTTAATTTAGTACTGAATCAGCTGTCTTCTCTTGGACCTGTTTCTCTTGTTGGCATTCATGTTTTAAGAATGGTTTTGGGTTTAAAGATATTTTTATTCTTATTGCAATCCCATCCATTTATAATGCCAACATTCTGATCGTCCAGCAGAACCCAGAAGTCATTGCTGTGTGTACAAAATGGTTTCAAATGGATCACAGTCATCTACACTTGACTTTTTAAAAATGTTTTGGGCTGTGATTGTAATAGTGGAGGGTTGGCCTTTAGATCTATTGCAGTGTTAGGATTTTAAGGTACTGCCTTAGTTGGAATGAATAAAGAGGGAACCTGAGGCCTGATTAAATTTCATGTGTTAAATTCTCACAGAATTCCTGTTTTTCTGAAATATACAACTTATTTTCTCCTCTTTGGATCAATTTTTCTCCCTTCCAGAAGTATCTCTCTTAGGTCTTCACACAGAACATAGTGCTGGATAGGAATTATTTTGTGTTTTTTTAAATGAGAAGTTATCTATCCTCTTCTCATGAGGTTGCCAATAGATGAGTGAACAGGGCAGCATTTGAGATGTGGCAAACTGCCTTGAAGTTCCTTACAGTGTTAGTTTAATTAGGAAATGCACTCTGTAAACTTGTCCTTATGCACTTACCTCTTTATGGTTGAGAGCCCCAGTGTCTGTGAGGTTACACTTGCACAGGTTCATTTTCTAAGGGAAAAAGTGGGTCTGAAGTTATGCAGTTTGGCTTGTGGATTTGCTTTTCATGTCAGGTTATGAATGAAATTTTGTCTTCAGTTTTAAGAGTGGTAGTTTAAAAGTGTCTCCTTGCTGTAGGCACCTGGAGAATGGGCCATTTAATGGGAGTGTGCTTTAGACAGTGTTGTTAGTATCTTCAAAATATCTTGTGTTTGGTTGTAAAATTAAGTAAAGTTTCAAGGTATTTTTGAGGAATTTAGAATGAAATTTAGTAAGGTGTTGACAAGCTACAGCTTTCTTCTGTAACAGTGATTACTCTGCTAGAGTTGGCAACCAGATTAATAAACTGAATTGCCTAGATCACAGAATTTGGACCATTTTCCTCTCCTTCTCTTCATTATCAGTGTGAAGTAGATCTGCCCTGATGGGATGAATTTATTAGAGGAAGAGAACAGACCTTCATCTTAATCTGGGCAGTCTTTAGCCATCACATTTCTCCCAGAAAACAGAGTTCAAGATTTGTAGGGTTTATGTTATTCTTTCATAACTGAAAGAATGTTCAGTTATGTAGGAGGCAAAGCATTTTCTTCACAGATGCTCCCAGTCAACTTTCATTAGCAGTGTAAATTCAATATCAAATATTGAACCACACAACTAATTCTCTGCGGTTTATTATCAGATTCTTCTCTCATCTGTCTTGTAAAAGGATTCTTGTTGTTATTAGCATCTGTGTTATGCCCTAAAGCTACTTGAAAGAGGAAACTGACCCCATCCAAATTCTAGTTGGTTTTATTGTAGATTTAGGAAAATGCTATTATCCAGTATGGTTTAACAGCTATCTGTTCCCAGAAACTTGTAAAAATAATTTGTCAGTCAGTGCCTTCTTTAGTGAAGTCTACATCAATTCTTCTAAATTTTTGGGTGTGGACAAATAGGAGCATTGCTTCCAGAGCAAGTGTAGCCAGTCCTTATGCATCTTGGTTAGATTTTCAGACCCTGAGATTTTAAGAAATACAATCCTGGTATTCAGTTAGGCTCGTTGTAGGTTTGGTTACTTTGACTGGCAGCATTAAATGGTTTTGTGCTGAAGCCAACCTTGCACAGCAGTAGGAAGTCCATGAGTAAAGTCATTATTTGGGGTTGACTTATGGACAGCAGGAAATTGTCTGTCTTTAGCTGGGTTCCCAGCTCAAAGATCTGTCTTGTCTGAGGCTGTTAAAAGGAAGCTGAAGAATTCTCCCACTCTCACTTTTGGCTTTCAGCGTCAGTTCCTGGTGACTTGTGCAGTATGTGGGATCAATCAATATTTCTACTTGCTGAGGAAGGGATGTTTGAAGTCTGAACAGACATTTATAAAAAGAGAATTTATAAATCATAGATTGTCAAAAAATAGAGGAAGCACTCATTTAGTTAAGAAAGAATGTCACTTTTGTTCAAACTGTCTGTATAGCACTATAAAATATTTCCTTACATTTCGTAGGTTTCCAATTCCTTAAATAAATTTTCTTTTAATCAGTTTCATCCTTGCTCCACTCTAACAAGAGTGTAACTGGAACTTTTAATTTAAAGGGGCTATAAGCTTTTTTTCCCATAGAGTGGGGCCCATACCTTGTGTATTATTAGGGTCATGATTTTGTAATTGATTAATTCTCTTTCATTTAAAAAAAAGTATTCTAATTTGTTCTTTCAGGGGTTTTGTGGTATGTTTTGGGTTTTTAAATTTCTCTTCAGAACATGAGAAGTGCATATTTAAAGTTCCTTGGCACAGCTGATTTCTGCTCTGATCCTGTGAGTGGGCTTCTGCCTGTCAGCAGTTTAAAAATATGAACATTGATTGTTAGCTTAAATTCTGATGTGCTATCTCATAGTTGCTATAATTTAATTGTATCTCTAAAATTAAGTATCCTGTGCCAATACTGTAGCCATTACTGTTATGACAACAGCCTTTTTAGTGGGGAAATTTGTAGGCTTGTGTTTGAATGCAACATTAGGTTTTAACTGACTTCCAAAGATGATCTGCAGCTTTTCCTTTATTACACTTGTCAGTGTGCTGCCAATACTGCAAGGATATTTATAGTCCCATTTCTGTATTCTAGAAACTGAAGAAAGGACAGAAGGTTTTGTCCAAATAATCCTGAGATAAAAGGCTCAGTAGTCAGGAAAAGCAAGACTGCAGAGACTTTTAGTGGCCATTTGAATACACTAAATAAACCTTCCCTCTGAGAGAATGGCACCTGTGTAGAGAGGCTCCATCTGATGCTGCTTTCCATGAACTTTTTAGTATTGCCCAACTTCAGGACTGATGGCAAACTTGCCATTTGTGGATAGGTGGTGACCATGAACTTTACTTCAAGGGGATGGATGGATGGATGGATGGATGGATGGATGGATGGATGGATGGATGGATGGATGGATGGATGGATGGAGCCATTCTGTTCTGAAGGAGCCCATTAACATCCTTAGAACCATCTCTGCAGTAGAGGAGTGACCAGTATGCTGTAGTTTTCAGTTCCATTCACTTCTGTTGCTTTTGGAAATTGTGAATGAGCCCATTTTACAAGTGCTCCCTTCTGTTTGCAGTTATTATAATATAAAATAGGGGTTTAAGCATAAAACTCTTGAAACATGAATTTACAGTACTTATATGACAACTGATTGACAATTTACATCAGGTTAAGGGTACTGGTAGTAGTCTGGGTTCTAAGTAGGCAACAAAGTAGAGGATGGTGATTTTTCTAGGCTGATTATGTCTAGATCTCATAATCTTTTTTCATTTGTATTTACTAAGGCAAAAAGACTGAATACCACTTAAAATAATCCTATTAATATATTTGCTATAAAATGGATCTGCTTATTAATGATTATATTGTGTGTACACATATCTATCTGAAATTTTATTTACTTGCATGTTGAAGGACAGCATCTCCTTTGTTTGCTCTTATGATTACATATAATGTTAGACCATTTTACAAGCATTGCAAATTTGGTGTGTTTACTCTGTAACTTTTTAACTTTTTGCTTGGGCTGTAAGAGATCTTAGACAATGTATATGTTACTGCCACATTTGATAATTAGATTAATCTTCAGAATTCTAGCAACTTTATGTACATTTCTAATGCCTGTTCAAACTTTATCAACCCCATATTTACAGAGAGTGATAAGCCACGAACAGGAACAGGTGAACCAGTTTTAAGTTTGCACTACAGTACAGAAGGAACGACTACAAGCACAATAAAACTGGACTTCACTGATGAGTGGTAAGAACCTAAGTTTGGTTTTGACTAGTTCATGATTAGCACATATCAATAACACTTGTCTGGCATAGCTATAAATTATTTTTCCTGTGGTTTATGTCTATTTTTAGGTGTATCTATACAATTTGGTTTGGTTTTGACTAGTTCATGATTAGCACATATCAATAACACTTGTCTGGCATAGCTATAAATTATTTTTCCTGTGGTTTATGTCTATTTTTAGGTGTATCTACACAATTTGGTTTGGTTTTGACTAGTTCATGATTAGGACATATCAATAACACTTGTCTGGCATAACTATAAATTATTTTTCCTGTGGTTTATGTCTATTTTTAGGTGTATCTACACAATTTGAAATGGCTGTGGACTTAACGCATTCAGAACATAAGATAGATGTACTTTAATGTGAAATTTATACAAGAGACTTCTTTTTTGTGTATTTACTGTGAATCTCTATAATTACATAATTATTCTGCAAGTGACTCTTTCTGTGACTCAGTTCCTGAGTTGTAAACACTGAAATTGCCACATTTAGCCCCTCTTAAGTGCTGTGGCTTTAGACACAACACATGCACCTTGCTCACAGTTTGGGAACTTAAAACACTGATTTTTGCCTCCGATATCCAGAAAACTTTGAAAAAATTAGTTTTGCTATGATGCTTTTATGTAATTCTGCAGTTAGTCAGCAAATTCCATGGAGTTTGGTGGTGGGTAGTGTGGTGTGGGTAGTGAGAGGAAGAAGCATTTTCTGGTAGGACAAAGTTGCAAGTCATTGTCAGTTCAGAGGCTGACTAAAAACATTGTGCTGAAGAGTGGAGCAACAGGAGCAGGGTGCAATTCCATCTGACAAAATGATGCAGCTGAGAACAAATAACTCCCTAATCTGAGAATTGGAAGTTGTGAAAATGAAATAGAGGAAGACATGTAAATCCTACAAGTCAAAAAAATATTTTACTGTTTAGGCTGTGATTAGGTTTATAGAGAGATGAGACATAAAATAGCAAAAATCCTCCACCTGGTGTCTAGCAGCACCTTCTTGTCTGGCCATTCAGAAGCAATGCTGAAAATTCT
>NW_005054338.1:2193194-2228781 GCF_000277835.1 Geospiza fortis | reverse complement strand
CCAGTACAGCAATGAATACACAGAATATTGCTCATCAAGAGGAGTAAGAGCTCTGATTTAACATAAGACATAAAATTCCTGAAGTCTAGACTGAATTCTCAAGAATCTCAACTAAGCATGATCTGTGCTGCTTCTAGCAATGTAGCATGTTAAATATTTGCTAATAACATACACAAATCAGAAGATATTTGTAAAGATACACTCTAAATTATTGAGAATCATGCTTATAATTGCCTTTTTTTTCTGCTTTTGTCCAATGATTTGCCTGAGTTTTAGGCCACATCACATAAGAAAGCTCAGCAACAAGACTGCATTTCCTGAAAGCTTTTGCTAAAGAGTCTAAAAACGTGAATTCCAATGACATTCAGGACAACATTTTACATATTTCCTGAGGATTCATTTTTCATGTTGTAAAGAGAAAATGGTGTCCCACAATAATTATCTAAACATGAATGGGGAGTAAATGTCAAATACCAGCTTATAGTGAATCTTGAGAAATAACAAAACTCTGAGAACTGAAAGTCCATACCTTGAAAGGTACAGGAGTGATAATTAGAGTTGAAGGACCTGAAGACTTTTTTCTGAATCAAATTTTTAATTGAATGGGATGACATTTATTAGTGCTCAGTTGATAGCTTGTCATACCTATAATAAGATGATTTGTGATTATTTATACATGTAAAAAGTGTGCAAATAGTGAAATAAAGCAAATCCTTTGGAATTCTTACAATATTTGGAAAAGCAATGACAATATTCTTTAAAGGTAAAAAAAAAGATGGGAAGGAGAGAACAAGGTTCTGTGATGCAGAGGAATTGTGTGGGATGAGTGGCAATGGACACAATAAAAGTGAATTTTGAAATTACTGTGAATTGGTTGTAGCTACTGCCAGGAGCTCTCACTTTACTGCAGTGAGATAGACAATGCTGGTCAAGCTGTGCTGTTGAAATGATCTTATTTATTTATTTGTGTATTTACATGATCCTAAATTATTTTCTTTTTCCATGTTATGTTGCCAGGAGCAGCATAAATTCAAGCTCTAGAGGAAGTGGAAGTCATTGCAAAACTGAAGGCCAAGAAGACTCTGTAAAAACAAAAACCTTGGATGAATCAGGGCCTGATGGGGAAGAAACAAGTAAGATACATGGGATTTCTAATGCTAAGGCAACAATTCTGCCCTCCAATGTCCCTGACTCCCATTGCACACACTGGCAGTCTCATATGTGCACATGAAGGCAGAACACAGCCATAATCAAGCATGAATTTTGTAGGAAAGAAGACATTAACCTGAGATAGCTGTAATAAATATGAACATTAACTTACCTTGTCTTTAGTTCTAAAAACATTATTCTTCTTAGAGGATATTGTGCCTCGATTTGTATAGGAAAATAGAACAACTGCACTTTGCAGTCATAAATGAGTGCTTGGAATTCTGTTGTGTTTCTTTCAAGCTTTCACTGTTTTATTAAATGTGTTGTCTTGCTCAGTTCGTTGCCAAAAGGGCAGTCAAGTCAAATGACCATTTCCAGAGAAATACAAAAAAAAAAATCCCTTTTAATAGACTGATAACTTCATTTGTCTTCAGAAATAATAGGTAGTGTCTGTATTAAGAGTACAAATGCTATTTTTGCTTCTTAAGTTCTCATAGCATAGGCTGCTAAATACATTAAGGAACAAGAAATGACTAAATTTTTCTCAGTTAGTGTGTTGACCTAGTCAACTAGATAGGTTTATATATACTGATTTTTATGGAACTGATAGCTGAGATTTCAGTAGAGACATTGACTTTGGAGTGGATTGCTTCGATTGGTTTCTTCTAGGAGTGCTGGTGTTGTTTAGACTTGCTTACATTATAGATGTGCATCTAATTGAAATCATTGGTTTACCATTAAATTGCTTAATTTAGGGGTTCCTGATGAATCTCTCAAGGAAGATGCAAGTGCTGAAGAGCTGAAAGGTACAGATGAAGCTGCAGAGACAACAGAAGCAAGTAGGTATCTGTACATAGCAAGTATGTATCTGTACTCTTTCAAGTAGTTATAGGAAGAAGTAGAGAATGAAATATTAACTCAGTTTGCATAATTTAACTTTGCTGACCATTTCTAAAATAGACTATAGTTGTTATTGTGACTTGTTTTCCCCAATATTTGCTTTTCAGCAGTATCAGATAAACCTGCTCCTGAGCACTCAGGAATTCAAGCAGAAAAAACCGGCCCCAATGCTGATGCTGTCGATGGGAACACAGAGGAAGAAGCCTCCTGTGAGCAGGGGGCACACCAAGCCCTTTGCAGGCAGAGCAGTGACCCCAGTGCCACCAGCCCTCTGGCCAGCGAGGAGCCTCAGTCCCAGCCGGAGTCCTCGGGGTTGGCGGCTCCGGACGACGCCTCCACCAGGAGCTCGGCGCTGCAGGAAACCGACGACAGCGATGACGATCCTGTCCTCATCCCGGGGGCCAGGTATCGAGGAGGCCCTGGCCACAGGTGAGGCCAATACCTGTCTCTGCTTGGCAAAATGCTTCTGGCTTTTTTTTTTCCTTTCTCTTTTCTTGTTTATTGCTTTGAATGAAAGATTGAGAAACTCAGCCCTCATATCCTTAAAGTTGTTCTTCGACAACTGGCCAAGAGCTTGATGACTGAGTGTAATTTGCCTATGTGTAAGATATGTACAGCTGCATTTTCCCTGCAAGCCAGGAAGGCTCTTGCAGATCTAATACCTGCTTATGCTGATCTCTTGCCCACTGAATGCTTCAGTGCTAAATATTTGCAGTTTATTTGTTATTAATCTCCCTCTAGTCGTAAGTATAGAAAGTTCATAGATTTGGGGACCGGGACCTACATTTTCTTTCAGTTGTACTTTAGGTGTTCTTATTCTGGCAAAGCAAGAGCTTTTAACTGCTCTTGTGCAGCAGTTGTGTGTTTGTAGTTCATATATTAAAACTGATGTGTTCAATTTTTCATTCTTCTTTTTCTCTGAAAGAGAAACTGTAATCCTTTTCCTTTTGTTGGTTATTAAATATTACTATGTATGTCAGTTAAAAAAAAAGGTAGACTGGCTGTTAGCATGAATAAAAGATGCATTTAGTAAGCTTTGTGCTTTTTTTACATGAAGAGCTGTACATACTTGTTTGATCATTCATTAAACGGAACCCTCAATTTGCTATTGTTGGTTTAATACCTTTCTTTACTAATTTTAAAACTATAAAATTATTTAAGCAACATTGCTGTTGTTAGACTTCATACAATACCTTTAGCTTTAGATGTTATTTAACCTCATGTCACATACCTTTGCTGTACTCCTGTTCAAAGACAGTGCTATTAATTTCTTGTGCTAGCAATGAAGATTCTTCACAGGAATTTACAATATGTATTCATTAGGAAATCAGGGAGAATTTAATGGCTGTTTCTAGGCAGGGTTTTGAATAATTTGCAGTTAAAATAGAAATCGTGAGCCAGCACATTGTCAGTAGTGGCAAAAAGAACAGTCAGTGGTTGTTTATTACAAAGCACAAGTAATTCTGCTCACTAAATGACAGTTTTTATGAAGAAGCCAATATACACAGATTCTGTCTTAACCCATTAACTTTCCATGCAGTACTAAGTATTTGTAGGCAGATATGGAATGGCAGAAATAGTTTCCCCTGCAGAGCCAATGTTCATTATGATGCAGTGATTGAAGAGCAAGCTGTGAAAAGCCCTGCAATTTTAATCCCATCTCCATTTTCAAGCAGGATTCATAGCTTCTCTTCATGCACCATGTTGTCTCTACAATGTAATAGTTCTGTAGCAATGTGGTAAGAATTACACTTCCAGGTATCACACAGCTGTTTCCATTTCCCACTAGTGGGGACATCCTAAATGAAGTTACAATTTATCTGACATGCTTTCTTTCCTCTCTGTGCAGTGAGATTTTTTTCCTGTAACAGTTTAAATTTATCTCCTAGGAAAGATCATTCAGCTAACTGAATGATACCATTAAAATCCTTTATGCAGTCCCCTGCTCCCTTATTCTTCCCCCCAAATAAAATCTCATGCTTTGTAGTCAGTGTTGGTTTAGGATTTCCTGCAGGCTTTCATTGCTCAGGTTTAATACCTGACTAGATCATTTTGTTCTGCTTTTGTGTGTGTGCAAGCAGTGAAGTTTTCCAGTTTAGCTATTGAGCATTACATTTCCTCCTATTCTTCAGGTTTTAGGAGTTTCCAAATGTACTCTGAGGTATTTAGGAAAAGTAAGACATCCTGTGTATGCTCAAAGGAATTTGGATCTCCAGAAAGGAAGCAGACACATGTCCTAAAAGCTATAGCTCTAAGCCCTGTTAGTATTTATAACTCATATTAGAGTGAAAGGAACTGGAAGTTCTCTCTAGTAGTACCATGGCAGTTGTTATAGCCTAAAATCCCTTTCACAAAACTGATCAAATTTATATAAAATCCCCCATGTCCCTTAATGAGTAGGAAGCTAACTCAAAGCATTGCTGCTGCCTTGGGTATACATGAACTAAAATTAGTTGTTTTGTTCTGTGCTAACATTCTATTTTGATTGAAATAATTTTTTACACCCAGTGCTCATCATTGAATGATGTTCATCCTGTCCATTTTCAGGTTTTGTCTCCTTAGACTGAGTGCCAAGTTTTTCTCACTCTTAGTAGTAAAAATTAATGAGTTTCCTGTCATTATGCTGGTTTCTGTCTCCTCTTCATGTTTCACTTTTTGCCTGAATGTGGTAGCCCAGCCCCCTGCACTGTTTGGGTTTTGCTGGAGTAATTCTGTGGTTGTTACTCTTGGTCTAGAGAGGATTTTCTGAGCACAATGAGCTGGAGCTATGTCCTCCTTCTCTCTTGCCTGTCACTGTTCCAGTGGGGCTCGTGGTCAGACACAAGCCCTGCACTCTTCCCTACTTTGTCATTCCTAATTAATGAGTGTTCCCTTTTACCAGAAGGAAGCTCAGAGGTGTATAATTCAATTTTATACTGCTGGTTTTCTTTTTCTCAAGGCCCTACAGTCCCCCCTATTAATAAGTTCCCCACCCTCAATGTGCTGCATGGTTCCATTCCTACAGCCTGCTCAAGGACCAGTAGCAATACATGGCACAAAATTGCCTGCAAGTCTGGGGCTCCACTCCTCCAGGATGCTTTCTGTAGGCTTCTTTTCTCTTTCCTCACTCAGTAAATTGTGTTATCTAACAATTCATTTACTAAATCTCTTTTTTTTCGAGTTTATCTAATGCTTTACTTTCCAATGTGTCATAAGATAATTAATGGCATTAATATCTGAGTAATAAAGTAGATTTTTTTTTCTCTGTAGAATACTTAGGGGGAGCTGCTTTGGTTTTTTTTGTTGTAGGTTTGGTTTGGTTTTGCTGTGTTTTATTTATTTATTTTTCTGAAGAAGAAAGACTAGTCTGCAATAATCTACCTTTTGTGAACATATTTTATATAATGAAGAAAAAAAGTTTCATTTTTCTATAGGACAAAAAATTTAAAAAAGGCTGTTGTAGCCTTCTGAGACAGAATGCAAAAAAATATTTGACTTATAAGCCTTTTCCAATATGTAGCATTACTGACTTTGTCTACAATCAATTTGTTTTTGTTTAGGCTGTGTTTTCTCATAAACGAAATACCACTTGTTTACATTGAGCAGAATATTCTACAGGTGGAGAAATTCAGATAAAGGAATCTGTCTGAGTCATTTGCCACTGTGAAGTACAGTTTTCTCCACTGAAAAAGAAGGGTAGATTTCTGATTCTGTACTCTGAAATCATGACCTGTAGCTTCCTCTTAAGGAAAAAAGTGGCAAAATTACCCTTCTGATAGCTCTGTTAAACAGAGCTCTAAATAAATTGAGAACTTCCTGCTACAGCTCACCTTATTTTTACTAAGATGGATGTAGATTTCAGATTTATTAAAAATATTGTTTATTTTGCAAATCTAATTGTACAATGTTTCCATTATTTGAATATTATTTGTAGTTGTAATGTTTTCAAGCTGAGGGTTTGATCTTTTTCTCAAATAATCTCATATTGTGGATACTTATAAATCTCAGAACATAATGAGGATAGGTGGTTTCTCACCAACTGACATGAAGCTGAGATATCAAGAAGGACTGGGCAAAGTCTGCACCTGCTTTAATATTTTGAAAAGGACTTTAAATAGTAGCAGCAAAATGTGGAGAAATACCATGATCCTTTGACTGATTGGCTAAGTCAGCTGCATGTTGACTAGGAGTCAGCTAGGAAGAGTTTTGACACAGGACATTTCTTTAAAAGAAATAATTGAGAATGTGACATCTTTTTTTCAGCAGCATTTCTTAGTCACTGAGTATCACTGTAGGAATGGTCTTCACAAGTGACTAGAAGAAGTTAAGCAATTATTTCATTTTTTCATGTTGTTGGGCCAGTCAGTGCATGCTCTTTTTAACAAAATGGATAAGGAAATGCACAGAATATTTTAAAATGAAAAAAAAATTAAAACCTTTTCTGTACAGCAGAGCAGTTTAGCTAGATACTCATCAAAGTAAATAACTTCCTGTACATTTTAGGGAATCCCCAGGAAAAGGTGCCTTCTCTGACAAATAAGGCAACATATGCAGGTCTTTCAGTCTGGACATATGCAAGGGCATTTCTCCTTTAAAACTTTCTGGGTCCAGCAAGTTTAGTTCAAACAGAGGGTTGTACCTTGTAATCGGTGGGAGGGGAAAAAAAAATCTATGCAAAATGTTCTTCATACGCAGAGAGTACAGTTTTTAATGGATTGATCTTAATTTTTACAAATTAGTCAAAACAGCTCTCTGAGGGCTGATTTCCTACTTAAATGACTGAATTAATTTTGTTTGGACTTTGAAGTTGATCTGGGGGTGGAGGCTAAGCCTGGAAAAAGCTACAGCTAGCTTTAACTAAGGTTAAAATCTAAAGAAATACTAATGTAAAATGGAAATGATGATACAGCTGCTGTGATCTATGAAGAATTACTGCATTTTATAACTTTACTTTGTGTACTGTTATATAATCTGAACACTATTTTTGCTGAAATACAAGTAGTCTCATGTACTGACTCATACACTGGGAAGAAGCCTTCTCAGTTGGAATTCATAGAGCACATTTTGTAAGAGATGCTAACCTTTGGAAAACATGGTACCTAGCATTTGTGAATGACTTCAGTTGTTATTCCCTTTACTAGATATAATATCAGAGGAACAGCGATAGGTGATAGAATAATGAGGTAATTCATTATTTTATTCCTCCCCCCCTCCTTTTTCTTGCCATATATTGGATTTATCAGGTTCTGGTTTTTCATATCTAACTGGCATTTTAAGAATTGCTGTACTTCAAATGCTATGAATTACAGAGCATATTGCTTGAGTTATATTTAGCTGCATGTGTTGCATGGAAATTGAAAAGAAATGGCAGTGTATACATTTTACAACCTATTAACATTTTTATCGTGTGCCATAGAAATTAATGGAATTTGAAAAGTGTGTAGCTTGTGAAAAGAAACATTCCTTTCTTTTTTTTTTAAATTGAGCTGCTAAGGAATGAGTTATATTTGCATGGGCTACTGCTGACTTGCTTTGTCTGGTAGTAGAGAACATCCAGTTCTGGACAAAAATATAAGACTACATGGATCAAAAACCATTTATATTTTTTGCCTGAACAAGGTTGTGGAGCTAAGCATAATTATTAGAGCTATACTGGGCAATACACATTTAGAAAGATAGATGCTAAATTTTACACAATATTGCTTTTAATGACGTTAAATGAAAAAAAAAATCACTTGATCTCATATTCTACATTGAAATACTTGAGGGAAGCAGTTGTAAGAACATATAAGACAATTTGGGTAATTGTGTTTGGCCACATGCTGTAAAAGGGAGCAACTCTCTGCTGTGATTTCAGCCAGAGGCCATCTACAGGGGAAATGGCCTAAAGTTGTTACAATGATGAAAATGAACATCTTGGCTTTCTGTGGCTGAAAAGGCAAAGGTGTGGGATGAGGTTCCATAAAAGACTTAGCCTGAGTCCTCTATTTTAAATGCCTCCAGGAAAATGGTGCAGATCTGTATTTCTTTGTCTTATATTTTCATCTTTGCTGCAATTGGAATACCTGGATTTAACTCGTCAGCTTTCTTAGAGGTTCAGGAATCTTTGCTGTTTGTACTTGAAATTTTACAATAGGCATTCTTTCTATATTCAGCATGCTTACCAAGGAGTTCTTTAGCTCTTCAGCACAGCCCAAGGGAATATTAGTTTCATATTGCTATAAATTTAATATAAAATAAATGATGCATTCAGCATAGAATGTTTTATCAGTCTTTTTTTCTCTGCTTTTCATCATCATTCATCTGCATATCAGGTGAAAATTTTTAAATGTTTTGTTACTGAGAATAGTTTAAATATTGATTGTGTTTGAAAGCTTGGAAATTACCTAGGAGGGCATTACAGTAAACATTTGGTTTTGTATGATCAACAGTGAAATAACTTGGGCTTTAGGGGTAGTGTCAGTGTGCTGTTAACAGGATGGTTTTGCCTTTGGTGTTGAGCTGTCTTAATGCTTGAAATTTGACAGCAGCAGTAAATCTCTTCCACAGGTTCAGAGGCTCCTAAAGGAAGTAATCAATCTCAGAAATATAATCAAATGTTGGCATTTAGTCAAGGAATCTATTTTAATATGGTGGTATAATTCCAAAGACAAGCCTTTGGAATTCTTGGGCAGATCAGTGGTAGCTGCAAGTGGATTCCTTTATAGGATCAATGAAGAAATGCCAGACCTGGCTCAAGGTTTGCTGCAGTGGTTTAGATCCACACACAAATAATATCAGGATCATGCAATGCCCTGAGTTGGAAGGGACCCACAACTGAGTCCAACTGACACCCCCAGGAATCCCACCATGTGCCTGAGAGCATTGTCCAAATGACCATAAGGCACTGGAGAAATAAGATCTAAGTTAATGGTTATAAGCCTTAGGTTCTCTGCAATTGTTTTGGATAGGGAAGACAGTGCAAAGGAGAAGGTGGCAACAAGAGTGGATTAAAAATAAGATGTTAACATTAGAGAGCTCAAGAGAAGGAATCAGGGTTTGTGGTCCTCAGCACCAGTACAGTGGAAGATCTCTCTGCGCCTGACAGGGGCTTGGGGGATGATCTTTAAGGTCCCTTCCAGCCCAAAGCTGTCTACTATGAAAAACAGAGCATGTTTGTCTGTGTGTGAGTACATTTGGAAACTTGGGAAGTGAAAAAAATCCTCAGTGCTGAAGGAATCAATACTGAGCTCAATACTCAGTGCAGAGCTGAGACAAGAGGGATGGAGCAAGGAAGCAGGGAGACGTGAGCTCTGCTCCCAGCTGAGCTCAGGAGACTGACCATTATCAGCCTGGCATAATGGTGTTTGGAAGAAGCAGGGTTATCTCAGGTACCAGATGAGTTTTATGGCAGCCACTACATTATTGTCCTTTAACAAACAAACCAGTTATTTAGTTGTGCAAATTGTACAGATTCTTGTTTTGAAAAAAATTCTCATTACGCTTCAGAATTTCTAAATATACAGAAAACACCCTGTGTGACAACTTCTATATTTTAAGACTTGGTTTATGTGTATACATATTTTCTATTTCTCTCCATTTATAATATATAGCTGTGGATCAGTTTGCATCACAGGATTTTTGTGGGTTTGTTTTTTTGTTTGCCTATCTTGAACCTATGTTTAACTAAAAAAATATGGCTGCACTTCTGAATCCCTACTCCATTAACCTTGGGCTTAATTTAAATGGACTTTTGATAATTAATTACAACTATTAACTTTGAGGACTTTAAACCTGGCTGATCATAAGGGGAAAAGCAGTGCCCTGTGAATACTTCCTAGAGCTGAACCCATTGATGGGGTTGCCTGAGTGCCAACTCCATGTGCATAATTTCCATTGTCTGACATTTTGTGCTTGGAAGAGCAGTGTGGAAGGGAAGCAGCAGCTCTCAGCCAGGCTCAGCTCAAGCTGACCTCAGAAAAGTTCAAATTGCACAGCACACTTCTGTACCCACTGATGCTCCAAGTGATGAGGCTGCTTCTGTGTTTGTGTTGGCAAAGACAGGAATTGCTCATCACAAATACAAATGAAAACAGCTATGTCAGATTTTAAAATTCTTGCACATGTATGACTTAATTTTAGAAAATCTGTAGTTATCACCAAGTAATATATCTCGGAGAGAAGGCTTTTTCCTGGAATGTTCTTTGTTCTGAAATGTCACTAAATTGGGCTCATATTTATGTTTTCTGGAGCAGACTTGCCTCTGCCATGTTCTTGCTTTCTGCAGGGCTCAATCCCAGTATGACAGTTGTGTGTGCTTGGCTGCCTTCTCCCTGGTGAAGGTAATCATTGGTGTCCAAGATAATTAAATAGAAATTCACTCCTGCCTTTTAAAATGAGGCCCCAAATGAGGAGGTTAAATTCAGAACTCCATTTAGTTGAAAGACAGTTTTAACCAAAAGTTGCTTCTGTGCTTCTGCTCTTATTTAAAAATGCATTATTCGGATTGCTGAGTAGTATTGAGGTTTTTTTGTAATGTCTGCATATTTCAGCCTAGGGAAATGGAGAGGAGGAGATCAATTTTCATAGAGATGTTTGGATGAAAAATTGTGCAAGAAACTACTTTGCTTTACCAATTAGCTACTTTAATATCATCTTCTAATCCCAAGACATGTTACTGCTGTCCAGCAAGTAACCCTTCTGAAACAGCTGGATGAGTCTGCTGCTCTCTCAGTCCTAGTGATGTTTAACTTCCCAGCCTCTTCACTGCACATCTTTAATTAATTTAGGTAAATAAATGCACCAAAATTACAAAAAGGAATCACAGTAAATGATAGATGCTTTTACTTTCTCACACAAACCCCATCCTTTTTGAAAAGCAAGTAAAACCCAAATCTGCACAAATAATGGTTTGAAGTTTCTGTAAGTGTTTGATGCAGCCTATCATGTGTCTGTCACCCTTTTTCCTTTAAGTAGAAGCAAACTGGTGAGGAGAATAACTCAGTGATCTTTGAAGCACAGTAGATAAAGAACATAGGCTTCTTTTTTTACCCCTCTGTTGTATGATGATGTTGTGAAGAACTCTCTTAAATCTGTTGAAGATTAAAGTTGAAACTCGGCATATTAGAAGGAATAACTGAAAAATACAGTGTATTTATTTACTGTAGTATAAAAAAGATGAACCAGGAAATTGTCTGGGGTTTGAAAGGATAGAAAACTCTCACCAAGGAAGTAGTAGTAGTCTACTTTTTCTGGTGCTGTTTGCTGGGCAAACATCTAAGAAATGTGTTATAATATATAGCACACTGTTAAGTGGATCTATTGACTGGTGCTTTCAAAACTCTTCTGGTTTCTATAAAAAAAGTATTAAAATTTATTTTGAAAGCTTAGCTGTATTAGGTGATCTGTCTTAGTAAAACAGTGTGTGGTTTGTTGGTTTATTTGTTTTTTTTTAGTAAATAAATTTGCATTAATGACTTACATTCATTCTCCTTTGCTTAGCTGTAGCATAACTTTATTTCACCTTAACTTTCTGGTGCAACTTTCTCCTGTGGGAAAAAACTGGACAAAAGTCTAAGCAGATCACTGGCTGAGAGAATTAGTGATCAGATAGATCTGGTAGGGGTTTTTTCTGGAGTAGAGGACTTGTTGCTGGAGTCTCCAGGATCAATGACTAAAACACTGGAAAACATTACTTAAAAACAAATTCAAGTTACTTTCTGGCAGCAGTGTAGTGAGGTTCCTGGATCAGTTTAATTTTTAGGATCATATAAATTGCTGTAATAATTTCACTCCTTGCATTCTGCTAAAATCTTTACCTGCTTCTTCTTGAGAGTGACATTCCCCTTGGACTTTGTTCAGGACCTCAAAGTTAATAATGACAAGGAATGACAGAAGAAAAAGAACTGAGATGTGACTGTCTGGTCATAGCTGGAATTATGGGGATCTGCAAACTGAACAGTTAAGCAGGAAAAATTTGACACCAAGGTCTTTTCACAGATTAATAAAATAATAAGTTCCTGGATTAAATGGTCACAAAACAAATTACATAATTTGGCTTTTGTTTTTTTCCTCTGGTATTTTAGGAAATGTCCAGCTGTAAACCTTACTGCTACCATATGGGATAGGTGCTCCAATAATTGATCTCAAATCACCTTTTCCTTAGTAAGAGCTTCTTAAAAGCTGTGTAAATCTTGAGTCTTGTCATAGAGAAATACTGACGAGAAATACATTGGACAAAATCTTATGAAAAACCAAATCACACATTAGATCCTTAATGGCTTTTTAAAAACTTCTGTTCTGGCATAGATTTATTTGAAAAAATTTTTTGATCTTATAAAAAACCAAATCACACTGAGAGACACATTAGATCCTTAATGGCTTTTTAAAAACTTCTGTTCTGGCATAGATTTTTTTTTTCACTTCAGAATTTTGCTACCTCAGTATGGGTGGAGGATGAAAATAAAATAGCATGTGAATTTTGCCAGCAGCTGAAGTTTGTTCTACAGAGGGGGAATAAAACCTGGCATCACTTGACATTCCACTGTCTTGCATGCTATTCTTGTTGTAAGCCAGGATGGAAAAAATTCACGTCTGTAATTTTACAGTTGGGATTATGCTGATGTCTGTGTCAAACTCATGGAGAATGTGCTGGAGTGCCTAATGCTGATGTCTGGGAGCCCCTTGCAGTGTGTGGGGAGGGGCTCTCAGTGCTGCTCTCTCTGGATTCACAGACGATCCGCTGTGGCCCGCATCCAGGAGCTCTTCAGGAGGAGGAAGGAGAGGAAGGAGATGGAGGAGCTGGAGACGCTGAATATCAGGCGCCCCCTGATAAAGATGGTTTACAAAGGGCACCGCAACTCCCGCACCATGGTACAGCCTCTGGGGCTTGGGGGCTGGGGCTTCATGGGCTCACCCAGGGCAGCTGCCCCTGCTGGCCTTGCCAAAAAGGATCTGGGGATGCTCTGGAAGCACTTTGGCTTCTGTGCTCACTTGGGAGGCACAGAATTTGCTCTGTGAAAATTAAAATTAGTGTGACTCATGTTACTGTGAAAGGCATTGAAATACTCCTGAGTTTAAGAGTCTTTCCCTTTAACATCTTTTAAAATTTGGGGTATTTTTCTTCTTTTTTATTTTCTCTCTCAGCTTATGTGGCATAAAATGTGCCTACTTTCCAAATTATGATTTAATCCTCACTTTCCCTTCCAAGCTGTTCAAAATTATTATTTAATCTTTCAATTTGAAGAGCTTGGAAGGGAAAGTGAGGATCAAATCAGAGTTTTGAAGAACCTTAACATCTCTGAATTAAAAACAGGAAGGAGTGCTAGTTATTAAATTATAATTTAGCTACTAGATGCCTCATCTTTTTCACACAAAATCCTGTATTTTAAGAAAAATGCAGTTATTGTGTTTGTAAAGCAACGGTGCATGAAAAACAGATGCTACTTTCCTTGCTATTTCTTCTTTTTGGTTTTTGCAATATTTTGAAGATGTGAAGTTCTGAATTCTAGGTGGTATTTTGCAGCAATAGCTGGTGTGTTATTTTGCAGCTGATGTGAGGAGTAGTCCCTTTACCCCCAAAAAGCCATTTTCTAGGGTTTGCATGAATAGCTTTGATTTCACTGGGAAAAATGCTCGACTAAATACATATTTCAGTCTACATAAGCAACAGGGTTTAGAGTACACTTTGATTAATGACAAGGAGTTTTGCACTGTATTTCAGAAATGTATTTGATTTGATCCAACCCTGATTAGTTTAAAAGTCCTGGTGGCAGGCACTTTGTGGTTAAAAGATACTAAAAGTGAATTCATCTAAGGCTTCATTCAGTCTCTGTCTGCATAGCTGTTATTATATAGATTATTTAAGAGATTTTGTTGTTTGGTTTCTTGGGGATGTGGGTTGGTCTTTTTGCTTTTGTTTCACACAAGCACCTATGGCAAGGAATGCACAGAGTGAAAGAAAATGTAATTTTGTTTTCCCTGTTGGTCTCTATGGTTGCAAATTTCTTTTTGATCTGCTGGTTTGAGTAATGCCCTCATTCCTGCAAGGCAAGAGCTAATGATTTTTCCCTTTCAAATTTATGAAGGAGACAGCTTAAAAAAGCTTTGTTTCCTACACACCTGAGCAGCCCAGGGATAAAGTTGTGTTGTCAATTACATGAAGCATTTATATATATGTGTATAATTTTTACATGTACATACATATATATGGGTGTGTGTATGTGCATATCTCGTGAATTAAGGTTATGCAAGCAAATGGAATAATTCTGATTCTTCCTTACTTTTAAAGCCTTGATTTGGCAATCTTACATTTTTTTGTAGTCCTGCTTTTAAAACAGTGACTTTTAGAAATGTTTGAAAACCAAAATTTTTAAATGTGAATTTCAATTCTGTTCATTTCTGGGATGCTAAAATTAGATTTTATGAGTATTGAGAAGTATGAGTAAGAGAATACACAGGATACAGAAAGAGGTCATGATTGAAAATTAAAATAGAAAATTAATTTTTTTATTATTGGAGATAATCTAGATGTAACAGGATAATGAAAATATGTATTAAAAGGAGCTATAAGACAAAAGCTGCTGAAAGATTAATACATTGGAATTCATTACAGGAATGCAGCTTCTCTGGTTTATTTTTAGACATCGGGCTGACTTTATTGCACTGACTGCAGTCATTGGGACATCTTCTATAGACAAAGATCTACCAAGCCTGAAATTTAAAACTGGGCATACTTATGCTGGAAATAAACCACATATTTCTAACAGCATAAGGGTTCAACTTACTAATGAATCTGTATCAAGGTAGCTAAGGCAAAGCACAGAGCTAGGCAACATCTCTGCCTTTCTCTTCAGGGCATTTTCTGAGGGGTGTCTGCCAAAAGAAAGATAAAGATCCAGGCATGGCCCTCTTTAGAGCCTTACCTGGAAAATAATTCATAGCAGGATGCTGTGTAAATAGTCTCAAACTCAAAATTCTGTCCCTTATGCTGGAGTTACTCCTAAATGCCAAACTGAACTTCCAGCATTGGAAATTGTCTGTGTGAACTCCAAGCTGCTGCCCACGCAGCTCTTGCTTGCACAGGTACCTCTCTTGCCCCTTGGATGTCAATTAAAAGAGTTTGTAGGAGGTACTGCTGGCTCTCAAAATAAGTTCTACACACAAGGCTACACTTCAGCCATCCAGGCTTGTTCCTGCAGCACAAACACCAGGGTGTTGTGGAGCTCTCAGCTCACATCTCATGACTGTGACTGAGTTTTCTGGCTGTTGTTGAAGCAATGTCCCTTCTCCCTCTGCCACCCCATCAAGCTTCTCACCTGTAGAGGACAGGGGATAGCAAATTTATATCATTTCACAATGGTTATTTTGAGGTCCTATGCTGAGTAAAATCAGAAGGGATTTCTGAGGAAGGTTTCACAAGCTTCTGTCTTGTCTCCTGTTTCCCTGTAGTGGAAAATCCCCCCCAGGGATTAGCCTTTCACAAACTTTAACTTGGCCAAATTTTTCCTAAAAACTTCTTTGCATACCCCTGTATCCAGTATAATTTCTGTGACTTCAGAAAGTGGCAGATCTGCAGACATGTATTTTCATACTGTTCAGTCTGGCCCAACTCCTCTCGCTCTCTTTTTTTTTGGTGTTTTTTTTTTTCCCCTTTTTTTTTTTTCCTTGTTTGCAGCTACTTTGCTCTGGAAATCTAAAACTTTCTGAACTCTCATTTTTTAATCACTCTTCTTTAAATGTTTCCTTTACAATTTCTTCAATCTCATTTCTGCATGGGCTGAGCTTTCCTTCAGCAGCACTGTTAGTACAGACACAGGAGCATGCTCTTTTCACTGCTGGGTCTTACAAAGTTTTGTTTTTCTTGCAGATAAAGGAAGCCAACTTTTGGGGATCCAACTTTGTCATGAGTGGCTCAGACTGTGGCCACATTTTCATCTGGGACCGGCACACTGCTGAGCACCTCATGCTGCTGGAGGCTGACAACCACGTGGTGAACTGCCTGCAGCCTCACCCCTTTGACCCCAGTAAGAGCAGCATTCTCACACTCTGCACATCCAGCTTATCTGCACTAGAGCATTTCAGTCTTAAACTCTGTCTCAACAGAGCAATGCAATGATTAATGAGACGTTGTTCATATTTCCCTTTATAATTCAGATAATAGTGCTTTTAATTTTGCCTCTTACTAATGACCTTTGGCCCTTAAATCCCTCCTTACTCAAAAATTTATTGAAATCAAACTACTCTTAGCACAGAATTTATAGAAATATTGTCAGATGTAATAAGAAGAATCTCAATTTTTTGCTGCCCTCAACACATAAAATGTTTTCTATGACACTAATGAGGGAAATATGGGGTTGCTGAAATGCCAGCAATACTTGGAAATTATATTGGAATCTGGTCTCTGCTTGGCTTTATTAAAAAAATGCAGTGGAAGTGGGTATCTCCCTCACACTGGCATTGTGAGATTAGAATTATTAATAAAATTAATAGAAATCCTAATAATTTATGTTTAGAGGAAATCCTTCATAGAAAAGATGGACCAAAGCAGTAGAAGGAATCACATGTAGCTGGGAAATCTGAGCCATCTTCCAGCCTCTGACACAGAGAAAATATTTGTGGTTTGTTTTTTTTTCACAGCTTACCTGGCTATATAGTAAGAGTCAGCTATCAGTAAATTAGCAAGTGAAGTTGTTATAATAATACTAGAAGAGGCTGGGGGTTTTTCAAACAGTTTGGGGGAACATGAAATACTGTCCTACATAGGGTAAGCCTTGAACTTTTAACTTTACTGAAATTGACTTCTTGTATATGTCCTGAGTTGGATACTTCCTTTGGAAGCACCTTTCAAAGTGCCCTGTAGCTTTGCTGATGTCTTGTTGGAGTGTGTCACACTCTGAAGGTGTCACTAAGAGAGCTCATCCTCCTTCTAGGACAGTTACTCTTGTTCAGCTTCCCAGTTACTGAGAGCTTTCTATGGAATTTTAATTCCTGCAGTGGCTTTTGTGCAATGATCTGGAGAATGTTCTGCACCTTTTCATATTTTTCATACTTTATTTATAACATCCATTGCATCTTTATATTTAAATATAAAATAAATTTACACAAAATTCATGGAAATTATCAAAGATACATTTGAAATTATCTTGGTTCTGCCTTTGTACTGGGTCTACAAATTCTAAAGCTTTGTTATTAATGCTTATACTTATCAGTAGAAATGAATCAGTAGTGGCTGGGTTTGCTCTTACCTTTTGCTTCTATCTTTTGTATATTTTGGTGATTTTTTTCAAATTTAAAACAGGGGGCTCTTGATGTTTGCATTTGTTTTCTTCATATCTATATAGATAGATTCAAAAACAATCTATGGAGCAGACCTCATGTGGTGACTTGGTAATTACAAGCTCTGTTCAGCATGAGATCTGACATTTGCAAATAAATGCTTCAAGTGAAATATTTTTCCTCCATTTAAGAGCAGAAAATACCAATAAACATAACACATTTAATTTATAATTACTGTTATTTACTTCTAGTTCTGGCCTCTTCGGGTATTGATTATGATATAAAAATTTGGTCACCACTGGAAGAATCCAAGATTTTTAACAGAAAACTTGCAGATGAGGTAAGACCCTTTCCTCCTTTTTCATGGTAATGTTGTGTCTTTAATACTATAAAAGCCTTTGGTACAAATTACTGATATTGAATTAGCAGAGTTATTTAATGTTCAAGAAATGAGCTACAAATAAAAAGCTGCCCTTCAGAACAGCTGACTTTCATATCCTTGGCAGTTTGCATTTCCTCAGGTCTTCTAGAAATTATATAACATGGTCTGCTATTATGTACATGAAAGGAGTTGGAAGAAGTGTTAACACTCAGATATAGAAGGAAAACTGGCAGGAATTAATAAACGAACATAGTGCCTGTCTCTAAACAAATAAATGAAGGGAAGATGAAGGAAATAAACTGAAGGTAATACAAGGATATACAGAACAACACAGAGTACAAAAATCAATCCTATTAAATATTCAGTGGCATAAAAGGGACTTAAAGGTTAAGATTGCACATGGGAACCTCATGGAATAAAGCAAACATTGCAAGCCCAATCAGTTATAAAAGTCCAATGTGAAGTTATGTAACTCATTATTTTCATGTTGTCCTCAGAGCAATAACTGGATATAGCAACTGGCCTGGGGTGACCATATAGCTGACTGCTGAATAATCATATTTGAGTGATTTACATAACACAATGTATCAAAATGTTATATGGTTTTCTGTAAATAATATTATAGGACAGGTTTGGTTATAGGGCAGTCAGTTGGGGGCTTTTTTTGTGAAATCTCTTGGGCAGTACAGATAGAGAAGACTGGGGATTTTTAAATAATTTGATTACTCTGTAGTAGTGCTGAATATATTTTAAACAAAGAGGAACACACAACCCTTAGCCACCACCCCACATCCCTGGAAAAAACCCCAAACCATCCACTTGTGAGTTTTGAACCTTTCCCATTCTTTTAGCACTGAGTGAAGTGACACTTCCTTGCATATTGTGTGACAGCTTTAGTCGTGACATGTTTTGGAGCCTTTGGGGTTTAGAAGTATTGCTAAACATACATGTGTGCTAAAATTAATTATTGTACTTTAGCTCCCTCCCTTTATTTCTAATAATTGCAAATTATTTAGACACTTAGTTATGTTTTCTTTAATAAAAATATAGAACTTTCAGAAGAATTGACTGCAGTGCTGTTTGTAATTTTACATGGTTTTTGTTTTTTAATTTATTTCCTGCATTGACATACCTATGTAGGGGACAGGAGATGTTCATAGCAATAAAATAGTTCTCACTATTTCCAGTTTGGCTGGAATAAGTGTCCAACATACCTGAACTGAATTTTCCACAGAAGGGGGAAGGTCTGAGGAGAAAGCACTGTGTTTGAGGAAAGTTCCATATAGATGCAGAAATGTATTTAAAATTGAGAGAGGCCATGACCTTAGTGAATAGGAAAAGACAGTGGGGATAAGAAAAAACCTCTGAATGGAGACAAAGACTCAGTGCCAGGTTGTCAGGGGGGTTATTGATGATGCACTGCAGAAATGTGGGGTGAAACAGGAATAAAGAGCAGCTGCTGCCTTCTCAGTTTGCTTCTGTAAGGGAGGGATCAGCTGTGCCAAGTGCCTGGCAAACAGGTGAGAATGACAGAAAAGAGGTGCTTTGATTGGGAAGGGAGAAGAAACTGCAAACATTTGCAAGAACATGTTCCTCACAAGAGGAATAGGCTTGAAGAGTCTCAGAACAAGAATTTCATTATTTTCCTGTCTTACAGCAGCTGATCTGGGAGCAAAGACTGAAAAATGGTCATAACTTGTCTCTACCTAAAGAAATTTTTGTGCTTAATGATAACAAAAGAACGTAGTCTAAATGTGGGACAACCTGCAGTGTGGGATTAAAATTTATGGAGGAAGAAAGAAGGATGGCAAGGAAGTACCATGAGGAAGGAATGAGGGAAGAGAAATAAAAGTACTCATTAGTGGATATTTTTTTTCTTGAAAATGAGACAGTAGGAACTGGCTCTTTCAAGTCATTTAGAGGCAAGCTGTAGCTCTGTTTACAAAGAATTATGGAGCTAAAGAATGTTCCTGAAGTGGGATAGAAATGGCTTGTGTTCCTTGGATTTTCTCCAAAAGTTTCAAGCAGCATGAAGGTAGGAGTTGAGGGTAACCTCATCTCTTTTCCTTCCCACATTCTTGGCCAGCACTGGTGCTAGAACTTTGTTCTCTACAACAGTTGCCATCTGGAAACAGCTCTTTCTATCATCAGTCTGCTTTACTTCATGAAAGATTTCCGAAGTTTTTCTTAGTCACTCATCTTAGTATCTGCCATGCATGTGCACAATGGAACCATGATCTTACTAGAATGTTCTTTACACAGATAATTGGACATTTGCAGGCAGAGTCCACTGGCTGATTTTACTTACACCAGACAACAGTATTCAATAGCAATTATTAAAATATTGCTCCCTTATGGTAATTTTGGATTCTGTAAAATAGCTTTTGCACAGAAACTTTGTATCTACAAACCCCTATCAATGCAGTATAATTCTGTGTTTATTTCTGATGCTGTTTTTTTCCTTTCCCTGCCTCCAGGTTATAACTCGTAATGAATTAATGCTGGAAGAGACCAGAAACACCATCACTGTTCCAGCTTCCTTCATGCTCCGAATGTTGGCTTCATTGAATCACATAAGAGCAGGTGAGAGACTTCTGAAGAGCTTGTCCACAGCACTGGTCTATGAAAAGAGCAGGCTGGCTGGGAAATCATCAAGACCTTAGCTGCCTGTGGCTGTACTTGGGGTTGGTGAGAAGATTCAAGGGTTGTTCAAGGTTCTGTTAATAGAAGTACTTAGGAATTGCTTCTTTGGTATGAGACTTGCAACATCTTTGCAGGTGTTATTTTTTATCTCAAAACAAAGAGCAAAATGTGGTTTTAGATGTTGAAAAATACTCTCTTCAGGAGTCATCTTTTCAGTGAGTATGATGGGAAAACTATTGGGGAGGACTGGAATGAGCTGTAAGACAAACTGGCTGTGCTTGTGGGAGTTGTCTAGGGGCAAAGGAAGGTGTGAAGATTCAGGACTGTGGGAGGCATTGCTGAGGCTGCTGGCAGCTGTTCCCAGGGCAGCAGGATGTCCCTCCAGTTCCCATGGGGCTGAAACTGATGATAAGAGAGTTGCATGGAAGAATCATCACTGGGAAATGGATGTTGGTGCTGGGGAAGCTGAGTGCAGTGGATTGACCCTGAAGATGGAGGACAGTGGAGAGATATCACACACTGTGTAGGAAGCAAGGAGATGAAGTTTTGGGAGGCTGGCATGGCATATGGAGCAAAAACCTAACAGACCTGTAGATGAAGGTGAAAGTGATGGGAAATAGTGAATATGTGGACTCTGGCTGAGCAGAGAAGTGGCTTGCAGTGGTGAGGTGTGAAGGAAGCTGTGCCTGGTGGCAGCTGCTGCTCCTCTCTCACCTCTGGCTGCTCTGTGAGCCCTGGGCGCCAGAAGGGTGCCATGTGTCCAGCCCAGTGCTGCACCTCCATGCCCCTGTGTTTCCTTCAGTTGTCATTATCTCTTCTGAGTGAAATGCTAAAAGAACTGCCCAACACTTCAGTTACAACTATTTCAGCAAATGTCTGTTATGGCTGGGTGGAGAGTTCCTAAACCTGACTGCATTTTGCTTGAGTGATTGCTCTTCAGCTAGTCATGTTCCCTCACACGTTTCTGTATTTGCCTTTCTCTAAATATTTACATCCAAAGTCACTTTTTCTGATGTATTGAAGTGACAGGCAGATTCCCCAGTTTCTGGACTATTCACATTTCTAACTGTAGCTATTGTAGTTTCAGCTCCCCAGCACAGCATTTCTGTCCCTTGTAGTCACCATCTCATTTTAATGTTATAATTGCATATTGTTATACTGTATTTTCTGTGCTGACAGTCAGTCAGCAGCTACAAGGTTTTTCCTTTTGTACACAGATTTTGCTTTCATGCCTGGAAATCCTTAAGGGCATTTCTCCTTCTTTCTTGTGGTAACACTCTACCACTAACTACCTTTTCTTCTTTCTTGTGGTAACACTCTACCAATCTACCACTAACTACCCACTCTCTGCTGTCAGTCCACACAGACTTTCTTCTATCCTAAAACCCACAGCCATATCCCATTGTGTAATAGTCCAGGGAGACAGCATGTAATAAATATTTACCAGAAAAACAAAATTTTGCAAGTTCTTTTTACTAAATCTGTGTTTTGCAGACCGATTGGAAGGTGACAGATCAGAAGGATCTGGCCAGGAAAATGAAAATGAAGATGAAGAGTAACCAACACTTGTGTGTGAGCACCTGGAAGTCAATGAAATTTGTATAAGACATTAATTATATTTTTCCTTACAGAGCTTTAGTGCAATTCTGAGGTATTGCTTTTGGATAACCTAACCTTTTGTTTTTTTGAATGACTGTGTGCATGACTTGGGGAGAGTGTGCAAGTTAAAATAAACAAAAATGTTTTTAAAATGTTTTGCCATGTATGAGGGGTGCTAGAAGATGCCAAGTGCAATATTTTCCTTAAACAGCAAATGTGAGAGCTTGGATCAATGTTTTAAAGTAACTTTCATGATAGTAAAAACGTTGGTTCAAATAAATTTCTATACCTGCTGTTTGCATGTTTGTTGCTTTCTAATTAAAAGATTTGGTTGTTTTAAGTAGTTTTCTGGTTTTTATTTGTGCAGCAATTGGTTTATCACCTTGTAACTACAACCCCATTGCTGCCTTTGCAGTATTTGCATTCTTTCTTACACTGTTTGTGAAGTGACAAACACAATTATTTCTTGCAGTGAGCACGGGGGACTTTTAAGACCCTGTGTCTCTTGATTCTTGCATTTCCCACACTTACATGGGCAAAAGTTATCTCTCCCTCAGTTGTATAATGTCACTTCCCATTCTCTGTGCCTGGGTCTGTAATGCTGTGAAATAGTTGCATTTCACTGATAGATCTGTGAGTCTGCCTTTGCAACAGCAGCAGGTACATCTTAATTTCCACTGGATTTAGGGAACATGAATTTAAAAATTCCTGTGCATTGTTTCCTGGGAGTAATTATCTGGGAAGATTGTTCAGTCTGTTTTACGGGCTTTACCCTTCCTCCACAGATTTCTGGATGGCAATGGGGAAGAGCAAGTGAAGGGAGGAAGGTTGGAGCAGTGGAAAGAGCTGTTTGCTCAATGGCAGTTCTTGCCAAGGATGGCAGATGCTGAGAGGCTTCATTGGGGAATACAGAATGCTGGGAAGAATTCTAAATCAGGGGGATGAGGGTACTGGAGGCTTCATTACCCTGCTGACATTAAAATAGACATTCATCACACGAGCTGCACAAACTTTGCTGACATCAACAAAAGGAATTCCCCACACTAAATAAAAAAGAACCTTAGCACAACATTCTGATGTCCTGATTCACAGTGCAGGCAGGCTGAAGGGACACGGGGAAGGGATATAAAGGGAAAACTAAAACAACTGAAAGAGATAAAGAGAAATTTGTGAGGGAGGAGAAGTGGGAATTATATGGAACTCAGCTGGCAGTAACAGTGAAGACATTCCCTTGGGCAAAGGAAGAATAACATAAGGGGAGAGGAAAAGTGTGAGGAGATGGATAAAGGGTGGCTGGGTGGTTTCCTTGTTTGTTTTAAAGGAGAAGTTAAGCAATTGAAAGTGATGCAGTGAAGATAATTTGGCAAAGGAGAAAATAACTGCTGGGGAAAGAGATTTTTTTGAGGCAGAGGTTGCTGAGAAGAATGGACACCTGAAACACTGGAGTGCTGTGAAACCCAGGAAACTTCACATCTTGAGGAGGTCAGTGCAACAGAGAGAGGATGGAGATCTGCTAAGTGTTTGATGTTTACCTAACATCAGCAAGGGAGAGGAGAAAATGTCAAGGTAAGATGCTTGTTTGTTAAGGATATCTGTCTTTTCTGGTAGAGTAAGTGGCCCTTCTGTGGGAGAAGGGAGCATAACTGTAGTTTTTTCTCATGAGATAACATTTTAGTCAAGCATGTTTAAATCACTAAGAAATGAAAGAATGTTTTATGACTTTGTGGTGGATCTGTTTGGAAAGGGGGAACATGGGTTTAGCACTATTCAAACCTTGCTGCTCATAGCACTGCACTGAGCAATGTTTTTCTATCACATGTAAATTAAGCTTGAATTTTTAAAACAGGGGTTCTGCTCTCATTAGAATTAAAATGACTATACAAGGAAATATCTAAGGTGTTTAGTGTATAGATAAAATAGGATTGTCTGCTCCACTGCTGGGGCTCCTGAGCAATTTTGTGAATGAAATAGAGTAACACAGAGTTTGATGCAGTTGGGTTCTGTGTAATTGATTTTTGAGGTAATTTCTTCCAAAATTAGCCCTGGTGTTTCTACAGAAACCTGACTCTTCTTATTTAGAAATTATTAGTTTTCTGCCTTGAAAATAAATTCTTCCTCAAGTAAATATATAGAGAGGATAGGTTTTGTCTTCCCCAGAGAGGTTTAATAAATCACTGTGAATGTCTTTCTAAAAATAAAAATGCTGCTTCTGCCACTTTTACTTTACTTGTAGCAATTGCCAGCATAGAGCATACCAACAGCAATAATCTTGTCTTTTTTTCCCCACAGTTCCCCAATAGGCACATTATTCCCAAAATGTCTCTTATTTATTCAAAGGCTAAATATTAGCTTTAATTCCTGATGCACAGCTGTGGGTTTACTGATTAAAAGGAGGATTTAATCTCAATAAGGGAAAAAATGTAATATCTGGAGGGTTTTTCAAATTTCACTGAAGCTTTTCAGACAGTTTTTCTAAAATGAAGATATCTATAGTGTTTGGGTTGGCAATTTTTTTAATTAACATTTATGTAATGGGCTAAATCTGAGTTCCTAGAGCCATACAATAATAGGAGCTGTCGGCAGAAATGGGGAATGCTGGCAATTCCAGAGTTTGCAGCTGCAAAAGAATATTGGAAAATGTTATTCAAATGTGCAGAGAAGTTAATCAAAGCAATAAGCCATCCCAAAGCCTCACAACTGGAGAAGGAAATCTCTGCTTGGGGTCTGGTTTCAGGCTGGGGCTCAGAGGTGGGTGGTGCTGCTGGAGCTCCCTCTAGTGCCCCGTTCCTGCTGCACTTGGACATATCCAAAACGTTTATTGCCTAATAGCAGCCCAAATTTGATGGACAGGATGGTGATAAGGATACAGGGAGGATTGCACATGAACTTCAGCACTGTCATTGCTTGTGTGCTGGGAAGAGCAAGGGTTCAGGTGTCACTGCTCACTTCTAGGAAGGATATTCTTAACACCATTGCAAAGATCAAAAGCAACTTCTCTGCTTTGTTGCTACAATTCCTGGTAAATAATTTGTTGTCCTGCAGTTTGGGCAGATGGTCCCTCTAGGACACAATCTCCTTTAAATGACAAAGATGCTGAGCTTGTTCAAACCACTCTGAGTTCTGCTCTTTGTGCCCCCCCGATGGAGGCAGGACAAGGTTTGTTAAAGGCATCCTGCATCACTTGGATTGTGCATTTTTCTTACCTAAGCAGCAGATAAATGTTACAGTAGGCTACTGTGTACACCTTTAGCTCTTTGAGAATATCCCAGATGATGTTTTTGAGGAAGAAATTTCAAAAGTAAATGTTCAATAAGGGTTTTACTGGCCTTGCACCAACAAAATAACCACTGAGTGTGTGTGGTTGTGTGCAGGGGATGAATACACTCAGAGGGTCTGCCTGGGAGAGCTGAGCCATTCTTTTATGGAAAACCAGTTTTTTTATGGAAAGATCCCACTGAGCCAGGCTCAGGCCATCACTCACAATCCTTGGGAATAGTCCTGTTTCGTGGGCAGAGCTGGCAGCAGTGTTAAGAAATGAGCTGCAGTTAGCAGCAGTTGGATCCCAGCCCATATTCTTCCTGATCCAGTCACACACTCAACAAGAGGCCAACCCCAAAAGCCTCAGCTGAAGCACAGGGAATGACACAGGAGGCATCTGTGAGGTCACTGCCTGCCTAAACAGAGATTGAACTAGTCTGAAATGTGGGGTGAAATCAATTTTAAGCTCTTTCCATGAATTATAAAGTGCACAAATACCTTTATCTGTGTGAGCATCCACTTTGTCTTCTCAGTGACATTCTGTACTGCTGAGCCTGAGTTATTTAAGGTAATAGAGATTTATTTTCCACAGGTTTAAATGTTCCTTTTAGTATTTGCATTTGCTTTGTTCTCTTTGATGAAAAGGCACCATCCACCTTCTCAGTGCCTTTTAAGAACTTTCTGTCAATGCTCCCCTCTAGATTAATTTCCCTTTACTGGCAGAGCAAACTGAAGTTCAAATAACAACTACTACTACAACCCACAGCAAGGTGTTTTGACAGGAAAAATAGGGTATGCTACTCTTCAAAGCAAGCTTCTTTTTTTCTGATTATGACTCTACCATATTATCATGCTGCCCTTTTTTTTGCAGAAGGATGGCTGTACACTGGCACAGTCCATGGAATTTGACAGATTCACTATCCAAATAAGAACTGATGGCTACTAATTTAGGAAAATCTCACTTAAATAGAAAACCCTCTAAATAGAGTTTGTTAATGAGCTTTGTAACTAATTGGAAAACAAATCCCAGGGAATCTGCAGCTGTTCACAAACAGCACTGCAATTCTTCTCCTTCCCATCTGCAGGATGACTCCATGCTCAGACCCTGTTTCCAAGATTTTCTCTTTCCTCACCTCACTTCCTAAGAAATTTGGTTAAACACCACATACCTTTAAAACAAACCTGTAACAGTTAAGTCATCTAGAGGCATGATAATTAACACAAGGTACTTTTAATGGTGGGTTGAATGTGACACTTGCCAAGTTGCAAGATGGGGTTTCTCTTCCTCAAAGAGTGATGACCATTCATATTTGTGCAAGGTGAGTTGGGGGTTCAATTCTTGCTGACTTAATGTTGTCATAGTTGTCAGTAGACAGCTCTAGGATGCTCAATCAGCACTTTGTTCATGGGAGAAAGTGTTTGGGACTGTTACCTGTCTAATTCCATGAGCATTCAAAGGGGAAATACTGTGCTTTAAAATAATTTGTGGTTATTTTACCCAGGATTAGAAAGAGCAAGGAAGAGTTCTGTGAGTCTTTAAATGAACATAGCTTTAAAAATAGTGTTAGGCACTGTGACAAAACCATTTGGCTTGGATGCTGGTTGCACTACAGCAGCTTTCCAGGCACAAGGACATAGAAGACCTACTTCAAAATTCTTTCCAATTTTTCTCAGGTGGGTTTTTTTCTTTTTAGATATAATTATACTGTGCACCTGCTACCATTGCATGTAAAGGTTGTGCAATGAGTACACTGAAGCAGGGGATTCTCTCTGTGGCAGGAGCTGTTGCTCACCCCAAGAGCAGGGAGACTGGCACACCCCCAGAGTTAGAGTCAGCCTCTCCATCAGCACCGGGTCCCCATGGCAGGAGCAATTCCCAGCCCCTCTCTCCTTCCCAACCATGCTGTGCCTGCTCTGGGGCCCTGGGTGCCACCAAGGGTGACAGTCACACACTCCCCCACCACACTGAAAATTCACATGATGGCTCAGAAACTCAGCTTCATTCACAGCCCTTGAATGCCACGTCGCTGCGCTGAATGGATTTGATTGCAGTCTGGAGGCTCTAAATTTGGACTGTTACATGCTCTTACAGAGGAGAGCTGGGCAAGAGATACAGAAATGAGAAACTGATTTAATTTCTGACATCCTGCTTCTCATGCTGTCTTTCCCCTCTGTTCGCTGGCATTCTATGAAGCAGTTTGGAGAAGTGACTCAAAGGTTTAAGAGACTAAACCCAGGATGCAGTTTTGGCCCGTCAGTGGACAGGCAGAGAGCAGACAGGAGGAGCAGAAGAAAGGTCTCCACTTCCCTCTGCATATTCATTCTCTGGGAAGCAGAAAGCAGCTGAAAGCAATCAATGTGAGGATAAATGAAAAGGTGAGTTAGACACAAAGAAGGGGAAAATTTTTCAATGCATCAATGATATTTTGGTTCACTGAAAGACAGTCTAGAAGCAGAGAGATGTTACAGAGATGACTGAAGTGCAGCTGGGCTGCAGGGAAATGCTCCAATGCCACGTGCCTGCAATATGGCAGGGGGTATCCTGCATTAAAAGCTGTCAGAGGGATGTGACCTCCTGTGTTGCGGGGTAGTGGCCACATGACACAGCTCTAAAAAAGTATTTCCAAGTTGCAGATCTATGCAGGATAACAAACTCTGCTGTGCTGCTTATCCAGATGAGAAATGGGCTTCTCCTTTCCATGAGAGGATAGCTGACATCTCAGTGAAAAACCTCAGTGCAGGTTGAAAAATAAGGGACATCCACCAGGATATATTCCTGAAGAAAAAGTAGATGGGAAATTGAGGCTTGGAATCTCTTCTGCCTGGCAGCACAGCCCCAGATTTGTGCCCACCAGGGTTTTGAGCCATGTCACCAAGTCTTCTGGCAGCCAGAGAGCAAACAGAGGATGCTCAAGCATCAAGACATGAGGCTCTGAGTCAAATGTTGCCATCCTCCTCTGACAGTGCTCGGCAATCACCTGAGTGATCACTTACTCAGCAAGTGCTGATGTAAGTGGTGATCATATTTAGCTTTTACACAGCTTAGGTTTAAAATGGTGTTAGAGCCACTTTACAAAGAGAGACAACATCAAAAGTCCTCTTCAAAAGATTGAAAAATTGGGCATGAATGAGGAAACAATTTGCCAACCATCCCTTATGAGCCTAATAATAAAAGCAGGGTTTGGAGCCTTAACATTTCTGAGGTGAGTCCCCTTCCACCAACCTTTTAAAAATAGGAGGTGACTGAGTTTCTAAAGAGTTCCTCCACACTGGCAGCTTCACATTAACCTCTTGAGGAGAGGGTACACGTGTGTTTCTTGGTAAACCATTAGTGGCATTGCTGCTGCACTGGTTGGTGAGCTGTGTGATGGCAAAGCTGAGTGCTTCATGGGCTTTCTCAAAACAGTAAACAGGCTGGTGCAAAAAACGGAATTACTTGTCAGTGATAGGGGAATAACAGCTCTGAATGGGGTGGGTTTGTGCAGGTGTGCCCTGTGCTCTTTAATCACCTTAGGTCTTACAATAAAGACCATAAAATAGAGCTTTAGTGATTCAGCTGTCTCCTGACAGAAGTGGAGCTGCAGCAGGATCGGCATCTGCCAGTCATCCCTCAGTTGCCATGGTAACTCCCTAGGATGGGGTGCACTTCAGAAAAATGCAACTTCTGGGCTAAATTGTGGGCTGGAGGGTGGCAGATGGATGGGATTCAGCTGCCTCAGCGGGTGGTACTCCACAGCCAGACATTCAGATTTAGGAATCTACCCAGGTGGTCCATTTGGCACATCAGAAGCAAAATTCAATTTAAACCATCAATTTGTTCCCAGATTTGCTCACTGAGCTGTGAAACATGCAGAGCTAGCTGAATTCCCATGTAATCCAAGCCTCATGGATTGCCCTGAGCAAGGGACTCGATGAAGCCACAGCCCTTTCTCATGAGCAGCCAGCAGAGACAGGGAGGGCTCCCCATTTTGCTGGGAAGTTGAGCTGTTTGGCAGGCTGACACATGCCCAGAGCCAAGGATTTGGGATCCAAACACAGCTGCGAGCTGGAATTGATGTTGTTGGAGTCACTGCACCCCTCTCACAACACAGGCAGTGTATTTCCTTACAGAAATGTTTTGAAAACTGAAAGTCCTTAGAATTTTCAGTTCACAAAACAATATGAAATGAAGAAAGGAGAGAAGAAACGTGCTGTTCCAACATGGCACAGGACCATGTTTTAACAAGAACATTTCTTGTAAGGGTTTGTCAGCCAGCTGGCGTGCACAGGACCTGAGGATCTGGGAACCTCCTGGATTTAAAAGCAGAAATCAAGAGAAAACCAACCAACCAGCCAACCAACCAAAATACCCAGCACCACAGGTGTAGCAAAAGTCAACTTAGTTTTTAACAATTACTGCTGTGGGTTGGAGGATTTTGTGAACCATATTTATTGTGGTTCCTTTATCCTGTGTGCAATGGTAAGTCCACTATAACAGATGTGCTGTTATATAAAATTAATTTTCTAAGATTGTTTTCAGAAACATGATATGCCTTGGTATCCAAAATCTATGAACTGCTTGTGTGTGTCACTTTTTCCTGCACTTCTCAGTTACCCTGTTGCTTTCTACATGCAGCATTTCCTGCACTTTTCCTGATTTGCTGGTATCTCAGGTTAAGTTCATTGGATAACAGATTCATCATCATTCAAAGGTAAAGAATTAATATCTGAATATACTTTTGATGAACTAGATTATGAACAATGCACTCCACACTTCTAAAAATGCAACTACATTTTAGGCTGAGCAAACAAACATTTATTGCAGACAGATATTTCAATTTTCACTCATATTTTCATTTCCTAAGGAAGAAGAGGAAGCGAACACTTCTCCCATGCCTTTTTATTCTTTTTCCTCCCCAAAGAAATTTGACATTTCTAATTATGACACAGCAAAGGGAAATGAAAATCTATTTCAAGAGATGATTCTTCCTGTAAACAGTGCCTGGGCACTTCTGCCTCATCTCATTGCATTTGGGCTGTCAGATGAGCACAATAAATAACGCGTCCTCTAACCTCCGTTTTGTTCTTTTTTTCTGTTGAGATAATTGTCAGTTCTAGTCTTTGCCTGCATGTCACTGAAAGAGTTCCTAAATGACAAGTATGTGAGAGCCTTGGTTTAGCTGGAGATAATTTTAGCCTCTCTCTTCTGACAAAAATTGCATGGGCTAAATTTGGACATTATTTTCTTGCAGAAACATTATTTTATTTATCTTTTGCTTATTTTCAATTTGTTCAGCAGCCCCAGTTATTTACTTAATAGTATTTATTCAAGAGACACAATCAGTGTGGGGCTTCTTTTTAACCAAAGTATCTAACTATTCTACCAAGGAACATGATAAATATTAGCAATTTCTAATACATTTTCTTGGCTTTACAAGAACATTAAAAACCCATCAGATTCAATTCACTTACTGAAAATTTAGACTATGAAGAAAAATAATTTACTCTTCAGGGACAAATTACTTTTTTGTTTACTTGGAAAAAGCCATAATGAACTTCAAAAACCTTTGAGTTGACTACTCTTCCTTATATTCCATATGCAGTAGATGGATGAACACTGGAATTGTATCAGCAGCTTCCAGCAGCATCCTCTGGATTTGCCAAGTGCTACCTAAAATTTCTCATCTCCAAACTGGGGTTTTAAGAATGTCAGCTCCTAAATGGCACAATCAGGAAGGTCCCTTTGCTAATGGACAAAGCAGAGAGAACACAGGAGAGGGTAGAGAAGGGAAGAGTTAAAAGCAGCTCTTCCTCCAGGTGAGTGAACAAAAATGATTCCATAATAGCAGCAGCATAGGGAGGCTTCTTAGTTCTCAACTTAATTCACTGTGCATGACTTTGGGCTCTGCCATTGTGAACAACACAGGGTCTTGTTATGGCCAAAAAAATGCAGTCACCAGCTGAGAGATGCACTGCTGTTAAAGGCTGTGGGTTTGAGCTGTAAGGGATGGTGGGTTTAGGATGCTTCCATTTGTTCTGGGCTCCATTTGATCTGTTTGTGCAGTACAAACTGAAAAGTCCGGGATAAATGTGCCAGGTTTTTTCATTTATCAACATCCTTGCTTGAGGGATGAGCGCAGGGATCTTGTGTAGCTGAATCTGCAGATTCATTAATCTGCATTGAGTGTGTAGTAATCAAATTCTAGGCCTTTTTAACAGATTAATGTTCAATCCTATAATGAATATATACATTGAAGGCAGCTCTTAAAAAAACAGCAGTTGAAATGAGGAATCAGTATTTCCATGGAAAACACACCTGATTTCTTATTATATAACACAGAGGGGGAAAAAAAGAATCCCCAAAAATACACATCTCACTGTTTGCATGAGATAAGGTTTTTTGCTCAGTTCCACTTGAGAGATCATCAGCAGTATTTTTCTAGCCAGTGGGAAATTATGCAGCTCGATGTTTTTGCTAAACTGCCAGCTTTTAAAGGCACAGGATAGAAATCCCACACCTAATCAAAACAAGTTTGGATCCTCAATTTTTGGTCATTTTTGTGAGTATGATTTGTTCATCTCTTGGGCCTAGTAGGAGATGTGCTACTCTCTTGCATAAAAGGATCATTTGCCCTTATACTCAGAGCAAGCATTTCACTAAATCACTGAGAAAGCAAGCATTTCACTAAATCACTGCATGTTTATTTTTATTTTTAATAATCTCTAACTTCTATTTGCTACACAATGATTTGCATATACATAATGATCTATCATCAAGGAAGATAAATTCCTAGACACCATTTTCTCACACACTTCTACATTTATTGAAACTCTTCTACCTCAGCACCAAGCAAACATGAATTTTAATCCAAAGGGGGAATTATTTTTATTTGTAAAGATGAATAATTATGGCTTTTTTCTACTAGGATATTTACAATAGCTGAATTCAGGGCTGGCTTTCCTCTTGTTCATGAGATGAGCCTGGTTGGTTCTTTCTGCTGTAAAATGCATGTTTATGGTACTGCATGCCTGTGTATTGTTTCTGGCCTGTTAAACATTGTCTGCACAGAAAAGTCACTGTTAAATATCTGTTCTGCTGATCTGCACCAAGACATTAATGTGGTACAAGACATTCAGCAGAGATATGTTGATGTCAGCTGAGTTCCTAATGCATTTTGGCTGCTGGCCTCTTGCTGTTGTACCGTCAGCTTGGGGCCATGGTAGGAGCAGTAGCAGCAGTAAGTGGCAGATTGGCGTCCAAATTTAGTCTCCTAATGGTTTCCCCTTGAAGAAAAAGCCAACAAAACCCCCAACAAAGTCTGTGGAAGTAACAATAGATAACCTGAGATACTGTTTCATGTTCCTTTCTTAGGTCTTCATCCACTCCCAAGAAGAGTTGATACATTTTCTTTCACAGGGTTACATTTCAGTCAGAAAGCACTTCAGCCCTTATCTTTGGATCCTCATTCCCCTTGTTGAACAGCAATGTTTCTCCTCACTTTCTTCTGCTGTCTTTGCAGTAGCTGCAAAGCCAAGGCTTGCTGAGTGAAGAGAGTTTCCAGGTCTGCTCTTTGATCAGACCCTCTTGAGCAACCCCACTGCTGCCATCTGAGGTAACTCCTGTGACATGAAATGTGGGCAGTGGAGCACCAAAAAATTACAAGTATGCAACCACTTGTGATTTGTTTCCTCTTCTCATTCTAGTTTCCTGTGGCTTGGAAGGAATGCTTGAAGAGATGTTAGTGTTGTCCTAACTCGGGTAGTGGCTTAAAGGATTTTAAAGCTTGAAGGAGCCAGGATAGTCCTCCTGCTCTAGGCCACAGAATTTCTCTTCAGTTTTTAGCCACTGGACCTTGCATGCTTTTTTTTTTTTCAGATATAGACTCATGATGAATAAAAATCACATCTGTGCTGGAATGGTCTCACTGCAATATTTGAATAGGGTTTTTTTTCCAACACCTTATGAAAGGGAGAAGTTGGTACTCTGAGGATGGATGTGATACCCAGTGGTGATGATCATGAATTGGCACACCAATGCAATTACCTTCCCATTTCCAAGGAGTAAAGGATCAACTCTAGATTTTTATATAGACAATTAGCTTTTAGAATTGCTCTTTCATTACTTGGATTGGATAATGCATGTTTTCTTGGGACAGCTGTAATAAGGTTCCAGAAAAAAATGGAATGAGACAATGCAATTATGACCCATGATTACTCCTTTTGTTCTCGTCTTAGTCAGCTCTTGGGGAGGGAGGGCCTCTTATTTAGTGTTTCATAAATTACCTCCTGTTGTAATGGTTTTAATTTATTTTATGAATCAAAGTGGTGGAGATATCAGCAAAAAATAATTGTATTCCTAAAACGATGTATCAAACATAGAGGACAGCTAATGTGAAATGTATTGTGAGAGCCAAAGCTGGTACACCCTGATAGGTAAGGAAATGCACACTCAAAAACAATAATTATGTACTGAAGGATGCAGATGAACACCAAGGAGAAAAGCAAGATGAAGCACACGTTGGGTTTATAGATATGTCCACATAATGACTTTGCATTTTATACATGGTGCTCTTGGGAGATTCTTCAGTGCCTGCAGCATTTGATTCAAGCTTTCAGCAACTGCACTCTCAGATATCAAGAGTTTTACAGATGCTGCCAAAAAATTGGGAAAGGGAAACACTGTGGTCATGGCTGGCAGTCAGAAAAGGTACCAGATCACACCAAGACTTTTCAAACTACTGCCAGAATCAGTTACATCAAGAGCAGGATTTTCTAAGCCTTTTCAATGACTCTGAGCCAGCTGGTCACTCCCCATCTTTGTTTTCAGTAAAATGGGTCCCCAGAGGCAACACACAGCTCTTTCAGTCATGAATATTTTCATTCTTAAAAAATCCCAATGGACTTTACTTACAATTTACAGAAATATTTTAACATAAAACTTTTATAATTATTGGTTTCAAAATGCTATCCCTTGTGTGGCTCGTTGTAGACCCTAATATTATTTTCTGGAGGCTTGTCTATTTCTCTCCAGATGACTGAAGCTAGCAAGAGCTCATAAACCACAGGAAAGTAGACCTAAAGAACATTTAATAATATAAATTACTTTCTTCAAAAATAATTAGTGAAGAAAACATATTCTTCTTAGAAGCTTGCAAAGATACTGAACAGCTTTGAATGAATTGGCAGCCAGCTGTGAGGTTGGCTGTACAATAGAAGAAAATAAACAGAATAGAAAGAAAAACTTATCCAGCTAAAATTACTTGTATCTGTTAATTACTGACAGGACAAAAGCATTTTAAAAACCCAAAAACCAACAGAAAAATACATTAAGGAAGCTTTTTCAAATTATGTTAGTCCTTCCAAACCAAACACACTGAAAAGTGAGGAGGTTGTTTAGTTTGTTTTGTTTTTTAATTTAAAGGAAAGAACTGATCACTAGCATCTCTGCCTAGAAGATGTGAAACATGGAGGAATGTCAAGGTCATGATTATCTAGCCTTTTACTCTTGTTTGTTTGTTAAGAAGTTAGCAAATTCTGTGTTATACTGAACTTCTGAGACAGTGAATCTAAAAACATTCTGTCCAGATTAAATCTGAGTAAAAGTAACACTGTGTGCTTAACTTGGTAAAAAACAAGGTCTACTTCACTGTTTTTAGTGTGATTCAATACAATGAACTTTAGAATTTCATGTCATTAAATACTTTTGAGAAAGATACCTATCTTGGTTAAACAAGAATTGCAAAACATTTGTAAACCTTACTGCAAATGGAATAAAATTATTTCTGTGACTTTAATATAACATCTTACCCACCAATGTACTTTGTATAATACAACCCTCAAATTCTGTAATCTTCTCTGGCTTTGCCTAAACAAGGAGAAATCAATTGAGTTCTGGATGATTTTGGGGACTTAAATGTGGGAGCAATTTGGGGCTTGAGAGTGGGAGCTGGGAAAGAGGCATACAGGGCTGTGTAAAGACAGTTTGGGCAGGAGAGTAAGGAGTGCACAAGGGCTGTGCCTTTGTGAGAGGGAAGCTGTGTGGTTAAGAATAAGGCAGAAGGAATCCAAATGTATTTTTAGTTGAAATTAGAGCCACCTTTCTAAGCCTATGGCCAAATAATCCAGGCTCCTCTTACATGAGGCACCAGTTATCCTGGGGACTTAACCCCATGGTGACAAATGAGCCCAGCTAAAGAGCTCAGTTATGTATTGTTGAATTTCAGTTGCACATGCAGGAGTTTTCTCTTGGTTTTACTATCTCCAGAAGATTCACCTCAGCTTGCAAGGATAATAGTAAAACAGCATGTTATTTCTAGATTTCCCAAACTGAGGAGCTGCACAGGAATGCTGAGATTTCTGTGGGCTGGGAATGTCAGCTGGGAGCAGGGGAGCTATTTAAAGCACAAAGAAGCTGATAGCTGCACAGTGAGTGGCAAGGAATTT
>NW_005054338.1:2187993-2191157 GCF_000277835.1 Geospiza fortis | reverse complement strand
GTTTTTTCCCAGTGAGACAATCAGAATCAGTTTCTGTTTTCCCTGGCATTTCACAAATTGCAATCCAGAGCCCTGAGCTTTTTGCCTCCTGCTCAGAGCTCTTGAGGTGCAGTGGAGAGAGACTCAGATGAGATGCAGATGATGCAGTTTGGGATGCTCTCATCACACGCATTTTCAGTGTGATTTTTTTTTGTCTTAAACACACCTATGAATAAATCCCCTCGTTGTCAGCACTGGTGGGAGGCACCCACACCTCTGGTAATCCATCAGTGCAAGGAGTTCTTGTGAGAGCCAGCAGGGCTGGGAGTCGCGGGGTGTGGATTAAAGCTGCTGATTTTAACTCTGGGTGTGTAGGAGACTCTGCCTGCCCGGGGGCTGGGAGATATCTCCTGCTGCCTGGGGCTGATCCAGTGAGGTACACAGCGGTGGGCACTGATAACAGCTGCACGTTGTCCTCCGTGTGCTGAGAGAAGCTCCTTTGTTACAGGAAGAAAAAATCCACTTCAGAAATACTGGAGAGGTTTCTTAGGTGCTGAATCCCCAAGCCTGTGAAACCCAGGGCTTTGCTACAGGTTTTAATCAGCTCAGAGGCATAAAGCCTTTAAAAATTAGCCTTATTTTTCACTAGGACTCAAGGTCAATTCTCCATTAGCTCATTCTGGAAATGTCTCAGCCAGAGTTTGCACATGCATTCCTCCATGAGAACAGTATTAATCACACTCCTGCCATCTCAGGGTGCTGGAGTACCTCTGCATTTCCCAAGCATTTATTTTTCTTTCTCTTCATATTCTCCAAGTCCACACACTATGGTGACTGCCACAGGAATACCTAGCAAATTTACCACCTTCCTTTATGAACACTGTGGGTCTAGAAAAGGCTATAATGTAATACTTGGCAGACCCACACTCCCTGTAAAACAAAACTTTGTTTACTCTTTTTTTTTTACTCTTACTTTTCCACTCTAGTGGAAAATCTTACACATGACCACTCAGGACTAACAAAGGAGGAGGCAAGCAAAATAGCATTTCTTACCTGAAGAATTTTCGCACTTGACAACTTCTGAAATTTGGGGGCAAAATGCCTACTATGTTTGCCCTCAAATTCTTTCCACATCAGAAAAATCTGTAGTGTTTATTTCCACCATGTATATATCTTATATATCACTCCTGCTAGTAGTGACATATAGCAGGAGTGATATATAAAATATATATAAGTGATATATAAGATATATATATGGTGGAAAGAAATATATATTTATTTATATAAATATATATTTATTTATAGAAATATAAATATATTTATATATTTATAAATATATAAAGAAAAAGGCCATTGCTAAGTTGCTAGGGATGCCTTGTGCTAAAGTGATCAGATTAAAAGTGAAAAAAAAATAAATATTTGTGCTGTAAGGAGCCTCCTCCCCTTCTTAACATGTGCTGTGGAGTGATGCCACCTGCAGCAGGGAATGCTGTATGTGCAGATGGTGTGACCTTATGTAACCTGGCAGGGCCCTTACAGTACTAGGACACCGTGTCTGGGTCAGGTTATACAATTGTGGAGGATGTGTTTGAGCCTGATGGCACAACCCAGCACCTGGGCTGGGGCTTCTGTCACCCTACATGCAACATTGCAATATGCAATGTGAATTACAAGGATTCGGAGAAACTGGGACTTGCAGTCAATAATTAAAATATGTAAGGTATGCAAGCAACCCCAAGTAAATAAGGATGAAAACAAGGCACAAAGAATGGCAGTAAGAGGTGGTGGCAGCAGCCTGCTCAGGACAAGTAAAAGGAGCATGGTGTTGATCCCTGCACTGGGTAAGGAGGCTGTGGAGCTCCAGCTGCAGGCTCCTATGGATGCTGCTGCTGCTTCAGGCTGTGGCCAGGAGCACCTGAGCAGACTCCTCCTGTGTACTATGAACTTGTGAAAAATGTGTATTTTATGATTGGCTTTTTGCAAATATCAAAATGAATATTATATGTGTTATGCTAGAAAGTTATGCTGTATTAATTTTCTTATGTAGCGTGTTAAATATAATTTTAGGTTATAACATAAGGTTAGAATAGAAGCTATGTATGTGGGATATTTTTTTAAAGAAAGGAATGAGGTATTCGCACCAGATAGCAGACACAAGACACCTAAATCTTTCAGAGAATTTATTGCTCCATTATCAGAAGAAACGAACTTCTTCCCACCTCGCTCAGCCCTGAAGATGCCATTACGATTAAGAGGAAGAAGTTGACACTGACCAGGCAAAATCCTGTGTTTGAATGGAATTTATGCATCATGTATGAGGTGTATGAATATGCAACAGGCTGTTGTTTTTAAGGGTTGATCCTCTGTTAATGTGTGTCCTTTTCTGGGCTTATTTTGCCCAGAAAGAGGTACCTGGACGGTCTGTAACACTTTGTTTTTATTGTCTCATATGGTCCTAATCCAAATTGTCCAAATTTTATTACTCTAATTATATTGCTATTTTTATAAGCATTTTATTACTACTAAACTTTTAAAAATTTTAAAAACAAGCGATTGGCGTTTTTCACAAACTGAAACATTCTTAATGCACATGAAGTAAATAGGCTATTGCCAATACTGAATTATTTGGGGAGAGGTGTGTCTGTGTGTGTGTGCTCCTTTCTTACTAATGAAAACCTTTACCTTTTTCTAGTGGTCTCATTTCCAATAAATCCAACTAAATGGTTTCCCTACCTTCTTCTCATACTTTACGAAGCTGCTATCTTTATTTCAATTTTAAATGACTGCCAGTGGTCCCTCATCCCATAAAATACAGTGAGGATTTCTGAAGGAATTAAGATCACAGTCACCAAAGTTTGTTTTATTCTTGTGCAAAGGTGCTGGAAGTCAGTCTCTGTAAGGAACATCAGGGAAGCCACTGTGAAGAACAACAGGCTGCTGGACACGGACTCGTGAAGTGGGAACCTCCAGGATCATCTTGGATGTTTGGCCAGCCTCACAATCACTTTTCTTTTTCCCCCTTCGCTTTTATCATCTCATCCTTGCTGCTCGCTGGCCTGTCCCCACACCGTCCTCCCTCAGGTGCGTGCGGGGCCGCTCTCCCCTGCAGCGGCCTCTCCTGCGCTGCCACCAGCGGCGGCCATTGTCTCTCCTTCTCCCCTTCCCCACGCCCTCTCCCCCCCCCC